>NW_006159850.1:11520236-11552369 GCF_000334495.1 Tupaia belangeri chinensis | reverse complement strand
TCCCTACACCATCCCAATATTGTTTTAATTTTGCAGCTGAGGAAATCTTGATGCTACATCTCACTCCCACCTTTTGAAATTATGTTCCTGTAACAATCTAGTGTTGACAATGTCTTTCTTTTCCATCTGAATCCTTTCACTTCAGGTAAGGGTGTCAGAGAAAGAACGATCATTAGTTAAGAAAACTCAAAGCAAAGAGAGCAAATATGGTAAAAAAAGAATGAAGCCATGAAATGTGTAGGCCAATTATATATCTAGTTTTAAAAAGTGAGATCACCCCTGCATCTAAAGAACTTTATGTTATGGGTCAGACTTCCATGTGGGGAGCACAGTGGGACAAAGCTATGTGCCATGACATGTGCAAAGGTAAAGAAAAAAGCTGGGTTTAGACACAAGGTTCCATGACCTCACTGAACTCCACAGGAGACCATGGTGCCTTGGATGCAATAGGGATTTGGAGGTTTATAGCTGCTGGGAGGGCTTGTGCTGAGTCCTGAAAGTAGATCTAAACAGTTGCCTCTTTTCATCTGAAAAAGTGACATCTACTTAGTAACAATAATTCCTCTTGTTCTGTACCTTTTCCCTAATGGTTCAGAGAAAGAGCATTTCTCTTTTGGCTTTTTCTAGGAACTATCTTCCCTTTGACTAAGAACCCATTTGACTATATCTTGGTTTTAAGAGATTCAAAGAGAATGCCAAGATTTGTCAAACATCCTCCATCTTTCTAAAATGTCAGTGTAAACAGTAGTCCCTTGTTATAGGTGAGACAGTGATGAGAATTTTTGGAAAAATAAAAAGTGTTATATAGACCATGTTACACTATTTTATACTCTTATTTAAAAAGAACTGGAAAATGGGTAATAAAAAAATAAACCTAGTGGCCACATATTGACTCATAGTTTTGTTAGAGTAAAAGAAAAAGCAAATAATTATTGCATTTAAATTTAATGTAAAGATACACAATATTCTATTCTCCTTGAAAATTATTATTTTTCTTATTTTTTTTTGAGAGGTTTTTGCTATAGGGCACGTGCGCTCACCTGACAGAGAGAGACAGAAACAGAAAATGAGAAATCACCCCCCAGGGGGGATGGCCACGCCACAGTCCCTTCTCCTCTATTCTACTCTTGGAATCTTAGGGATGCACACACATACGCCCATCGTGAGTTTTAAGCCACCGGGTCCAGGACTCGAACTGCGGTTGACTACATGGGAGTCCAGTGACATAGCCATTACGCTAACTGCTGGTCCCCCTTGAAAATTATTTTATTGGTAGATATTTTGTGACTTTTAAAGCAAGTTAATAACAGAGTAGTATGTCTCTACTTTAGCTTTATTATGAAGCAGACCATGTAGAAATACTAGAAAATATTTCAGCAAGGTATGTAAATTCAGTGGAAAAATCACCAGTTCTAAACTTTAGAAATGTAGCTGGGCCAGTTGGGATGAGTTAGTGGTAATGCAAAGCTCCGCAATGCTCCAGCTCAGGGAAAGGGTCTGGGTTTGCCTCCAGGGGTCTCCCTAATGCCCTCCAGCACGTGTGTATCTGTCCATGGTCCTGGCTGGCTGAGTCTGGTAGCGAATCGTGGCATGATACCCACAGGTGTCTCTGGGTCTCTCTCTCTCCTCTCTTTCTGTCTCATAGTAGAAAGAAACAAATCAATTTCATAAAGGTTTAAATAATGTGTGTGTATTTTTTAACACATACACAAAATGTCTGCTAAAATATAGTCAATTCATCTGCTCTTTATGGTTAATTTTATCTAATTTTACCATACTGTGAAAAAAAAAAAAAAAAAAAACCTTTGGAACACAGTTTGGATCTCCAGATAATCAGCGTGCTGGCTTCTAATTTTTTTCTTATTTGCTGTTGAGAGCTCCAAGAAGTATAACATTAGTAATGCCAATTGTTCAGGCCAAAATTTGCTGGAATGACTGCTTACAGACAAAATGCCTTTTTAAAAAATGGCACACAAAGCTTGTTTACTTCCCTTTTCCTGGTTCTCATTCACTATTCACATTCTGTATGACGGACCTACCATCTTTACTGGAAGGGACACAGGAAAATCCCTAATGAAAGTGATGATGACACAACTAATGCACAGGCAACTGACTTGAAAGGGTCAGTTTTTGATATGTTGAGAACTACTTGCCTCTTTTATGACTATAGTTTTGGCATTGCATAAAAATGCCAGGTTTTATTACTGTGAATGAGCTTTTAAATAACTCGCACAATTTTAAGGGCTGTTTTGTATAAATTTTCAAGCTTTTTAAAGATTTTATCATTCTAGTAAGTATACTTAGGCATTTTAACTGATCCTTCTCTTCTATATTTTTGCTTATCCCTTAGTTTTCTATCAATGCCTGTTTAGAATCAAGTTGAAACAAAAATGGAAAAGGAGGAGGACCCAATTTTAAATATATTCATGAACATGGCAAGGTCAATGGATAAATGTTATTTTTAAATATCATATAATTCAGAGTACTACACTCTTTTATCTTCATATCTAAAAATAAATGATCCATGTAGTAGCTACTGATTGAGTCTTGAAAAACAGGTGGAGAGTCCAAGGGGTGGGACTGGTTGATAAATCAACTGATTTATCAAGTGACTTCAGTCCTCTGCCATAGGGGAGCAAAGTTCAATGTTCACATGGGAACTAAAAATTCCTAACACCCCTCCTGGCACATTCACATTAAACAGCAGTTGGTAGTAATCAGTGTTTGGTGAATGAATACAATTCAATAACAAGAATATTTCATTATGATTTCTGTAGCAAAATTTTGACTTTTTCTCCTCTCTTAGACTTTTCTTTCCACTTTTATTGCTCGACATAAAAGGAAAGCAGGAGAATTAACCTGATTCTCAATGAGAAAAGGAAACTATAAAAAGGGTGGTGAGAGGGAAGGTAGTTGCAGCTATACGCATAGGAAAGGGAAAATATTCATTTATATAGCTTGCAATAAATTTAAGCATAAGATGGTTATTGGAGTGTGATATGGGAAGAATATGAAACCAATATTGAAAGACATATAATTCTAACCTGATGGATTGCCCAAATAATGTCTAGACATGAATACCCAAATACCACAGATTTTAGCATGATTCTTGGATCATTTTCCCAGTCTGAGTCCTATGCCTATGTTCACAGGACCATGGATAGGCACATTTGAATCCCCTGACAAGATTTCTCTTCCCTTCCCAAAGCATGACCCACTTCTTCGGGATGACTGTTCCCACTGCAGGATGGGATATGCCCCGACACAAGTTGCATATCATCAAACTTGGAAGACTCGGGACAGATTTCCTTTTCTAGTCTCAAAATCCCCACTGACTGTCAGAGAACTTCCCTATTTAAAGTCAACGTTATGTAGTGTCTTAGATCTTCAAATGTCATTTGAAGTGACATTTGAATGATGACTGGATGGATGATAAAAAAGCAGATCTGTGTAGATAAGAGGGAAATGCCTTCCAAGTTGAGGAAACAGCCTGTGATAAAACCCTGGAATGAACTCAATGTGTTCAAAGAGCTGGAAGGAATGCATGTGAAGAGTATGGGTTTAGGAAAATGAAAGGTCATGAAAGAACTCATCTGGTCAGGCAGGCTCAGAATTCTGTGATTATAACTATGATACAAATAAATATTTCATCTGTGTAGTTTTTAGATAAAATTTGAATAACAAAACATTTTTAAAAACCAGAAGGCAAATGAGGCAAAAATTGTACGACTTGGGGCATTCAAGTGAGTGACCTAGTCTTTGAATGCTCATGCCAGGCGATGTGTGATGCGTATTTCTACTTTGGGCTGTTTGTGATAGACTTATTAAGGAAGCACACTTTTTTCCTTTTTTTTTTTTTTTTTTTTTTTTTTAAGAGAGAGGTCTTTGCTCTAGGGCATGTATACTCACCAGAGAGACAGAAACTGAGAAATCACTATCCCTCTTGCAAGGGGGATTACCACGCTGCAATCCCTTCTCCTCCACTCTCTTCTTGGAAGTTTGGACACACATGCACATGCAACCAGCATGAGTTTTTAAGCCACTGGATCTGAAACTTGAACTGTAGTCAACTACGTGGAAGTCCAGCGACATAACCATCACACCATCTGATGGTTCTACCGAAGCACACTTTCTAAACTAGTCATCCTAAATATGTGTTCTATAGAACACTGATTTTCAATGACGTTAACTGGAGATCTAGAAAGCAATATTTTTAAAAGTTTATTTATTTATTCCATGAGAGAGAGTGTGATACAGCCACCCCTACAGGACCTTAACAGTGCAGTCCACCTCCAGCCTCAACCAGCCTGGATCACAGGCACATGTGTGCATGCCTGGTTTGTTCAAAGAGGTGCCAGGACTTAATCCAATAACTTTTGCTATATGGATCCATTTGCATTATCACTGAGTCACTGTCTGGTGCCTGGAAACAATTTTAAGTCCAAATTTTACTTAGTATATGCTGAGTACAAAGTAAAATATTCTCAGGTCTCTTGACTTAGAAATACACTTTGTACATAAGCTATTATACAATTTATATGGCCACAGGCCCCTCCATCTTTCCCTTTTACTTATCTACCTTGGAGAATTAGAGTTTCAGGTGACAAACTTTGGTTATTGCTGTTACAGGAGACTCTACAACAATAAATCTCTCTTTATTCTTGTTAGCTTATTGTGAAATACTGTTTCTATTTGTGTACTTTTCATTGAAATAATTATGAAAGCCTTAATATTAAAGGACATAGGGGTAGTCAGGTGGTGTGGTGGTTAAGGTCACTGGACTCCCATATGACTGACCATGGTTCAAGTCCCAGACCTGGAAACTTGCTTTCTCACTTTCTCTCTCTTTCTCCTCTATCCCTATCTGGTCAAATTAAAATATAAATAAATAAATAAATAAATAAATAAATAGGGGAAGAAAGAAAGAAAGTTAAAATAATTCTTTAAAAAGTATATTAAAAAACATAAAATGGGCTGTTTTTTTCCTTAGCCAAAGGAGAGTAATTAGATGACTTGATTTTGGATTTTATTTCTAGCTGGGCTTTTAGATCTACGTGTTGAAAGAACATAATCTGTCCCAAAGCAAATTAGAAATGTTAGGAATAAAAAGTCAGGAAAACCTTCCTCACCAACTGATACAAGTGTGGCTATGATTTGAGGTCATCTTCATTAATTTTTGATTGACCTACGTGGTATTTACTTGAACTATATCACATGCCATATTTATTTGGTCTTATTTCATGGAGCCAATTATAATATAGGATCAATACTAGCTCTTTGTGACCTATTTGTTCCTATGCTTGATTAATTAATTAATTGACTCAATGCTGGAAATTCAAGAGGAAAATGTTGATTCTACCTGATCTCATTCCTTCCTGTTGTTGGGCCCTGTAATCCAGCCCTCCCTGCAGTATCATAACTGGAGCAAGCTTTGACCCCAGAAGGGTGCTTGAACCTGCCAGCCTCCTTCTGGCCAGTTTCTTCATGTCTTTTCAGTCCTCGGCCCAGAGGCAATCTCTGTAGGGCAGCTTTCTGCACTACACAGTTGTTATCATACTGCTCTGTTTTTATTTCTTCACAGCCCTGCTCATTCTCTATTGATCTTGTTTATTGATCGGTTTTCTTGCTTATTCTCTAGCTCCCCTCACTAGAATGTGGCCTGCACAGAAGCAGGTATTGTGCTGTTCGTGCTCACGGTGATTTTCTAATGCTCTGTTTCCTGTCATGTGACATGCACCTCCAAGAGGAGTCTTCAAAACGTTCCTGGAAAATGTGCATTATTTTAAAAAACATTGCATGGATTTCACATACTTTAACACCGAGATAAACTTGTACTTTAAATCCACTATTCTATGAACTGTTGGAAGTACCTTCATATATAATTTGCTGGGTAATTAAATGAAAGCAAATGGCCCTGCTGCAGTAAATTGCAGATGTGGCTTTAGAAATCCCCATACTGGGCCAACCAGTCGTGTTCTAGTTGGGGTAACTGGATCAACCCAGCTTGAAACAATGCCAGGGTTCATGTGTGTGCATGTCTAAAATCCTAAAAGGAGGAAGAAGATTGATTCATCATGAAGGGGGTGTCTCTCTCTTTCTTTCTCTGTTGAGCATGCACCCTCTGGCAAAATTAAAACCAACAACAACAAAAAAATCCCCTTCCCTTTATCCACACTTTTTCAATGCAATTTTGCAGCTCTTCTCCCTTGAGAAGTAGAATTATTTCCCCTTGCTGGAAATTGGGTTGACAGATCTTAAGACTTGTGTTGGCCATGGGAGTCAGAGGACGTAAGAATGTCCAGTTGTTTTCTTACACTCTCACTCGGAATCCTCTGTCCCCCTTGAGGAGAGCCTAAGGTAGCCTATTGGAGATTGAGTGAGTACATGGGAAATTGTAGCCTATTGTTAAATAAAACCCAATAAAAGAGCCTGGTTGACCTGCAGTAATTATGAACATATGAGAGAGTCCAGTGGTGACCAGAGAACTGGCCAAATGGCCTGTAGACCTTGTGTTCATAGAGAAAGCATTGTTATTTTTAAACTGCTAAGTTTTGAGGTTGTAGGTTATTAAGGAGCCAACACATGGTATAAAAAAGAGTAACTATAAGTGTGATGGTGCCATAGCAAAAAATATTAGATCTGTGGCTTTAAGGGGTAGCTGAAAAAGTAATGAGGAAAACAGCAAGAGCTGAGGGTGAGGTGGTATGGAAATTACAAGAAACTTGACTAATAAAACCTAGGAAAATGGTTAGCAATGTTTTATTGGATCTGGAAAAATGGCTACCCTTGCTTTATAGTAGCAAAACAGTAACCAAAATTGTCACTTGCAGTGAGTGGAAAATAGAAGCAATGTACCTAATAAATTTTAAGTTGGAAAATGAAAATGTCACTTAACTTGTTTTTGCTGACTTTGACACGGTATGGCAAGAGTGAGAATGTACATTAAGCACTTCTGAATGAAAATGAAGTCATAGTTATAGATGCTAGTACTGGTCAATCACAACTGACATGCTTTGCGAGGGAGATCTAATGATCAAATTGACCACTTTTGTTTTAATTTCAAAATCTCATCAATCACTTGCCAACTGAGAGATTTGAGAAATCATTTCATGTTGTATTTTAGTCTTTTCATAATTATCCATGAGAATGGTCAAATTTATTTAACATGAGGTTTTCAGACACACTCATCAGTTTTTTATACTTTAGCTTCAATACTTATTAACAAGTTGTTCAATATAAGATTTGGCTTGCTTATTGTTTGGCAAAGTTTATGACATCATGTTTTTGTTGTTTGTTACTGTTTTTTTTTTAATTCACCTTTTGACTTTGTTTGGATATTAAATACTGTACATTTTTCTAAGCAGTGCTCATCTGTGTCAGGGTAGAATTATTTCAAGTCACCCCAAAACTACAGCTAGGACTTGTCTAGTGTTAAAGGAATTTTAAAGTAAATGTAGAGTCTATTTTTATTTCATGGACAACGTCATTGCATAAGTGTTATAAAAGTCAAGTTGAGTGACCAGCCTTTAGCATAATGGCTATGTCGCTGGACTCCCATGTAGTCGACCATGGTTCGAGTCCTGGACCCAGTGGTGGCTTAAACTCACACCAGGCACGTGTGTGTGCATGCCCAAGATCCCGGGAGGAGAAAGGATTACGGCGTGGCCATCTCCCTGGGGGGTGGAGGGTGATTTCTTGCTTTCTGTCTCTCTGTCTCTCTGGTGAGTGCATGCAAAAAACCTCTCCAAAAAAAAAAAAAAAGTCAAGTTGATAACTCCCAAAGAGGGATAAAAATAACAATTTGGCCTAATGATGTGGGAAAATAAATACTAAACGTAAACCATTGTTTAAAGTATTTTAACTAGTAACTTACTTGTGCTGCCCACAGGTGTTCTAGGTCATATAATAGCATATTAGAGCATTATTTCTGTAATCAATAATCTTCAAGACTTAAAAAAATGAAATGCACATCATTAAAAAAAATGTAACATTTAAGTGATGAGCTGGGTGTATTTGAGATTCTTACAAAGAATACAATTGTTTTTTGCTCCCTTGACACCATGTCAGTGCTTCTGAGAGTAATGGAGTCATGTTTAAACTAATGAATTTCCTCCTTTATACATTCGTTATATATTCTTAAACTAAGTAACTTCTCTGCATATTTTTAAGAAACAGTAAGATTTTGCCTTGATAGTTATTTCTGCTTTAAATTTGTATCTATTTGAAATGAGTTGTTTAAATCATGGGCTTCTTTTCATTTATTTATTTTTAATTGCTAAAGTGTGCATGTGTTTGCCTGAGAGAAACAGAGAAAGAGCAGAGGGAGAAGCACCCTCAGTAGGGCTTGGTCACCCTGCAGTCCCTTCTCCATCATTTTGCCATCATGTCAGGATTTGGAGTTCACAGGCCTGGTGTGTTTTGCAAGTCACTGGGTCAGAGACTCAAACTCACGCTTATATGATCTGGTTCCCTTAACCACCATGCTATGGATTGAATCTTTCTCCGTCGGAAGATTCTGCCCTGACAGAACTGTTCTTGCTGACATGTGTTGACGCACATACGAGAGGTTCAGGATCCCACATTGTGTAGATGGAGAAGTCAAGCTTCTAGGTTTTCTCATTCACAGCTTGCTTTCTACTTCTCACTACCAGATCAACAGAAGCAAATTTGTTATTTAGGATTTAATTCACATCTTTCTTCTTATCATTGTTTAGTTTTCACTACATGGTACCCTTCACTTGACCATTCCTAACCTAGCAGAGAGTTAAAAAATACTGATGATATCTGCAATATGGTTATAATACATAAAAGATTATTTAAAAAATATAATGATCATCAAAAGAAGCTTCTCATTAGTTAAGCACACACACACACACATACACACACAAACTTTTCAGCATCTGAACTTTCAACTGCCTCCTAAATGATGTTGAAATGGTCTTAGCATGCCCAAAACATATTCCTAAATTATTATTCTTACTTTTTAATTTGACAGAGAACATACGTGCTCACCTGAGAGAAACAGAGAGAGAGAAAGAGGGAAAGTCAGTCCATTTGTGGGGCGTGGTCACACTGGAATCCCTTTACCTCTGTTTCTCTAACCTGTCAGGACTTGGGGCACGTGTACATAGATGCCCAGTTTGTTTTTCAGGCTTGAGTCAGGATTCCCACTGTGTAGTCATCCATGTGGGATCCATCTCCCTTAATCACTAGGCCATAGGGCTGGACCTCTTAAATGATTAATTTGGGATATTTCACTTGTAGAAAAGCAAAGAGATGACAATGAAGTCTTCTCATTCTTTTTCTCTTCAACCACATAAATTTCTGTTTTACAGCAAGATGGGATCCAAATCCACAGAATGCATCTATTATATATCTTTCATTACTATCATTACATTTTGTGCATTTTTCCCTGGGACTGGAAGTAGATGGCTGTTTCACACATGAAATGTTTACCAGTGGCAGCTATTTTTGTGAATTCACCTCTCCACACGATGGGAAATGTTACTGGAGTCTCTAATCATGAGCTGAATCTGTCAAAAAAAATGATGAGCAGCAGTTGGTAGCAAACATTATTTGCCACGCTTGGTAGATTCTTCTACATGCTGGTATCTGATTGCATGTGGGGATTCACACAATTGTAGGGGCCAGCAACAGTAACTCAAGTGCATACCTAAACCAGAACTCATCCACAACAGGGAACCATTTAAAAAGCCATCTTTTTTTCCAGCTAGCATTGGTATAGTGGCTCTAGAAACAGTTCATTAATAAAGGACAACTATTGGACTGTTGGAAAAGTCATGACAAATTTTTGCATAGGAAAAAAAAAAAAGCCAGTTGAATACTTGGAATTTTACTCTTATAAATAATCAGGGCTTAAAATGACCTTGGTGTTTTATTTATTGATTTATTTAAGCTTTTAGCCAGGGGCATGTGTGCTTGCTGGAGAAAGACAGTAAGAGACAGAGAGAGGAAAAGTAGAAATCACCTTCCAGGGAGTACAGCCATGCCTCAATCCCTTCTTCATTCTTCTCTTGGAATGTTTGGGTATGCATGCGGAAGCATTCAGTATGGTTTTCAAGCTACCGAATCTGAGACTTGAACCATGGTCAATCATCAGGGAGTCCAGTACCTTAATCACAAAGCTACTTGCTGGCTCACTTCTGTGTTTTATATCTTAATTATTTATTTTTAATTTTTTTTAGACATTTTTGCTATAGGGCCCGTGTACTCACCAGAGAGACAGAAAGTGAGAAATCCCACCCACCTACCCCACCCCCCCAGAGGATGGCCAGGCTGCCATGCCGCAATCTCTTCTCCTTCATTCTCTTCTCAGGATTTTGGGCAGGCACACACATGTGCCTGGTGTGAATTTCAAGTTGCCAGGTCAAGGACTTGATTCGTATTTGACTACATGGGATTCCAATGATGTAACCATTACACCATCTGTGGGGCCCTGTGTTTTAGTTTAAAATAAGACACACACCCTACATTTCTGTTATAATCAGCCCAATAGTAAGCAGTAAGCTATTTAATGAAACCATTGATCAATCTGATTGAAAGCAGCTCAGATTAGCATGACTGTAGTCACATGAAATAAAAGATAAAGAGGATTACCAGTTAAAAGGGGATTGCCAGAAAAAGTTTGGCTTTGGTTATAAATCCAAACACTTAATAGTTTCAAATCACCTGACATCCATGATCAGAGACATCCTTTTTTTTAGTTTTTAAACTTTTCATTCATTTTTTTTATTTCATGTGCAAGAGAGACAGAGAGAGGACACCTCTAGCAGGCTCTTGAAGCCGCAGTCTACCCCCAGCCTTCAGCCAGTCACAGATCATCAGCAAATGTGTTCCTGGCATGCTCGGCAAGGTCTGTGGACCCAACCTGGGAACCGTCCCATGTGGGATTGTTTCAAAGAGCAGGGAGTTTTGTTGCTGGGTGACTGTCAGCCCCATGGTCATACATCTTCCATCGTTTCTCCCCTCATAGTTTCAGCGAATGTCATTCTTTCTATTCTTCGAATTCCTTCAGTGATTCCATTCAGTACTTCAGCTTTTAATTATTTTCAGAGTTGCTGTTGCAGGACAGAATGTTATCATTGGAAAGAATCTTGCTCATCTTCTTCTCTAATTTTTTTATCTAACAGAAAGTTTCCCAGAAATGGCCAATAACTATGATGACATTATGTACCTAATATGGAGCAGAATTAAAACTAGATTACAAGAATATTAATATTAATCCACAAATTTGCTATTCTTTGAAGTGTGGGACTCTTGTCTCCCCAGCCAGATTGTAAAGTCCATGAGAATCTGGAAAAAGAACTGCACATAAGGCGGATGTCCTATAAGTACTTTAGTCTGATTCTCGTTTGTTTTAAAGTATGTTAAAGTTGGTAGGGTCAGCAGGTGGTGTCATGGTTAGGGCACTGGATTCCCACATAATGGGCTACAGTTTGAGTCCCAGATCCAGTGGCTTGAAAATCACACTGGACACTTGTGCATGCATGCCCAAAATCCTGAGAGGAGAATGGCATGGTCATCTCCCCGGGGGTGATTTCTCACTTTCCCTCTTTCTGTCTCTCTCTAGCAAGTACACATGCCCTATGGCAAAAATCTAAAAAAAAAAAAGAAAAAGAAAAGTATGTTAAAATTAGAAGCAACAGTGACCAGCGGATGGCATAATGATTATGTTGTAGCACTCTCCTGTAGCCCACCATGGTTTGTGTCCTGAACCTGGCAACTTAAAACTCAAGCTGGGCATCTATGTGTGTGTGCCCAAAATCTCGAGATAAGAATGGAGGAGAAAGGATTGTGGCATGGCCATCCCCCTGATGGGTGGTTTCTTGTCTTTTGTCTCTGGCGAGTGCACACATCCTATAAAAAATATCTCTCTTAAAAAATCATGTTGGGGCATCATGGCTATGTCACTGGACTCCCATGTAGTCGACCACAGTTTGAGTCCCAGACCCGGTGGCTTAAAACTCACAAGGGGCGTGTGTACGTGTGTGCCCAAGATCCCGAGAGGAGCATGGAGGAGAAGGGATTGCGGTGTGGCCATCCCCCCAGGGGATGATTTCTCGCTTTCTGTCTCTCTGTCTCTCTGTCTGTCTGGCAAGCGCACATGCCCTATAGCAAAAAGCTCTCCAAAAAAAAAAAAAAAAATCATGTTGGGGGCTGGCAGGCAGTGTGGTGGTTAAGAGCACTGGACTCCCACATGACCAACCCCCGTCTGAGTCCCAGACCTGGCGACTTACTTTCCCTCTTTCTCTCTCTCTTTCTCACTGTCTCTCTCTGGTCAAATTAAAATAAATAAATAAATAAAGTTAAATAAAATGATCCCTAAAAGAAAATGCTTTAGAATAAATTTGGAAGCAACAGCTAGAAAAAGTCACTTTGGTAAATCTTACCTTTGTTATATACTTTTTAAAATTTAAGCTATAAAGTGTGATCCTTTTTGTAAGTTTTGGCATAGGCCTTTACATGGATTTCAAAATCTTTATTCAAATATAAAAAATAAAAAGCAGTAATTTGATAAAGAGATTATTTGGATTATCCTACTGTACTAAATTACCATGTAAAACCTTTTCGACATAAGAAAGATGATTTCTTCTGGCCATCTTTATTTTAATAGCTCTCCTTTCGATGAAAATATACCCAGAAATTATTTTACCATGTACATGAAATTTCTCTTCTTTTATAATTTGTTAAATACAAATGCAGACATGGCATCAGAAAAAAAAATGGATGTTGGAAATCACTGGCTTTACTTATTGATTAATGAATCATTCTTTTAGGCATTAATTGAGATTTTTTTCTATTTTAACAGATTAAGCAAATTTCAGACTTATATATTTTTCAAAATAATGCACTAAAACTATTTTCTCTAATACCTCTAATAATGATTGCTCCTGAAATGAACTATCCTCTTCATTTGGAATTTCCTCTGGGGAAGGATAAACCATCTCCATTTGAGTTCTGAAAGAACAAGGCAAACTTTCACTTCTGTCCATGACAGGGAAGCTGTTATCAGACTAATCTCCCCTTTGATAACAACCCACACAGCTAGAAATAACAAGTAAAGTAAGTGTGTAAGGCATTGAACAGCAAAGACAGAATCTGAGTGCAGAAGAGCGGGTGAAAAAGGAAGTGCTGAGGTCAGGGTTGCTCGGTTCATGAAAGGATTCCTGGAACAGAGGAAATACAGAAGGAAACAGGAAAATCTGAATAAAGTCTGGACTTCAGTTAACCAGGATCAATATGTCAATATTGGCTCCATAAACTCAACAAATGTTCCATGCTAATATAAAGGGTTAACAGGGTAAACTGGATGCAAGATTTATGGGGCCATTATACTGCTTTCACAATTCTTCTATAAATCTAAAACTCTTTCTGAACTTAGTTTATTTAAAAGAAAGATATTGGGGGAACTAGATTTCCACATGGCCAAGTCTCAAACCTGGAGGCTTGCTTTCTTACTTTTCCTCTCTCTCTCTCCGTGTCTGTCTCTGGAAATAATACTAAGATAAGAATAAATGAAAAATTTAAATAAGATAATTCTTTTAAAAAATTAAAAAACATATGGGCAAACTGTAAACAAAAAGTGCACAAAGTAAAATGCACAGATTGAGATCAAGCACATGAAAGCAGCTCAACCTCCTTCATCATCATGTCATCAGGGATATGCTAATGGGCAGCACAAAGAGATGAGACTGCCCCTGACCAGACCAAGGGCTGGTGACTTTATGTTGCCATTAGAACGCCCCTACATTGCTGGTCAGGATGTAAAATTGTAAAGTCATTATGCAAGTTTCTTGTATAGTTAAACATACAACTTTCCCTATGATCCCACAGTCCCCATCATCCAACTTCGATATCTTACTCTAGAGGAATAAAAGATGCGTCCACACCAAAATATGCACACAGGGGTTCATAGCAGCTTTATGCATAAGAGCCCAACCCTGGAAATTAGGAAGAAGTTTCTTATGAAGAAATTGTTTTCAACAATGAAATAATCGTTCCATATTTTTAAAGAAATTTTGCCATCTATATTGTTACCAGAACATCAAGATAAATGTTACATAAATACACAGATGATGGCCCCATGTTTTATTTAGGCTTATTATCATTTATTCATATCTGTTCCAGGGTAACCAATCTATTTTTAAATAATTTCTCTTTATATATTTCCACTCCAATTCTAATTACCCAATCATGCTCAATAACAGTGAGGTAGCTTTCTCCAGATCATAAAAAGTGAGATTCCTTTGCAGCGTGCTTCTCAGTAATAGGTAGTTCAAGTCAGATCTGCTTCAAAGGAAACTGCTTGTGATTTTCCTTTTATGTGGGGCATTTGCATAACTTTCAAAGTCAGAAAATACTTTGCACTAATGAAAAACGGTTGTACATTATTTTTATTTATCTCTCCCTGAATTAGATCAAATATGTTGTTTTCTGCTTCTTTCAATATTGCACTCTGAACCGAAATGCAAAATTAATGTGTTGCATTCCATTGTTAATAATATTTACATTTGTGAGTTTTTCTATAGAGTAGAATATAAAATATTTTTACATTTTTATATCTTTGATATAGAAAGTGAGAATATATACAATTACTCTGATACTTTGGTTTTGTTAAATCAAAGCATTTAAGTGATAATTTAGTATTTCATATTTCAAACCAAAATCTTTGGCTTAAAGACATGTATTTTCATGTCGAGGTAACATGTAATAATTACAGTCAAATTCACTTAGCACCAACTTTTAATTTAATAAAATGTTCTGCTGAGTTTATTTTTCTCGTTTATTTAAAACCATGGTGGTAGCCTCTATTGAAATTAAATGATGAGCCATCTCTAATTTCTTTCTAACATTAATATTTCAGGGCCTAATATTTTGCCTCTGATGTAAGATTCTGGTTATTGGCAGTGAAGATAATCCATGAGCCTTGCTTCGTATAGAGAACAGTTCTTAGAAGATGTATCACTTTATTATTTATGTATTATTTATTGCATATTTCAAACTTGAAATTATTTGGAGACAAAAATTACTTTAAAAAATATTCTTAGGCAGGATGGGAAAATGCATTTGGTATGCTGTAATGATACACGATGATCAAATGTCAAAATAAATAAATAAATAAAATTTAAAAAAATATTCTTTAGGTTCCAATTCTCCCACCTTGCCCTGCAATCAAACCTGAGTAAATCATTCCTTAGCAATGTAACAGAGAAACCCAAGGTCATGAAGGACACTGTCATTTGCCAGGACAACTCTGGATCACACCACAGTTAAGGTGTTTCCATGCACGGGATAGTGATCAAATGGACAGCCTTCTAACCACTGTAGTTTCATAATTTGGAGGCCAGGGACAACAATGCAGTCCCGAAATATCAGTGCCATAGCGAGAGACCAATGTGTGAGTCCAGATTCATCAATTCTTTCCTTCTTTGTCTGCCCAAATCAGGGAATAACAACATTTATTTTCCTTTCTGTGAGCAAGTCATTAATCTAAGGTGTACTTTTGATATCTGCCTGTCTTCCCCTTGTCTAATCAGTCATTAAGCTGTGCCAGATTTAAACTCCAAATATCTTTTGGAAACTACCTTCGGCTCTGTAACTGTAATTAATCTCCTTGTTCATATTATCTCCTTCTTGTTCCTGGATTACTGCAAAACCTGAGTTTTCTGCACCGGGAGCATTAGTATCTTCTTGGGATAGACACCTGATCACCTGATCTATCTGCTTAAATTATTCTAACTACTCCATTGCCCAAGAGATAAAGAAGATTTTGCTTATCAAGGTCTGTGCAATCATTTAAGGTTTGTCCATAATTTCAACCTCACTCTCATGTTTCCCCTTTCTGTGCTCAGCAGACACACTGGGCTTCTCTGTGACATGTCTGGGCCTCATCCTGATCTGCCACAGGGCTTTGGCACTGGCTAACCCTCGGTCTTAAATGCCCTAGGACCCAAAACATCTTTACACATCCACTTCATAGAGATGTCTGTGACTAAAAGTTCCCTGGAGCAGACCAGAGGCCCTGTTTATAGCCCCTTTCTTTATGCTATCAACGATCATTTTCTGTTATTACATGTTCAAAAGCATACCCCACACACAGAAATGTGGCTCTACATATTATTCTGAGGACCGAACACGGTAAAATAAATCATTGTTGATGAATGAACATATATTGCTAAGGCACCCACTGTATTCTGACAACACCCTGGCTGTATTAGAAGTAACTGCTCTCTCTGCAGAGACAGATTGATAACAGCTAACTCATGAGCAAAGGTTGGGAAGTTGATAGAGATCCTCCTATGATTAGTGCTACAGATAAGAACACATCACAATAAAACAGATGAGGGGACACAGTGATAGGGACGTGGCACAGTGTTATATCCCCTGGTCAGAAATGGTCTCTCTGAGGAACGGACAATGGAGACCAGACCTAAAAGACCTGCAGGAGCCAGACATTCTGCTTTCTGGCCACATCACATAGAATCTTGCGGGCATGTTGCTTTAGAAGTTTGAATTTTATTCTGAGTGAGATGAGGAGTCATCTGAGAGTTATGAGCAGGGTGTGATGTGGTCGGACTCAGTAAATAAAGCGATGTGTTCTGAATAAATAATCAAGGCTCACTCTGGCTGCTCACAGAGCACAGACGTTATTATGGAGAAGACAGGAGCATGTAGATCGGCAAGCAGTTACTCCAACCTGCCGGACCAGGTTGTTAGGATTCTGGGTATAGTTTCCAGGGAGAGCTTTTAGGATTGGCTGGAGGAGCTGACAAGTTTCTGGAAGAGGAGAGAACTGAGGTGAGCCCAAGGAGTCTGAGCTGCTCTAGGAGAATGGCTGCCATTTACTGAGAGAGAGGCAGGGGGAGGTGCAGGTTTGGGGAGGGTGGGCCCAGAGAGGGAATAAAAAAATCAATCATCATTTTATGGCCAGCTATGGTATGCAGTGGGAACCCAATGCTCCATGATGCTGAAGCAACACGGGAAGATCCTCATTCACATCCCCAGGCCTCGCTGTACATGCCAGGAGCATGTGACTATGATCCCAGCAGGCTGTGGCCTGAAGATCCTGTTGAAGATTCCTCTCTCTCTCTCTCTCCTCTCTCTGGTCCTTTAACACATGGAAGAAATAAGTAAATTCTTTAAAAAGGTTAGTAATCATTTTAAGAAAATGCAATTTTCTTAACAAGTAAAAGTATTGCAACATAGCAAATTTATAACATAAACTTGTGAGCCAGAAATCACGCTGAGGGGATTCCACCTTAAGTTTTTTCCCCCATTCTTTTTATTATAGAAAGTCTTTGAATTTGCTTGCATGAGAGAGAGGATCACAGCATGCTGAAGTCCCCTTTCCACAGCACTCCAGCTCCTTGAGCTTCTGGACCCCCAGGGCATGCCTGGCCCATTTTTCAGAGTGAACCAGGATCTGAACCACGTTTGCCACATGGCTGCCAGCACTGCGGAATGCTAGTGTTAACACTCCACCATTGTGGCCGAGTCTACACTGAAATCTGCGCCATGACTGTCAGGAAATATTGAAAAATAGTTTGCGTTGTGGCAATTATTTTTGAAGTCTTTTTAGAGTTGGCTTATAAGGCCTATACAGGGTCCGGCATTTACCCCATTTAGATGGTTTAAAACCTACAGAGATTTTTTTGTTTTTGTTTTCAGAGATTTTTGCTATAAGGCATGTGTGCTCACCAGAGAGACAGAGAGAGACAGAAAGCAAGAAATCCCCCCCTCCCCCCGGGAAGATGGCCACTTCACAATCCCCTCTCTTCCATTCTCCTCTCAGGATTTTGGGCATGCTGTACATGTGCCTGGTGTGAGTTTTAAGCCATCGGGTCTGGGTCTAGAACCATAGTCGACCACATGGGAGTCCAGCAATGTAACAGTTACACCATCTGCTGGCCCCTGCACCTGCAGTTTTAAATGACTGCAGCAGGCACAACATTCGGTTCATTAAGTGTTTACTATGTCTGTCTTTTCTAACTGAATGGTGTAACTAGATAGGTTCTTGCCATGCAGGAATTTCCCTGCCTAGCCACTCAGCTGGCTAGAACCACAAGCACAGGCCCCCATGCTTAGGTGGAACCAGAAACTGAACCCTGGCCTCCCAAACAGTCTCAGGCTCCAAGCAGTATCACCTTAATAGCGTGACCCACAAAGAATGTCTTCACTGGGGTCATCAGTCGGCTGGATATGGCCAAGGAAAGAATCAATGAGCTCGAAGATATATCAATACAAACTTTCCAAAACAGAAAAGTAAAAGTAAAAAAAAAAAAAAAATTCCCCATGCATAATTTGGAAAACTGTATCGTGCACTATAAAGATATACAGTGATTAAATGTCAGTAACAAGTCATACAATAAAAAAAATTCTCCATAACAGACTATTGATGAACTGTGAGATAATTTCTAAAAGGTTAATATTTAAGTAATTGGGGGCTAGCAGGTGGCATGGTGGTTAAGGTGTTGGACTCCCACATAGCAGTTCAAGTCTCGGACCTGGAGGCTTGTTTTCTCAATTTCCCCCCACCCCTCTCTGTCTCTCTATCTCTCTTGGTGAATGCACATGCACTATAGCAAAATTTTTAAATAATAATAATAAAATTTTATACACACACACATATGTATGTGTGTGTGTATGTATTAAAAAAAATATATATATATATGTAATTGGAATACTAAGCAGAGAAGAGACACAATGAGACAGGAGAAATATTTGATGACATAGCTAAGACATTTCCAAAATGAATTACACACAAAATCAAAGTCCAGAGAACTCAGAGAACACTGAGCATATTAAATACCCCATATTGAAACCTAGGTATATCACATTGAAACTGCAGCAAACCAAAGATAAAAATAAAAACTTAAAAGAAACCAGTGGCAAGAAGAAATGTCCTCTCTTCTAGAGCAACAAAGGTAGGAATTCTAGACTTTGTATCAGAAACCCTGCAAGAGAGGCTGGCTCTGTGGTGCAACAGTAACATACTGCTCAGGAGAAGGCAGAGCCCACATGGTGCCCATGGCTCAAGTCCATGGTTGGTCTGAAACACAGCAGGCAAGTGGAGCACCAGAGATCTGACGATCTGATGGGCTGGAGGACTGGGAGAAGGGGGTTGTGGCATGGCCAGCACCTGTGGAGAGTGCTCTCCCCTGTCTTCCTCTTACATTGCTTGTGCTCTATCATGAATAAATTAAAAAAGAGAGAGAGGAACCTTGCAGGTTTAATGTGTGCAACATTGAAAGAAAACAACAACAACAAAACAATAAAACACACTAACCTAGAATTCTGTATCCAGCAAAATTATTCTTCAAGAGCGACTTTGTCAGACATACTAAAACCAAGGGACACACTGCTAGCAGACCTGCCCTGCAAAAAATATTAAAAGAAGCTCCTCAGGAAGGAGAAGCTGAGACTTGCATAAAGTAAGGTTGAATATTGGAGAAAGAATAAATGCAGGGAAATAAAATCTATTGTATTGATCTAATAGATAAGTGAAATGGATGACAACAGTGTTATAGGGAATAGGAAGGAAGAACTGAAAATAGGTTTTTTTTTTTTTTTTTTTTTTTTTAACTTGCCAGAGGTTGTGTGCTCACCAGAGAAAAAGAGAGAGAAAGCACTTCCCTCCTGGGAAATGGTCACACTGCAGACCCTCTCCATGTCACCATCCTGTCACAATTTGGGGCAGACATGCACACATGCCTGATGTATTTTTCAAGCCATCAGGGCCAAGATTTGATCCACTGAGCTGCCCATGTGGGATACAGCTCCCTTAACCACTAGGCCATAGAGCTGGCTTAAGAATAATTATTTTTAAGTACCTGCACTACCTGTGAAGCAGTGTAATGGTATTTGAAAGTGTACTTGTATTGGGAATGAGCAGTTAGCGTAATGGCTATGTCACTGGACTCCCACGTAGTCGACCGCGGTTCATGTCCCGAACCCGGTGGCTTAAAACTCATGCCGGGTGCGTGTGCGTGTGTGCCCAAGATACCGAGAGGAGAATGGAGGAGAAGGGATTGTGGTGTGACCATCCCCCCTGGGGGTTGATTTCTCGCTTTCTGTCTTTCTGTCTCTCTCTGTCTGTTGGGCAAGAGCACGCGCCCTATAGGGAAAAAACCGCTCAAAAAAAAAAAAAGTGTACTTAGATTAATTGAAAATATGTATTATACACTCTATGGCAAACTTTTTTTTTTTTTAAATAAAGCACATTTAGGAAACAACTTCTTGGAAATAAAGACTACATTGAAAAGATATACTGCTGATATTAAGAACTAAAAGGATGAATTGAAAAAATTAAAAAGATTGAAAAGGTGGAAGAATAGTATTGATTGGATAATAGAGCCAAATAAATTTTGCAGGTGTAGTGAAGAAATTCAGAGGTTGGGAAATGTGAAAGAGATGTCAGACAAGAAGCAGGCAGGGTTAGAGTCCAGACTGTGCCTCTGGGGAAGCTACAGAATTTGTACTTTGGGATGGGCTGATATTTAAGATGACAAGACTGGTAGAAGTGGTTCCTGGGGCCCTCGTGATTGAAAACATGGCTAAAAGACAAAGCCAGGTTTGCTAAACAGAGCTGAGCAGGTTAAAAACAGAGCTGGTGCACCTTGATGCTCCAGCTTGGATAGACTTGGGATAAAATCACTCAATTGAAAGCGGTCATGTAAACATATAGTCGCACTGTATGATAATGCATTTGGTGAAATGACAATTGGGAAAACGCACGTAGCACGTAGATTCATATTATTGTGGTAAAATCATTAAATCCTCATGGCAACGACATTGTGGATTTGGTTATATTATATCTGAGTATGTCTGCAGAATTTTTTTTTTTTTCCTATAGGGTGCTTGTACTTGCTGCAGAGACAGTCAAGAGAGAGAAAAAAGTGAGAAATCCCCTCCGGTCGGGGAATGGTCATGCTACAATTCCTTCTCCATCCTACTTAGGATTTTAGGAATACACGCACATGTACCTGGATTAAGTTTCATGCTGCTGGGTCAGAGACTGAGACCGCTGTAGGCTACGTGGCAGTCCAGTGACTGAACCATTCTGCTATTTGCTGGTCCCATATCTGAAATATTTCAGTCCTCCCATTCCATGGCCAAGAACTTGGGATGACTGCAATAAACCCTTCCTAATATAAACATAAGAATTTGATGAGGAAGTTTTACTGTAGAAATGATCACAAATAGCAGACCAGAGAAACATGAGCATATAAAAGGCATTGCGTATTAGTTTTAGATTATTCTATACTACCAATATTACGTATCCTAAGTACTTTTTAAGGATTTAATTTGTATGGCAATATTAGGGTTTCAAGTACCATCAGAGAGACAAATAATATATTAAGTTGTTGGGAAAATCACAATGTGATCTTTTTTTTTTTTGGTACGATGTGTTTTTTAATGCAAAAATGTGTCATGAGTTTTCTGACAACCTAATATGTGAAAAATTAAATGACTTTATTTTTGGCTAGCCACATTCTTTTCTTTCTGTAGGATGAAAGAGGTAAGGCCAACCCATCTATTAGCCAAACTCTGTGATTCTGTTGTCATATGTTTCTGGAAGAATTATGTGTGCTAGTGTGTTTATCATTCACTTCTAATTATATCTGAATAATTGTGTACTACTAATTATATCTAAATACATGGGAAAAAAATGTATTCACCAAAATATTGCCAATGGTCTGAAATACAAAATCTAGGGCAAATTTTTAACCTACCTTTCATTATCCATCATTTCTATCTTAATATTGAATTGCTAATGGAAGGAAAACCAGCATTATCCTTTTGGGGGGGGGAGGGGAAGAGGTTTTTGCTATAAGGCATGTGCTCACCAGAAAGACAGAGAGAGACAGAGAGACAGAAAGCAAGAAATCACCCCCCAGAGGGGATGGCCATGCCAAAATCCCTTCTCCTCCCTCCTCCTCTTGGGATCTAGGGCACACACGCACACGCGCCCTGTGTGAGTTTAAGCCACCCGGTCCAGGACTTGAACTGCAGTCGACTACCTGGGAGTCCATTGATGCAGCCATTGTGCCATCTGCTAAAACCAGCATTATCTTTGTGTTTCTTTCTGTTAGGTAAGAATGATGGCTGGTTTTAAATCAATGTTTTCTTTATGACATATTTGTAAGGATCTTCATTTTAAATGACCCCTAATAATTGTTTTTATTGTAGCTTTCCTTATTGAAAAATTTCCTAGGAGACATTAACAGAAAAAGATTAAGAAAACTGTCTTACTTAGTTTCATTAATAGATTCTAGTCTATAGTTATCTGAT
Source organism: Tupaia belangeri chinensis (assembly GCF_000334495.1). Lineage (NCBI taxonomy): Eukaryota > Metazoa > Chordata > Mammalia > Scandentia > Tupaiidae > Tupaia > Tupaia belangeri. The sequence continues at coordinate 11,530,058 of NW_006159850.1, read as the reverse complement.
TTTTACTACAGTGAATTATAGACTTATAATAGATTATGAATCTAATAGTTGGATGGGAAATATACATCAACTCATACCCTCATACCCAAGATACCTCTGGAATGCATAATCTCTGAAAATAGCCTTAAATCAAGATGCAAAGGTCCTGAATATAGAAGTAGTGTATAACACAGCATGGACACAGGGGGTCATGGTGGACAGACTTTTTGAGATACAGTTGAAAAATATGTTTTTCTAAGATTGCTTTTTGTCTTAAAAAATGGGAAAAAAATGCTACTGTTTCTGCTGGAGAAGACAGTCTGAGTTTGAGACAGTGACTTGTACCTCTCTTTTTCTCAATTTCCAGAAATTAATCTAGACCTTCTGAAATTAATTCCATCATTCAAGATCACCAGTTAAAGCTCAAAATAGTAATTCTGGTTCATGATTGCATATTAAGTGAACATTGTTAAACACTGAGATTTTTACCAAACAGTAACCGTTTTCTTTTTTTTTTTTCTAATGAGTTAGGAAACACCAATACAAGAAATAAGTTATTAAATAAAAACAAATATTGTCACTATACCTGGTTAAATATTTTAGAGAACCTAACGGATACAATATTTGGGCCCCACCCTATGTGTTTCCTCTGAGCACAGACAATCATTATCTACCATAAGTTCATGTAAAGTAAATCAATTCATGGCCAGCCATGGTGATCCAGCAGTAATGCAATGCTCTGTGATGCTGAGGTCATATGGGAAGGTCCTGGGTTCGTGTTGGAGAAATCCCTGTGCATGCTGGGTACATGGGGCCTGTGCACATGACCTAGACTGGCTGGGGGTGGGTCATGGCATTAAAAACCCTGTTGGGAGTACCTGTCTCTCTCTCTCTCTTTTTCTCTCTCTCTCTCTGTGTCTCTCTCATAGAAAAAAAAAGAATAACCTTTAATGAACTAAATAAATAAGAACCATATTGAAAACCAAACATTTCAGGTATACAATAAAATTAGCCAACCCAACTCACAGTGGCTCTTGATAAATGAGCAGGAGACAAAGAAAATCATGTTCCATGATAGCACAAATTTAAAAACGGAAAAGGAGAGTGGTTTGCATCTACAGTTTCACTTGGTCTTCTGTCTTCCTACCTGCACATGTATATTTAACGAGATGGTGATAATTATGGGAAGGAGTAGCTAAAATGCAGCAGTCTGCAAAACCCTTGAGTGGGTCACAAACTTTGTTGTTTTCCTAACCTGTTCCCTAAGCTTGTGAACCCTAAAGAACAATTTGTAAAGCTTTCAATGACATGGTAAAATAAAATTAACTGCCTTGTAATGAATTGGGAATCAATAAAGCATTAAAAATGCAAATACATTCTTGTTAATATGATATAATTGTGAAGAACTTTTAGGCATTCAATTACCATTTAACACAAAAGCCTGTAACGATTTAATTAGGACTCCTTCACCTAATTGAGGTCAAGATTGTTAGCAGTGGATGTCTAATTAGCTTGCTTAGAGCAGCTATCTTCTTTGAAAACTCCCTCAATAAAATCCTTCCTTAAAAGGTATCTCTTCCTCCACCACAAACACCCAAAGGAAATGCATCTAAAAGTTGGTGAAAACCAAATAAAGTCTCTTCTGAGTAAGTAGTAGTGTAGAACCACCAGATTCCTGGTTTTGTCAATATATTGTGACTATAAATGATAACTGGAATAACGAGGTGAAAAGTACTTGGAAACTCAAGCTACTCTTTTGAGACTTCCTGTGTTACACAATTTCAATATTAAAACTTATTAAATATACACCCATATACTTCAGAATCACTATACAGAATTTGAATTATCTCCTGTTTCTCTTACAGTTACTGTGATTTATCTTAAATAATATAGTATTATAAAAGATCCCTACTGGGACCAGCAGGTGACATGGTGGTTAAGGTGCTGGATTCCAACACGGCCAACCACGATTCAAGTCTCAGATCCTGTGGCTTGAAAATCACACCAGGTTCATGTATGCATGCCCAAAATCCTGAGAGGAGAATGAAGGAGAAGAAACTGCGGTATAGCCATTCTCCCTGATGGGCATTTTTCACCTTCCCTCTCTCTGTCTCTGTCTCTCTCCAGCGAGTACAGGTGTCCTATGCAAAAACCTAAAAAGAAAAATAATAATTCCGTACTTCTTAATGATTAAATGCACTAGGTGTTTGTTAGTATTATTCAATTGTTAAAGGTGAATTCTACTGAGTGTATCTAGTTTACATAGTGTGACTATATAAATGTATGTAATGATTCCTTTTCATACTTTCTACCTACCAACTCATGTGAGTGAAAAATATGCCATGACTACAGTAGATTTTGTGTTTGCTTTTTAAGCTTATATACATTATTTTTTCCATGGAGAAAGAGAGAGAGGGTCCTTACAGAGTCTTCATACTGTAGTCTATCCTCAGCACCTGCCTTGCACAGGGGGCCCTTGGGATGCAAACCCAGGACCTCTTATGTGGGTCCAGCATTGCAGAACATTGCTTTACTTTGAGCCATCATCTGCCCCTGCATGACTGTCATTTTAATGCAATCTGCAAAAGTAAGGTGAACAGCTTTCATTTTTATTTGTGATCTTAGTGTTTCATAAAATATGTTGTCTGCCTCTTATTTAAATTCTCCCAAATAATCCTAAAATATAAAATTAAATTGATTGCCTTTGGCAATCTTAATGTCTATAGTTTATCATAATGAAGAGTGAAAAACCACAATAACAACACAAAAGCAAACTTTCTGATATTTTAAAAGCGCAAGAAGCAAACCAGCATCCATTGTTCTTTAGCCAGGTTGGTCCCACGTGGCCTCAGTTAAAACAATCTGTGTTCTCCATTATATCATTCTCATCCTCAGGTCTTTTCTTTGAGTTTTCAGACTTTGCTTTCTGAGTTGAAATCACAGCGATGATACAGAAGCATCACTTTTTGCTTTTGTTCAAAACAATGAAAGATTTCCCATTAAAAACCTGATTCTCATTTAATTATAAATCAGAGGCTCATTGTATTTTAAGTATCTATAAATGTGTAATGTTTATTTGTCTTTAAGAACTATCAGGAATGTGGAGACATAAAGATTGTTGCTAAAATGTTCTACTTATACCATTTTATTGGAAAACTTTCAGAGTTCATCTCTTGTAAGAGTTTGCAAAAGTTTTAAAGCCAATGTTGACTCTCGTTACTTGAACAGATTAGATAAACAATCACTCTAGCAAACACAAACCTAATTTTTTCTCCCTGGACCCTTAGTCCCCATGGTTTAAGTTCTTTTATCCTAAAACTAGGCTACATTTTAAATACATATGTGTGTAATATTTTATATATATATATGTATACATATATATGGGGAATGATATGTTTTATATATAAAATAATATATATTACATATGTAAAATAAAGTGTATATACACATATATGTATATATACATATGTGTGTATATACATATATGTAATGTGTGTGTGTATATATATATATATATTAATACCCCCTGTCCCTGAAAACACTATTCCTACCAACTTAGCTCATTAGTGTGTAACCCTGGCTCCATTTTAGAATCACCTGGGCAGCTTTTAAAAGCTATCGTGAGGCAGAGATTTTTTTCCCCCCTTGGATCTTCTTTTTAATTGGTATAAGGTGAGACCATTGCTGTGTTTTTAAAATGATTCCTAGGTGCTTCTGTTGCTCGTTCCAATTGGAAAACTACTCCTAACTATTCAATAAATACTACTTTGATGAAATTGCATCAAATGTTAATTTTTAAATAACATTATTTTTGTGTCTGAATGCACGGATGCAGTTTGAATCCACATGTCACTCATTTTTCTCATGTGTGCATAGACAGTCGTTAATGACAGTGGGCTATTAAATTAGGTTGTATGAGTGGAGCAACCACATAATGGAAATGTAAAGGCATCATATGACTAGATGTGCTTTGCATACAAATTGCTTTAATTAATCATATTTTAAGAGTGTAATTAGCAGCCTGGGGAAAAATAAACGAAGATCACTCTGGGCTCTAACACAGCATCTTCAGGCCTTGAGTTCTCCAGTTTGGGACCTGTGAATAAATATTTGGCCCTTTGGGACTGGGCAAGTCAGATAGTGGCATATATTATTCAGCACCTTTGATGAGTTGCAATATTAATTAAATGTTACAATTAAAGGACAACTTATGCAAATTCAGAAAACTTTATGATGTAACTTTTCACCTACCATCTCCATCATAAACCAGAAGCTGGCTGGTAGGTTTCTATCTAGGTCAATGAAACTATGTTTTCCATCCAGCAGAACCAGGTGTGCCCACACACCACTAAAACATGTGTGTTTACCAAGCGCTCATATGACGTGTTCGCTGGAAACGTTCATCACCCTACGATTCCTCCAGTATAAGGTGCCATTGATTGTAAGGGGAGCAGTTCTTCTATGTGTCACAAAAAGTGGGAGGCTGTTGATTAAACCACCATTAGCAGGGCCAGCAGGTGGCATGGTGATTAAGGTACTAACCTCCCACATGGCCAAATGTGGTTTGAGTCCTGGACCTCGCAGCTTGAAAACTGGGCATGTATGCATACATGCCTAAAATCCTGAGAGGAAAATGGAGGAGATGGGATTGTGGAGTGGCCATCTCCCTTGTTGGATGATTTTTTACTTTCTCTATGGCAAGCACTCATACCCTATGGAAACAAACAAAAAAAGCCCACCTTAGCATGGCTCAAAAGTGCTTAGAGTGAGGGAAAACTACAATTTATCGAACATTTACTATGCAACAGGCATCGTGCTAAATCTCACAATATCACAAAATTCACTGAAATTTCTAATCCACAGATGCAGAAAATTGAGTTGAGAGAAGTTAAATCACTTCTCCAAGGTCATGTGCACTTCTCCAAGGTCACATATCAGAAAGTCACATAATAAAAAGATTTAGGGTTTAATTTTTTATAGCCTGGCACTCTACTGCTTAAGGTCTACTGAGAAAGAACGAACGTTGCTTTCAAAATAATAGGATGTACAGAGTTTTACATAGGGTTTCAAAAGGAAGAAGGAACTTAAATCAGACTCCACATTCTTTGAAAACTCCTGCAGCAGATGGAGATGATTTTTTTAATACCGAAAAAAAGGCTTTGCTTAAACATAGTGCTAAACATGTAAAGATGGTGTTTATCAATTTGCAAGAATAACTGAGTTATATAGTGAATCTGAGAATCTTAGTGAGAAGTATATTATAAATCATGTAGTCTAGCTTTTGAAATAAGGAACTTGGAATCCAGGAAGGTCAGCGCACTTGCTGAAGGTCAGAGTAGCAATTCATGGCAGAGACAGTAGAGCGCTAATATCTCAGGACCTGCTTTCGACAGAGCCATTATTTAAAGTGCAAATTATGAATTCTGTAGACAGGTAACTTACAGAAAGGTATTTAGGCAAGGTAGAGACATTACTGGAATTTTTTATATTAGAAGATGCCACTACCAATGTGACAGATATTGAGAAAAGGGGAACACATTGATTATTACCGTAGTGAACTGGAGTCATTTTAACACACAAGACCATAGTTGGTACCATCTAGAGATGATATTAACTATCAGAACTCAGGGCAGGTACTATTGGCATTTAGTGGATGGAGGGCAGAGGAGCTGTTAAACATCCTACATTGGATGGAGAGGCCCCCAATCCTAAATCCCCCTTGCCATCCTCCACACACACATCAAATAACTATTTGGCTCACTCAGCGATAAATTTTCCCTATAGTGACTAAATGTATAAAATAATTCATTAATTCATTCAAAAATAATTATTTGGCTGAAATGTCAAGAGTGCTGAGTTTAGAAAATCTTCATAGTCCAATACGATATCATTAAGATGAGAACTAGGACAAATGCTTAGGGGTTGAGTTCAAGTTTTGTTCATTTATTAAATATTCAATGTGGATCTCCTTTAGTGCCTATGAGTGCAATGTCCTCCCACATCAAAGAATGAAGATATAGACAGGGGATTCCTAGCCTCACATGGCTGACTGCATAGTCTAGGATGAGAGCTGAGCTGATTAAATAGAACATTAAGAAAGTATAGTTGGTGGAAACACATACGGTGATGGGAGTACATGAAGGATAACCCTCCTGGAAGAGGCTTATGTTTTGTCGATGGAGGAAGACACTAAACTTTCCATCATTTAATGACAATTGTCTAACTGTAATGAAAGAGTTTATGCCTATCACAATCATGGTGCTACTAGAACAAGTTATGGAGCTGCATAAAACACCTAGGTTTATGTAATATTCCATCCAGGGAGTAACATCTAAGGGACAATGTTAAGAAAAAGAAAAAGAAGAGGAAGAGAATCCTTGATTCTCTTGATTTGATGGAATACCATCTGAAAAGATGCTGAGGCCAAAGTGGAAGGAAAGAAAATAGCTTTAACCAAACCATAGGTGTTGAGGGAGAGAAAGAAGAAGCTTAAAGAGGGTCAGACAGGAAGAGTCACTCAAGGATTTCAGACTAATCAGTCACTAGAAATCAATGAAACTAAATACCCCCTGGTAGTATTGATCAATAATAAAAAATATCCACTGATCCTAGTGGATATGATGAGGTAAAAATGAAAGTAGACACTAAATGCAGCCATGCTCTCTGAACAGTGTTGAGAAAGGACGGTAGAGTTTGGGATTCATTTACCAACTCTTAGGTATTACTCTTGCCCTCCCACTCCAGTCCCACTCCAGTCCCATGCACATTTAGGTCCATTACTTAAGTTTTAGTCCATTTTTAGGGAAACTGTTGCAATGGTTATAAATTTACTTATTTAAAATAGAATGGAAGTAAGCATCTCAGCATGTGGCATTTCAATGAATTGTGGCCTTTGGAAAGACATTTTAAATTGCAAATGAGAATTTGCAACCTTTTTTTAAGAGAAAGCAAAACTCTGAAAGCAAAAGATGAGGTTTTTTATTTTTTTAATTTTTTTTTTGGTCAATCTTAAATTTTCTTCCTAATGAAAATTTGTTTCATGGAGCAATGGCATCCTTCTGATTTCATGGTATTTATGTGAAAGATCATGCCTTTCCCAGGGGTAGTAATTAAATGACTGGAAAAAATTAAGATGATAGGGAATTAGTGGTGCATAAAAAAATGTAGCTATCACTCTTCCTTTAAAATATATTTGTGAGGATTAATACAACCACTGTGTGGTAAAACGGTGACTCTGTGAAGTGTTTAAAATATTTAATGCACAATTTACCTGTGACATGATTAACCAAACAGTGACTTAGCAATTTATATGGCAAAGAGGTGCAAGCAGAGCTGGGAATCTAAACAACGTGATTTGGAATGTTGGCTCAGCCTTCCACTTGTGCTTTGGCCAGGGAGCTTTGTGGAAAAGTCAGATTTCATTGCTGAAGTGTTTAGGGCCTGATTATTACTTGTACACTAATTATTGCTCAAGAAATGATGACTAAATACAGAATACAAGGCACGAGATGATAATTGTGTCAAATATACACCACTGTTACAGGGACACTGTTTTCTCTTAGAGGAGTGTTCAGAGTTTGGGTAATGCTGGCAGCAACATAATAGTAAGGTCCCACTCGCTCATGTATTTTAACCTTCAATTTTCCTTGACAATATTTGTCCAATCCAGTGCAAGTTAAAAGGCAAACTTACACGTTGGATGTTTAAAAATTGGACATGTTTTCAAACTGGAAAACCATGTCTTGCTGTTAGTATTTTGATAATTTAAAGTCATTTGAACACTTAGTTGAGATATATTATTTAAAATCACAGTGGTGAGTTTAAGATATTTCTTCTTTTTTAACAATGGTGCTTATTAACCCTTATGCTTTTGCTGAGTTCTTTTTTTATTATTATTGTTATTATTCTTTTAAAGTTTGCTACAGGGCACAGGCACTCACCAGAGAGAAGGGAAAAGTGAGAAAGCAAGCCACCAGGTCTGGGGCTTGAAACACGGTCCACCATGTGAGAGTTCAGCACCTTAATCACCATATCACCTGATGGCCCCTACACCTCATTTGTTGATGATAACTTGATGTGATCAAAATAATTAATGAAATATTTTCATTTGTAGTTTTCAGAGAGCTGCTCTCTATGATAGGAGTTTAGGAAATAGCTTCAAATTTCCCAGAGGGCCTAAAAAAGGCTTGTCAATGTCAATCACATTCATAATGATAGAAAAACGACAAAAATGATAGAAAAATGATAACATTGGCATCAGGAAACCACATTGGTAAATATGACAAATGTGCTTATTTTCCTGGCTATAAATTTACCTTTAACTTGTTTGTATATGTGAGATCTGTATTCTAAAACTGCTAAGTTTTCCCTATCAAATTGAATGATTAGGGTTCCTTGTTTACAATGGAAGGTGAGTTGACCCACTGTTTAAAATGTAAAACAAAGCATCCAGCAGCCAAAAGCATCTTTATCTGACTGGACAAGGCAGAGAGTAATTGAAACCGAGCAGAGCAAGCAATTAATTCCATGGTTCATCAAATCATTACATCTACCTACTAGTTTTCTTTTTTCTTTTAAGTTAAACAAAACAAAACAAAACAAACAAACAAAAAAAACCCATGACAATAAAAAAGTTTTATTACTGTAAATTAAGCATGAAAGACTCAGTACAATAAATGCATTAACATTTAAGCCCATTGATAAGAGCATAAGCTAGTGCCATGAGTTAGTTAATAATTTAAGAGAATACAAGTGCTTACTGTGTCCCAAGTACTGTACTAAGTGGTGAGGGGATGTGTTAATGAACAAGATTGCATTGTTGCCTCACAGAACATGTAATCTATGAGTTACATTGAGGCTAATTTCTGGCTTAACATACCAGGAAGTGACTATGGATCAGGGCTGGATGTAGACAAGCTGCCATAGGCCAGACAGTTTATGGAAAAAAGGGCTGATGAATCTGTAGTGAACAGATCACACAGTGATACAATATAATTCACCCACACAATGGAACAGCCAAACACAGTTCCCTTGAAATAAAGGAAGTGTGAGCATGAGCTTCCACTTGGCACCCTCCACCTTCAAAGATCGCAGGGGACTTCCGAAAGTGGAGGGAAGTGGAAAGTCAAGTGGAATGAGATTGCAGTCTACTTCTCAAGTGCTCTAATATCAAGTTCTCATTGAGTTGAAACTAAATTGGACAGTCCACCATCCAGGTCAGACCTGGCAATCTGATTTTTGACATATACCTTAGGGGATATTTTGATAATGAGGGAGAGGGATTTCTACTGCATTCTGATAAGAACTAGGGTTTAGCAGGGTTGCCTTAGAGGAGGTAAATTAGACCGGCTTTCTACCTTCTACCCACAGACATCCCCTTTTCTTTCCTACTTTGATCTGTGCTTGGATTTTTTGCCTTAAAAGTATGAAAATTAAGTGAGGAAAATAATGATCTAATTATTGGGTTGTTGGAAAAGTCATGACATATTTTTCTGTTTTTCTATACAAAAATGCATAATGAATTTTCTGACAACCTAATACATTCTTTTTTTTTGAAAGATACTTTTGCTATAGGGCATGTGTGCTCACTGGAGAGACAAAAAGCAAGAAATCACCTCCAAGGGAGATGGCCATGCACCACTCTCCTCTCAGGATTTTGGGTACACACACACACACACACACACACACACAGCATGTTTCAAACTACTGGGTCAAGGACTTGAACTGCAGTCAACCACATGGGAGTCCAACAACGTAACCATTATGCCATCTTCTGGTCCCCTCAATATATTCTTTTTTTTTTTTTTTCTTGGAGGGTTTTTCTTAAAGGCGGGTTTGCTTCGC
>NW_006159850.1:11457359-11520154 GCF_000334495.1 Tupaia belangeri chinensis | reverse complement strand
CTCGTCTTGGGCTCTTCGGCATGCACACACACACGCCCAGCGTGAGTTTTAAGCCACCGGGTCCAGAACGCAAACCGCGGTCGACTACGTGGGAGTCCAGCGACATAGCCATTACGCTAACTGCTGGTCCCCCCTCAATATATTCTTAATCCTTGAGTATATAATTGTGAAAGTAGTCACAACCAAAGTGGAATCTTTTGTCTCATCTTGTGAAACTCTGACTAAACCAGGCCAGGGAAGGCTGGTGGGTGGGGAGAATATTTTCATACAAGGATACACAACAAGAATGGCCACAAGGACTCTGCCAGAATCATAAAGACCACTGCAGCTTGACTCAAGGACTGCTTCTACGAGGATGAGGACGTCTGCCCAGAGACTGCCTGCTCATCCATCTTTTTTACTGACACCACCCTTGTTGATCCTGGTAGCCAACGACAATTGTTCCAAAACAACTGGTATACCCGCCCTCCTCAGCCCTTCCCTTTGTGTTTTTTGCCTTTAAAATCTTCCTAAAGATGGTAAGACCTTAGAACACATCTTCAGGGCAACTTATACCTAATTGCAATCCTCTACTTGGCCTAAATAAACTCCTTTTGCTTTACATACTTTGCCTCAGTTGACCTATTTAGGGTGACATAGTAAATTACATATAGATGTGTAAGTGTGTATGTATGTATGTGTATATATATATATATATAGAATTAAAATGAAGTCCTGTTGGCTCTTGGGTGATTGTTCCCATTGCCCTCTTTCCCAAAATTACTAGCTTTACCATTTGCTGGAGGTATACCCTTAGCCCAGGTATCTAACCCATTTAAGCCTCAGTTACCTTTACAAAATGGGCATAGTATGCAAGAGAATTAGCTGAGTCATGGACGCGCTCATGCCTGGTATACTCAAGGAGGTCTCTGGACACAAACCCTGAACCTTCCCATTTGGGTCAGCCTTGCAGAGCATCCTGTTCTACCATTGTACCACTCTCTGGCCCCAAGAACCACTTCTTATTTAAATGTTCCGAGTCATTAGTCATTCATTATGAATATCCAGTTTCCCTTTAGTAACTTCCCCTTGGGTGTTAGGGTGGGTATCATAGAACCTTCAGAATTATAAGGGACCTTAGAGAGAGTCTAGTCTAATTGTATACATACTGAGGCCCAGGTAAACCAAGATACTTGTATGTATTTGTGGAAGTTGAGGGGAGGGGAACAAGTCACTGTTCAGTATTTTGCTATTTACTACCATGATTTACTATGAAATGGCACAGCTGAACCTGGGAGAAACCTGTGCCATAAGACATACATTTTGGAGTATGCCATTGGAGGTGGCCTAAAAAATGTTCCAAAGCAAGCTTTCAGGTTCCCTGTTTGGGTCTGGTATCCCATTGAGACAGCCATTGTAAAATAATCACCTTAAAACATTGAGCACATATGGCAGCTTTTGAAAATAAGAGTTTAACCAGTTAGCCACATTTTCTGAATATTTAATTACTGGAAGATAAAACCACTAGTTACAGAGTCCTGGACTTGGTGACTTGAAAATCATGCCCAAAACCCCAAGAAGAGGATGGAGGAGATGGGACTGTGGCATAGTCATCCCCCCTGGGAGATGATGTCTCAATTTTTCTGTTTCTCTCTGACAACTGCATATGCCCAATGGCAAAAACCTAAAAGAAAAAAATTAAAATTAAAAAAAAAAAAGAGCAACAACAGGAACAAAAATCCAAAAGCCCCACTAATTATCTAGAGTTCACTTGATTTGGGGGCCTGAGGAAAATGAGAGAACAGAATCTGGTTTAGATTTTGTTTCAAAGAGGGAAAGTGATTTGATTTATAGGTTCACAAAAGGCTAACTCTTGTGGAAGGAGAAATACTTCCAGTTGAGAATCCCTAGGTTTTATTGGAGTTGGGTCAAAGTAGATGATATTGATGTACGAGGCTAATGTCAGCCACAGTCTGGGTATTTCACAATGATTTCCTTCACAGTGTGTTCATTTTAAGAATAAAGAGGTCTTTACACTTACTGGAAGTTTAATGAGGATTGTGATGAGCCCCTAGATGCTGACAACCACCATTTAAATAACCCATAACCTCTATGTTTATCCTAAGAGGCAGACTGCTAATTTTAGGTATCACAGACATCTTTCTGAAAAACTTTACAATTTCAACAGGCTTTTTCAATAATTCTTCTATGTTTTGTAGACTCTATAAATTGCACAATATGTGTTACTATGGGAATAGCCTCCTGTGTATCTGTTACTCAAACACGTGAAAGATAAGCCTTTGGGATATACTTCTACCAGGAAATAACTTGCTGCACTGTTTATCTACAAATATTTCCTTTGTCTGTTATACATTTTGGTTGTGAGAAATTTAGTCTAGGTGTTAAAAAGAAGACAAATGAAGAATTAAGTGAAGGGCTGGCTCCATAGCCTAGTGGTTAAGGGTGTCAGATCCCACATGGCTGACCATGGTTTGGGTCCTGGACCCATGGTATGAAAAACATGCAGACTCATATGTGTGCATGCCCCAAATTCTGACAGGTTGGAGAAATAGAAGAAAAGGGATTGTGGTGTGACCATACCACACTGGGGATGCTTTTCTCCCTCCTTTCTGTGTCTATCCTCTGGGGGGAAAATTAATTATAAATCCATAAGTGTTTTCTAGAAAACAAATAAAGAGAACCTAAAAAACATACAAAAGGAATATAAGTGACGTTATTACAGCTGATTTGTCCACTATTATAACTGTTTCCTGTAATTTATCACCTGTAGCTTACATATGAATCAGAGTCACCTGGAAGGTTCAGGATTCCATTGCTGAGCATCATGCCCAGAGCTTGCGACTCAGTGGGTCTGGGGGCAGGAGGAGCTGGGGTCCAAGAATTTCTGAACAAGTCCCAGATGATGCTGATGCTGGTAGTCTGGGCACTCTGTCTGAGAACCACTGTCCCAGCATTCTTCTAAGCATGTTTCTATCGGGATACACATAACATAAAATTTACCACTTTTAACCATTTCCAAGTACAGTGCAATAACACTGATTATATTCATATGGTTGTCTGTATTTATGAATTTACTGTGGGGACACGTTTAAGAGAGAGAGTCTGAGGTGTGGGGACATGCGCTGAGCAAACACCACATGCTCTTTTGGGGTTTGGCAGAACCTTGTAACTTGTCTTTCCCTGACCTTGGCTGCAGACAGAGCAAGGGTGGAAATTACTAGGGGCGTTCCAACAGACACATCTGATGGACTTCAAGAAACATCATGACCCCAATTAGTAAAGTCCAATCCCTGCCCTGCATCTGAAAGGTTCTTTAGACTTCTCTGGGTGTGGTGGTGCACTCCTTATGGAGAAGTTCTTTAGCTCCTTCCCCACACCTAACAGCTAGTTCTCTGCATTAGAGAGGAAGATGAGATTTACTCTAGATGGGATTACCACCAAGTGATACACCTTGCCCCGGGTATGACTAATCCTTATAGATTTGTTAACTGCTTCTTATTGTCTGTAACCTGGCAACTAATCCATGAAGTGTCATGAAACATACATGTGTAATGTCTCCTTGTACTATAAATAAAGATGTCCAGTTCATCTGGGCAGCACAAGTTGCTTGGGCAATTTAGGCTCAGACTGCCTGTGTCCATTTCTACTCTATCCCTTTGTCTCATTCTTTCCAATTAACAGGTCCTGGCAAGATGGAGGGCTTTCTCTTTCTCGTACTCTTTCTCTTCCTCACCAGCAGCCCTCTGATCATGATTCAGCCAGACCCAAGCCCTGGGGCGGACGCCAACAATTTACTATCACAGGTATCTCATGAAGTAGAATCATATACTATCTTCTTTTTATAACTGCCATATTTAATTTATTTCACTGACATAATATCCTCAAGGTTTATCCATGTTGCAGCATGTATTAGAAAGTCTTCCCTGTTTAAGACTGGATTGTAGGTATATACCAATTTTGTTTATGCATTCATCCATCCATTGATACATGGGTTGTATCCACTGTTTGGCTGTATGAATAATGCTGCTATGAACATGGGTTTATAAGTATCTGTTGGAATCCTTACTTTTAGTTATTTTGGGTATATACTGACTAGTACAGGAATTGTTTAATTGCTTATTCTTTTTTTTCTTGTATAAAGTTTATTTTATATATATATATATATATTTGAGAGGTTTTTGATATAGGGTGCATGTGCTCGCCAGAAAGACAGAGACAGAGAGACAGAAAGCGAGAAATCACCCCCCCCAGGGGGATGGCCACACCGCAATCCCTTCTCTTCCATTCTCCTCTCAGGATCTTGGGCACGCATGCACACACACTCGGTGTGAGTTTCAAGTCACTGTGTCCAGGACGCGAACCACGATAGACTACATAGGAGTCCAGCGACATAGCCATTATACTAACTGCTGGTCCCAAGTTTTTGTCATAGGGCATATGCACTCACCAGAGGGACAGTGAGAGAGAAAGTGGATATACCCCCCACCCCCCAAGAGGGACAGCCACATCACAATCCCTTCTCCTCTTGGGATACTAGGCACAAGCACACAATCACGTGCCCAGAATGATTTTCATGCTGCTGAGTCCAGGACTCAAACCACAGTCAGCCATTTGGGAGTCCAGTGCTTTAAGCATCATGCCACCTGCTGGCCCCAAGGAATTGCTTGTTCTAAGCATTTTATATGCTTAGTTATACTATGACTTTAGAAAAAGGATTGCTACTATCCTCAGTAACAATTTTACAGATGAAGAACCCCAGATGCCTAGAATTGCCCTAATTTTCCTGAGATCACTCACGTAGGTTGGAGGCAAAGACTGGATTTTAGTGAAGGCAGGCTGGCACCAGGCCTCAAGTTCTCAGGACACTGGGCTGACTTTTTTACCTTAATACAGCATCTTATTTCTCATGGAAATCTTCTCTTATTGATGTTATGCAACAAAGGTGGTAGGAATTACTTTCCAAAAACTATGGCTAACGTGGGATTAAATAATACAATATATATAAAACTTGCACAAACTTTAAAGGAAAAATTCCATGTAGCTTGTATATATATACATTTCTCCTTTAAATTATTTCTGAAATAAAGTATAATAAACTAAAATCTGTCATTGAAAGGTCAACACTACTTACAATTGTCCAAAGGTTGTGTTATTTTTGCCACCCACAGTTCAACACTGGGATAGAAATAATCTCACAGTGGAGTGTAATTGTCCTATAGAATAGCAGGATTGGCCTTTTGCCATAGATTCAGTTCTTTGGAGAAGTGAACCAAATTACCTGATGAGAAATTCCTACAGTGGACTCTACATGTGGTTAAATCGACTGGCATGCTGCAAGATCCAGAAGCCAAGACCAAATATTATAGGGCAAATATAGGGCTGGAGAAGAGGAGAAAGTGGTCAAGAAAACCACAGCGAGCTCAGTTAAAAAGACTACATTCTGGGCCAGCCAAGTGGCATGGTGGGAAAAGCAGCTAGATCCCTCTCAGACCACTGCTCGGTTCAAGTTCCAGACTCATGTGTGTGCGTGCTCTAAATCTCTAGAAGAGAGTAGAGGAGAAGGAACTGTGACATGGCCATTCCCTCTGGGGGGGAGTGATTTCCCACTTCCCCTCCTCTGTCTTTCTATCTGTCTCTGCATTAGCAAAAACTAAAAAGAAAACAAACAAACAAACAAAAATAAAAAACCAAGAGACTAGATTCTATCTCTGGCACTCACCTCTCTCCTGTGTGGACTGCCTACTTCCTTGTCTAGGAGATGAGAGAGCATAGTGCGTATGACAGTGCATGTCAAATATGAAGGGTGGTGGGGATGCTGGATCAAAAAGGTCTAAGAATGTGAGACTATCATCAATTATGGATATTTTAAATATATTTTAAAGGTGCACATGTATTCTCTGGAGTTGTAATCAGGATGTGGTGGGGTTGAAGGCTGCTGTAAGAATGCAGATAGGCATTTCCACTCTGTAAGGGCCAACTTAGACCAGGCATGACATTCTGCTCCTCAGCAGCCTCAGTGAGGGTATTGGAAGATCACTAGAGCTCTGGCCCATTTGCAAATAAAAAGCCAACATGAAAGTAAAAGACATGCAAGAGAGGCTGGGCAGTATATGAAAAACGCACCCCTGCACTCCTCTATCCAGCTCCTCAGGTAACAAACTACTGTAATGGCTGCTGGAACCTGGTGGAGAGAAGGATTTCTGTCACCGAAATGATCACAAGATGGACACTGGGCTCTGGACATGGCAATCTTGCAAACAGGGGAAGATTGATGCATCTACACTCTGTACCCTAAATGTTGGCAGATCTTCCAGTTGTTTCTTAAATCACCACCTGGGGAGTGAATTCTCGCTTTTTGTCTCTCTGTCTCTCTCTGCCTTTCTGGAAAGTGCACATGCCCTATAGCAAAAACCTCATAAATAAATAAATAAATAAATAAATAAATAAATAAATAAACAAACACCCTACAAGAACTCAAGGGTGCAAGGGCACCCGTTCTTGAGCATTGGCTGGAAAGTGGATTTATGCTCTTCCCTTTGAATTCAGTCTCCCCAGACAGTTCAGATAGGAATATATCCTTGAAGTACACCATGGTGGCTAAGACAGTGCCCCTGTATTGTTTTCTTTCCTTCTTAGTTTCAACTCCTGTGATGTCACCCTGCTCCCTAAGGTCATCCTTCTCCCCAATGAAATAAAAGATAAAACAACTGCCAGCTCACAAGTCTCTTCCAAGAGGCTTTCATTTGGAGGGAATCTATAATCAAATAGCCTAAGTTCCTATTTCTTCCTATTCCATTTACCTTTCTATTAGCATGTAAATTAGTACATTCTCATACTGCTTTCTAGGAATTTGCACTAGAGATTGCAGCATGCATTCTGGATTAACTGAAGTCTAATTTAAAATAGTGCTTTTGCTATACTCTGGTGAATGCACAGGCCTTAAAAATATTTTCCCTCTCCCTGACTCCTAGACAGTTAGTGTTAAATATATCGTGTGGCCTTTAAGTTTCACAGGACATTATGATATATTATTCCATGTAATCAATAATTACTTTATTATTATTTTTTAATAACCACTTACTTTTACTCATACATTTATCTGTCAGTTGCACTTACTGCTCTTCTGCCCCTAGAATTCCTTTCCTTCTGTCCAGAACAGTCTTTGGTATTCCTTCTAGTGAAGACCTGTAGTGACAGAGGTTTTCAAATTTCATTTAAAAATGTTTTAGTGGCATGATGGCTAAGGTGGCTGGATCTTGCATGGGCAAATGCACAGTTCAAGTCCCAGATTCAGTGGCTTGAAACATAAGTTGGGTGCATGTGCATGTGTGACTGAAATTCCAAGTGTAGAATGGAAGAGAAGGGATTGTGGCATGGCTTCCCCCTTGGTTTGTGTGTGGGTAATTTCTCACTTTTCCTCACTCTCTCTCTTTCTCAGTATCTCTCTAATTAGCACATGCACCCTATAGCAAAACAAACAGAAAAAACCTGAACAAACAAAAAAATGTTTTAGACCAGTCTGGTGATATAGACAGTGGCAGACTGAGCTGTAGTGCTGGAAACCACATGGCTGACCACAGGTTCGGTCCCTAGGTTGACCTGAAAACACACTGAATATATATACCTGTACCCAAGACCCAAGGTACCAGTGAGCTGGAGGGCTGGGGAAAGATCATGAAATGATGAGGCCTTGCTGAGGGGACTTCTCTCTTCCTGCGTGTGCTCACACACATACTCTATAATGAAAAAAGTAAATGAAAAGCATTAAAAATGTTTCACCTCAAAGGGCTGGCAGGTGGTGTGATGGTTAAGGCACTGGGCACCCACATGGCTGACTGCAGTTCGAGTCTCAGAGTTTCAGACCTGGCAACTTGTTTATATGTATATATATATATATAAATATATATATTCTGAAAAATATATGTGTGTGTCTGCGTGTGGCAAATATATATATATTTCTCACTTTCTCTGTGGATGCATGCGCTTGCTGGAGAGAGAAAGAGAGAGATAGTGAAAGAGAAAGTGAGAAATCACTCCCAGGGGGATGACCACATCACAAACCACAATCCCTTTTCCTCTCATCTCCTTTCAGGATCTTGGGCACTTACACACATGTGCTTGGCATGATTTCTCAAGCTGCCAGGTACAGGACTCGAACCATGTCACCTGCTGGCCACTGAAAGATATTTCTATTGGTTAGATAATACTATATTGGCTGACTTTCTTAGCACTGTTGAGAAATGATGAGAATTTTGGCTTTCATTGTTTCATTTTGAGAAGTCAGCTAACATTCTTACTGTTTCTGCTATGAAAATAACCCATATTTTTTCTGACTGATTTTTAATATTTTCTAATATCATCTTTGACCTTTAGCAATATTTAGGTGTGGTTTTCTAGTAATGATCCTGCTATTTGTGCCACTTCTAAAGTTTGTGGTTTAATGTATTTTATTAACTTTAGAACATTGTAAGCTATTTTTTGTTCAAATATTGTTTCACCTTATTGTCTTCCTCCTCTTATCTGGGGAGGAATTTTACCCTTGCCCTCTCTTCTAAATTCTCTTTAGCACTTGGCATATTTTTTTTTCACTCTCTGATTCATTCTTGGTATTTAATTCTCATCTGTCCACCTCAACTATTTTCCAGACTGTCTACACTGACTATGTTTATCCACTTAGCAATTAGTTTTGGTTTTGTATGGCTTTATTTCTGCAACTTCCATTTCACACTTTATTAAAGTTCTTAGTTTCCTGCCAAATTCTGTCTTGTTTTTAAATATTTTAAACATTTAATTATCATTATTTCAAGGTACCTATGTGATTATTTCATTGATTCTCTTCTGCATCTTCTTTTTTTGGTTTTTAGTCAAGTCTTCTTTAATGTTGTAATAGTTTATTGAATTCTGTATATTTTCATTAAAATGTGACATCAAGAGTTTTGCCTGGCCATCTGGGGTAATATAATGCTCTTCAATGCTGAGACCACAAGGGAAAGTCCAGGGTTTGCTTCCCAATATCTTTGCATGCCAGATGGGCATGTGTGTGGCCATGGTCCTGGTTGGCTGGGGCTAGGGATGGATCACGGCATGAAAATCCTGTTAGAGGTGCCAGTCTCTCTCTCACAATAAATAAATAAACTGAAAAAAAAAAGTTTATTTCTGCTTCAGGCTCCTTCAGACAGACAGCTTCAAGTAAGGAGTAGCTCACCTTAATTGAACTGGAAATCGAGCTGATTTTTAAATTAGTTGTTTAGATATTGAAGAGTGCTGCTTTCTCTGACCTTGAGTGGAGATTCCAGGGCCCCAGTAATAAGACTGGTTGATTTAGCAGGGCCCTTTCTTCAAGCTACCTATAAGCTCCAGCTCTGCTTCCTTCCCGCATACTCACAGGACTGTGGATATTCCTGCTCTTCTCTGTTCTTAGCAACTGCTTTCAGAATTGGCATTGCTCTGAGTGGAGAATGGGGCCAAGTGCCAGTTACAGCTTTTGTCTATTCGTCTTTCCCAGAACTTAGCCCCACAAATACTCACTACTTTAGAGGTAGTTCTCCGATGTCTTCTAAAAGTCTCTTTTAGTGTTTTTATTGTCTAGTTTCTTCCAATAACTCTTGGGTGGCAGTTGATCTGGCACAAATTAGTCTGCTTGCATCATAAACTGAACTCCCTAGATTCCTTCTTATTTCTATCATTGACACATGGTAACTGCATGTACTCACGCATGGGGTATAGGGTGATTTTTAAGAACAAGAGTATAATGTGTAATGATCAAATCAAGGTGATTTGCATATCCATCATCTCAAATATTTGTCATTTCTTTATGCCACGAACATTGAAAGTCTGTTCTAGTTAAACCATGATATACAATAAACCACTATTGACTATAATTACTCGACTATACTATATAACAGTAGAATCCTTCTCAGATCTTAAAGGCTCTTCTCAGATCTTAAAGGCCGAGACTTGACAGAATGTTTAGACACACAGTTTCATTAAGGAAAAACTTACTGGTTGGTCTCATGAGTTTCCCCAAATCTCATTCTCTTTCCCCAGACAGAATGCCAACACAGAGTTCATCTGATCTGAGTGTTCTGGCTAAGATGCCTCCTGGATATTGATTTACAGATCAAAAAGGTAATGTTTGCTGGCAATTAAAGCATTATTTATTTAGAGCAAAAGCAATTTTATTCTAAATGTTAGAGAAAATATGGTGAAGGTAGCAAAAATTTACAGTAAGAGTCACCAAAGTTGTAGAGCAAGAGAAGAGATAAAACATTGTGAGATTGTTGGAAGATCTAAAAAATGAGAAAATAGAACAGTAATATTTTCATAGAATAAGTTAATTTCTCTTTGGGGAGAAATAGTGTTATTGTGAAGAACCAGGAATATGCTAACTTTAATAATTAAACAATCGCATAAACAAATATAAAACCAATACATACAAAACTGGTACAATATAAACGTTACGTTTTAGCTTAGGTTGACACTGGTGACAAATGATGGTAAGTCCTGAATATTTAACAGCAACACCAAAAAGTAATGATTGAATATTTTTTTTGAAAGTCAGAAACAGATAAATAGAAAGTGATAAATCACACCCTAAGGGGGATAGCCATGCCACCATCTCTTCTTATTCTCTTCTTGGGATTATGGGCACACATGCCAGAGTGAGTTTTAAGCCACTGGCCTGGGTCTTGAACTGAGGTTGACTACATGGGCATCCAGTCATGTAACCATTACACCATCTGCTGATACCAACAATTGAAATGTAAGAAAATTAGCATCCTTGTTGAAATTGTGATAAAGGGGGAGATATTTCTGTTTGCCTACATTCTCTCATTGGTGCATAACTTCCCAGATTTTTGACACAACTGGCAGATGAAGAATGGAAGGCAGAGAGAAAGTCTGAGAACACGTTGGCATGAGTCAAGATATCAGGAGATGGATATCACAGCCTATTTCATATGGCATCCAGAGCCCAGGTCATGCACCAATTCTTTCATATAACAGTAAAAAAGATTATTCTACTAGAGGAAAAATGGCAAAATAGCAACTTCCAATATGTTCTGTTCAGAAAGTTGAGATTATAAAGCCATCTTCACTGTGCTGCAGCTAAGAAAGAGATAAAGCCAAGAGAGAAGGCAAACACTCTGTGTATACAACAAGCTACAAACATTGGCAGTTGGGTATCACTGATTATAAATTAATAAGTGGAAAGGGAAAATTTGAGGGACTGTCAAGGACTGAGCTCTCTTTCTTAGATATTAAGAAAATGTACATATCACAGAGGGGCAAGCTGATGCATTTAAAATGAACACGCTGATTTAACTGTAATATTTGTTATGAAACAGAATGTTTCCAGTACTGCAGAATCCTCTGCCTCGCTCCTCCTGGTGAAAACTTCCAGCTGAGAGTAACCATTTTGCAGAGTTCTAAACCCATTGATTAGTTTTTGAAATTTTTATAAATGTAGTAAAGAAATATACCTTCCTCTCTAATGTCTACTGTTCAATATTACATTTAATAGGTTACTTTTGGTTGTTCCTTGCAACATAAGGTAAATTATTTTTACTTCTGTATATTTTCCAATATATAAATGTACCATAAATTTTTGCCCATTCTGCAGTTGGTGGGTATTTTGGGTTTGTGTTATTACAAATAATGCTACCATGAATGCTCTTATTTGTCTCCTAACATACATATTGTGTGCATTTATGTTGATTATATGCCCAGGAGTTGAGTTGCTAGATCATGCTGTAAACATATATGCAGACACAGACACACACACACACTCATACTCACTCACACTTAGTGTACAGGACCCAAGAATTGTCTCAAATGCTAATAATCATGTTCTCTTTGACCAGCAGAGTATCAGTTATGCTCTTTCACACCCTCTCCAACATATCACCATTCTTTTCATTTTATTCTATCTGGTTGTCATGTAATATACACATATGAATGACTAATGACACAGAGCAGTGGTCTTCAACATTTTTGGCACCAGGGCCAGTTTTGTGGAAGAGAATTTTTTCATGGATCCGGGGAGGGGGCTGATTTTGAGATGATTCAAGCACATTACATTTACTGTGCACTATATTTCTTTCTTTTTTTTTTTTTTTTTTTTTAGGTTTTTTTTTTTTTTTTTTTTTTTTTTTTCACTATAGGGCGTGTGCGCTCGCCAGACAGAGACATAGAGACAGAAAGTGAGAAATCACTCCCCAGGGGAGATGGTCACGCCGCAATCCCTTCTCCTCCATTCTCCTCTCGGGATCATTGGGCACACACACACGCACCTGGCGTGAGTTTTAAGCCACTGGGTCCGGGACGCGAACCGCGGTCGACTACATGGGAGTCCAGCGACATAGCCATTACACTAACTGCTGGTTCCCGTGCACTGTATTTCTATTATTATTGCATTACAGTATGTAAAGGAACAGTTATATAACTCACCATATCATAGTATTTGCAGCTGCTCCCCAGTGCTAGCATCACCACCTCAGATCATCCTGCATTAGATTCTCATAAGAATCATGTAACCTAAATCCTTTGCATACACAGTTCACAGTAGGATATGTCCTCCTAGGGGAATCCAAGGCTGCTGATCTGACAGGAGGTAGAGCTCAGGTGGTAATAAAAGAGATGGGGCATGGCTGTAAATACAGATGAACCTTCACCCACTCCCATGCCAATCACCTCTTGCTGTACATCCTGATTCTGGGTATTGCAGACCTCTGATGTAGAGCTTCTTCTTATCTCCTAATTGACTTATTGGATGTTCTTGTTGAATGTGAAGTGTGATTGGTTAAAATTGTTGGTCCATTTGGATATGTGTCCTTTCTATATAGTCTGAATATTTTCTCCCACTTTCTGGTTTGCTTTCTCTCATCTCAGCATCTTTTAATGAATGTTTAAGTAGTCTCAATGCTCATGAAATTCTGTTTATCAAACTTTTCCTGTAGGATTACTACTTTCTGCATTTAGTTTAAGAGAATTTGGCCTACTCCAAAATCATGGAGAAATGTTTTATGGATTCCATTTTTGTACAGAATTTCTCCTCTTGGTCTTAGTCACAAGTTAAAACTTCTTTTCTACTGGAGTCAGTGGGTGGCATGGAGAATAAGACACTGGATTCCCACATATCCAACCACAGTTCAAGTCCTGGACCTGGCAGTTGGAAAATCATGCTGGGCATGCGTGTGTGCATGCCCAAATTCCTGAGAGGAGAATGAAGGAGAAAGAATTGTGTTGTGACCATCCGCCCTGGAGAGTGATTTCTCACTTTCCCTCCCTCTGTCTCTCTCTGGCAAGCACACACACTCTATGGCAAAACCTAAAACAAACAAAAAACATTTCTATTAACTCCTAAAAAAGGGATGATTATTGACTGTTTGTACTATTGCTGTTGTTGTTTTCTTGGACCTGTGTCTTTGTTCGTCTCTCTCTAGCTGTTTGGTTTAAATACTGCCCAGTTTGTGTGAACAATTTTACTGGTGCTAGACAACGTTGTATTCCTCCAGGAAAATTGGTTTTAAGTAGTTGGATGTAGTTAACTTACAGGATTACCTTATGCAAGCAGGATTGCACAGACTCAAGAATGGGTTTCTCTTTTTGTAAGATTTATTCTATTTTCAGGTTACTTAGAGTACTTAGAGGTCATTTATCAGAATTCCTTCCTTTTTTAGAACCAGATTCTAGATTTTTTTTGTTTTAATTTTTCTGTGAAACTAAAAAAAAAAAAAAATTGCTGATCTCCTTAAACATCTAGGAACCAATATTTGCTTAGCCCCCCACCCTCTGACCCTTTCCCAGTGACAAATGACTCTGAGATGAAAATTGGAGCAGTCAGTTCTCTTCACTGAAGGGTTTGGCCCCCCAACTCCTGGTTGCTTTAAAAGATCTGATCCCCAATCTTTGGCCCTCCTGCCTGTGAGACTGTCAAAGACACTGCAGGACTGCTACTTTCTGTTCAGTTTTTCCGTGTCCTACCCCATGCTGTTTGAAAATCTGTAAATGTCTTGACTAAAAATATAGAATGTTGGCCTCATCTCCAATGTGTTTTTCTTCTCGCCAGGTTCCTGGCTCCATAAGTTCCAACTACCTTGATGGCTCACTGATCCCTTCACAAATGTGTTTTTTTTTTTTTTAATTTTTTTTTGTATTTACTTTTTCTGGTGTTCTTGGCAAACACTTTTGTCAGCTGCAAACTAATCTATCATAGCTAGAAGCAGGAATCTTTAATTACCACATTATTGCGTCCAAAAATAAAGCCCTAAAAAATTAAAGGACATGATTGATAGAACAAAATTACCATCAATCTAAAATATTTAAGTGAACGTATGACCATATTTCAAGAGATTATTTGCTGATTAGAAAATTCAAATGACTCATGGAGGTATAGTTCGTTGGCCCCTCGAGATTCTAATATATAAAATATAGTTTGGAGAGTATTAGTGTTTGTCTAATTCAATTGAGTGTATAGTATATTGATTGCACTTAATATTAAAAAAAACCCCAGCATATTCTTGTTTCAGAAAGTACATTCATGATTCCCTTTAGCAGTTGCTGGTATTTATTGTACATAAGCACTTTAATCCTCATTCTCATTAAATATAACTCATTAAATACATAAAAGGATTACTGCTTTTTTTATTTTGGGGATGTAGAAACAAGCAAAGAGAGAAAACACACTTGTTTGAAGGCACACCGTAATAACTGGATGAGCCAAAACTCCAACTAAGGTGTGTTTGATCCCAAAGGTGTATCTATTGTACCTGCTATTTCATAAATTTAGCCAGAGTTAGATTTAAAGAAAATATATTGAGTAGGTACCTCTTGGTAAATATGAGTATAGTAATAAATACAAATATAACATATTGGAATACTGGAATATTTATATGAAGCCATCTGCTCAAAGAAACACTTGCATTCCTGATGTCGACCAGCAAAAAGAGCGAATGAAGCAAATGCCTTTTCTCCTACTCATCAGATTCACCTCATCTGCCACAATCCTTTAATAGTTGGAAGTCCCCACTGGGAGAGTCAGCTCTGATTACATAAGCTCCACTAGGGGCTGTGACTGTCCTGCATCCCTGCTTGTTAGTTCAATAATGTGGAAGTGAATACGAAGGCTGTGGGGGCCCCAGCGATGATAATATTGTTGGACTTTAGGATATTATTAACAATTTGCAATACAAATGAGTTGTCTGCAGGAAAGGAACCACACTGTGATCCTACCTAATCAATGTAAGAATTAAATACAGGCTACCGTGTGGGGAGGCACAAGGCAGATATTAGGAACTAAGCTTTTAACTGCCATTAGCCTGACAGTCATTGAATTCAAGGTCAAATTATATGCGCTCAGATACTGGGATATTTTCTTCCACTATTTTTTTGTTGAACATGGACAAAGCTAGGAAACCTTTTATGAATGTGGAAAAGAGTCTCTTTTGTTTCACTGCTTAACAGAGATGCATGGTACAACTCACTGGAGATCACCTAGACTAAGTCGAGAAGAAGATCAACATTATTCTCATACAGCGCATTAATGATAAGAACACGTTGAGTGTATCTTTATAATATTACTATATTGCAATCTATTTCATCTCTTCAGTCATGCCAATGTGGTATCTCTCAAATTATGAGGGCACTTTGAAAAGTCCATCAAAAAGTGGAATTAAAGTACAAGTGTATTTTGGTGCAAAAATTTTTTAAATCCATTCAGTTTTTTTATTTTTATTTTTGATAATACATACTTTCCATGACCTTTTCAAAGACCCCTCATATTTAATGCAACCCTTTCCCACTGTCTGGTAGATAATAAAAATCCTGTCTAATACGGGAATTATTGTTGAGCAGAGAGGAAGATGGGGGGGTATATAAGCACTTAAAATATATGTACTTACACCTCCAGAGAGCACTGTCTCTGGTGTAAAGTGAATGCTACACTCAGTCAAATTTGTCTGTCCTGTCTAATACAAAAGTGATGGTCTCTCGTTTTAGTGATGTACTTTTAGAGGGTCTTTAAGTTGTATTTTTACTTCACTTTGTACACATTTAATATTCAGTTTTCTCCACTTCAGTAACAAATTTTGAAAGCTATTGAGAAATGAGTTATTGAAAGCAATGACATAACCAACAATCCAAATCTGAATCATATCAGTTTGTTGCTTAAGAACTTTTCTTTTTTTTCATTTAAATAATTATTTTATTTAACTTTATTTATTATTATTATTTTACAGTTTGATCAGGAGAAACAGAGCAAGAAAGAGAAGGAAAGTGAGAAAGCAATCCAACAGGTCTGGGACTTAAACCGTGGTCGGCCATTTGGGAGTTCAGTGTCTTTAACCAAAATGCCACCTGCTGATCCCGGATTCTTACTTTGTATTTTCTAAAATTGAAACAAGTGTTTGATCATCAAATGGGAAAAATATCCAGATCCTTTACTAAAATATCCAAGATATATTTTGCATATGAACTGTAGACCCTTCCTATAAATATGTAGTTGGAACAAAAATAGTCACTAGTAGTATTGATCATTTTTCAATTTTCCAGTGCTTGTTCTTTTTTCTAAAAAAGGTTTTATTTATAATTGACAAATAATAATTGTATATATTTAAGTAGTAAAATATGTTTTAATATGTATATATGTTGTGCCATGATCAAATCAGGCGAATTCACATGTCCATCGTATCGAATACTTAGTATTTCTGTGGTAACATTTAAGATCCACTCTTTTTAGCAATTGGGAAATACATGATGTATTATTAACTACAGCCACTCAATGGATGAGGTAGTTGCACTAAACTAAATGATGGCCTACAGGAAGGACCTGGGGTTAATATTTCATCTGTGATCCTTTCCATCTGTTTCTATGTTGTCTACACCTGTTTTTATGATTCTAAGATGAACTTGTATTCAGGTGGGTAGCACTTAATAGTACTTTCCAGACCTTCTTGATTATCTATGTGTAAAATATTAAGACAAAAATATCATTCAAGTTCAGGCTTACATCGTTTTTTAGTAAGTACTAGCAAATAATGAGTCTTTAAAAAAAACAACTATGAAATCAGATCATAATTTCTGCTTTACACAATTGTTTCAAGAATAACAATAACATGTTTGATTGATTTAAACAAGAATGGAATTTAATATGAGGACTTTGGAGTTTATAAATTCCATGGAGGAGCTGAGGTCCTGGTTCTAGATAAGGCATCCTTTAAGAGTCCCTGAAGGATCTAGAATGACCGACCCTATAGTTGGGGCAGTACTCAAACTAGTTTACATTTGAATCACCTGGAAAGTTTGTTAAACCAGATTGCTGAGTCAGGCTACCTGTTTCTCGTTTAGTATGTCTGGGGAGAGACAGAGAATTGGGGTTTCTAACAAATCCTCCGGTTGATGGTCGATGCAGATACAGCTGGTCCAGCTGACACACTGCGAATTATGGCCCTAAGGGAGCTACGTGCTTCTGCTGCACAGAGACAAGGCTGGGAACAGAGGTTGCTGCCACTGCTGCTTCAACTGCCTCTCACACACAGGTAAGTAGGGAGTTGATGATGGAAACTATACTCAAGAGAAGTCAGGTCTGGAAGGCCCTGCCTTGGCAGCTGCCCTGGACCTCCGGGAAGGGTGAGGTTGACCATGTAAAGTTGCTGTAAGAACCTGTGCTTCCAGAGTCCCACCAGCCAGCAGCTACTTCACTGGTCTTGTCAACCTACAACCAGGGCTGAGTAATGTGGTTTATTTTATTTATTTGTTTGCTTGTCGTTTTACTCAGCTTCATTCATTAGAAGGAGACTACGATAGAACTGAGTGACCTCTTTTAGAATAATCAGGAAATATGATGATTTTAAAAATGTGGACAATTGCTATTTCTTCTGGGTCTCCCAACTTGACGGATTATAGAATAGGATGTTAATTTGCTTTAAACGATTAGCTAGTCTCATCTGTTCCCCTGTCTGTTGCTTTTTCTTGTCTTATTTTAATGATTATGTTTCGGGGTAAAAAGTAGACCTGCAGAAAACTTCACCAATGTACCTTGGGCTCCCACATCCCTTCTCATCAAGATCATCTATTGTTAACACTGTGTCATACTTGCCTTCTCTATTTCATCTAGTCAAATTCGCTTTTGTGTTTTTGCTAAACACTGGAGAAAGTCAGTTGCAGAGATCATGACCCTTTACCACTAAATAATTCAGCATGTTTTACCAAAGGACAAGGGCAGTGTCTTGCATAACCACAGAGAAATGATCAAATTCAGAAAACTTAATATTGAGTCAATAATGTCATCGATATATGTCCATATTCAAATTACGTCAGTTATCCCAACACTGTCTTATATGGCCACTTTTTCCCAGCCCAAGGTACAGTCCAGGTTACCTGTGACATTTAGCTGCTGTGTCTTTCTCATATGCTTTAAGAGGGAGCAGTTTCTTAGACTGTCTTTGATGGCATTGGCATTTTCAAAGAGTATAGGCTGGTTGTGCTTCATGTCTCTGTGTTTAGCGGGATCTTTCTTCAAGTTTCAATTCAAATTATGCAAATTTTGGCAGAAGGCTACCTAAGTGATATTTGTCCTTCTTAGTGGATCAGATCAGAGATACCTGCTGTCACTTTTTTTCATTAAGGGTAATGCTAACTTTGATCACTTGGTTAAGTTGGTGTCCACCAAATTTCTCTACGGACAGGTATTTTGTTCCTTTTGCTATTAAAAGTGCTCTGTGGTAAGACATTTTGAAACTGCAAAAATGTCCTTTCCTGAAACTTTCACCTCATGGTTTTAACATCCATTGATATTCTTGTCTCTGTCACGTGTTTATAAGCTAGTTTTGTAATGGAGGTTTTGCTATAGCCCTTGATAGAATTGGCATTCTGAAAGAAGCCTTCTCTCTTCTGTTGGTTTGTTTGTGTGTTGATGTTGTTTAATGCATGAAGAACTATTTTTGTAGAAAGAGGACAACAGCATTTTGAGAAATCTTTAAAATTTGAACCACAAACACCCATTATATTTGATGCTGGCTCTTGGGAAATTTGGTACAAGAATCTTTGACAAGCATTGTTATGTGAACATTATTGGCACAAAATATTTTCCATTTCTGGATACTTATTTGATTGGCATATGGAAAGAGTTTTCAATAGGTGCCAGCCCTTGGAACGGTTCTGTGGCCTGGTAAAAACATACCAGAAACAAGAAGAGACAGATGAGTCTTAATCTGAATATCCAAATTAAGAAGTATGTTTTTTTGTCTCTGGGCTTGTGTCTGTGATGGTAGAAGACATTTTCTAAAATTAGTACAGTAGATTTTTAGTTGTTTGTTTATTTATTTTACTATATTTTCCCCAAAGCTAATAGTTATATAGTCTAGAAATATGCTACATCAAAGCCATCCTTATTTAGCTTTGAACCTTCAATAAAGATCTATTGTCTGTGTGTAGTCTAAAAATAGCAGTTTAGCATGGAAGCAAGCTGAATGAGAGAACAAGAAATGAACCACGTCCTGTTTAGAGAGAACCATGGAGATGTTGATGACTTGTGTTATAAACACAGATCCCCAACTGGTCCTGGACTGGCCACTCTGTGTTGATGAATGTTTGAAGTGAATTGTCATCCAAATCAAAGATGGCCATGAGAAAATAAAAAGAACTAGATTATGTAGCAGCTTGTTTTTGAAAACTGATTTCTTTCTAAGCCACTCATACTATTAAGTTCCCTCCAAAACACAGAATGATGCAAAGAAGGAAAAAGAGGTCACAATTTAGAGATGTGCAATCAGGGTGCTTTGTCCATTATGTGAGTGAAATGAAATATAGGATGATTATCTGGCATGCGTAAGGTTCTTAAGTGACATGAACTACCATTTCATACAGGCAAGTTCATTATGGTGATGACTCGAAAAGTGGACAGATCATTTGCAATGGCCACATTAGTCATTCTGCAGACACCGTGCCATATATTCTATTGTGTATAAATCAGTTCTGGCCATAGTGTGCATGTTTATTATCCACTGAAAGTGACATTCTCTTTGTAATCTCAAGACATACATTAATCTGTAATTTAAAACTGCTCATCAAAAAATTAAAATAGTTTTCCTAATTTTTCCAATGCAATATTGTCAAAACAACATTCCTTCAAAATATTGATTACTAGAGACTATTTTAACTGCGTGGTAGTATCCCGAGGCTAATAATCCTTGTAGTAACAATAGCTACTTTTTTGATCATTTTACTATGGATCCAGCTCTAAGTTTTCTGAATACGGAGATTTATGACTTCTTCCCAATTTTTTTCAATAGCATTTATATTCAGGTAAGTAAATTGAGGTTCAAGAGGGTTAAGTAATGCCCCAAGGTCACTCAGCAAAAACAAATTTTTATGTATGCAGCATCCAAGGTAAATGATAAACATGTTAAATTAATGGGCCAGCAGGTGGTGTGGGGGCTAAGGCAGCTGGATCTCACAGGGATAGCTCTGGGTATAAGAGTCCCGGACCCAGGGACTTGAAAGTCAAGTGGGGCTCATGTGCCTGCATGCCCAGACCCTCTAGAGAAGAATGGTTGAGAAGGGATTGTGGTATGGCCATCCCCTCAGGGGAAGAGGGCAATTTCTTACTTTCTCTTTCTCTCTCACTCTCTGTCTCTCTCTCTATCTCTCTCTCTCTCTGTCAGGCACATGCCCCCTATGGCAAACTAAGAAAAAAATTAAATGAAGTGAAATTAATAATTAGCTTGTCTTAAAACTATTAGCCTGTGTGTTTAAGTTGTTAAACATCTAGTTATTTTTGAAGTGCATTGTCTGAAAAATAAAACCAAACATGTTTACAATTTCAGACTTCAGTAATATGGAACAATGGTCAAAAATATCCTGTTGACAACAAAATATTGGTTTTATATAAATATTTCTTTCATTGTAACAGTAGCTGCAGAGCTCATTTTTAGCTTGCAATTTTTCATACAAATCAGCTTTCATTTGTACTGTATGGCATTCACTTCAAGGGGTTTTTGTCTTTTT
The DNA here is from genome assembly GCF_000334495.1 of Tupaia belangeri chinensis. Lineage (NCBI taxonomy): Eukaryota > Metazoa > Chordata > Mammalia > Scandentia > Tupaiidae > Tupaia > Tupaia belangeri. The sequence continues at coordinate 11,499,151 of NW_006159850.1, read as the reverse complement.
TTTTCATTGTATTCTTTAAAAGTGATTAGTGTTAAGGACTAAGCAGTGCACATTATTTTAGTATCTTTTCTTTTAATGGTTTTTGAGTGTCCATGGTGATTTTGCTAAGATGTAGTTGAGTAAATATGTGCCAAAGAAAAAGGGGGAAAAAAAGTGTAATAAAGCATACAAATGCAAGTGAAAACTAGATAGATATTTCTAGAGAAAAGACACCAAATATTTTTTACTGCTGCTCTGTTATACAAATCAACATAAAGTTTTGTATATACTATGTTTATTCACTTGAAAATAATATTTGGGTGTGAACATATTTAAGACTTTACCTGTGTATGTATTTGTACACTTAAGTGTTCTTCACAAACACTTATTTGTGTGAAGCTGCTATACTTTTTAAAATGAGGATTCTTCTAATGTATTTTTTTGCTTCTTTATCTTTTTTATCAATTAAGAAATGAAAACGTATTCATTGAACTTATGGAGGAAAAGAAAAAGCATTCTAGAGAGGAATAATGGCAGAATAGTAGGGAAGATTATTGGTGAAACTTTATTTCTGGCTAATGTAATTTAAATAGATAAATTCAGGCCCAGTTCCATGTCCTGGTGGTTGAGGCAATTGATCTAACATGGCTGATCACAGCATTCAAGTTCCAGATCTAATGTCTTGGAAAACATGCCAAGCACATGTGTGTGCCCAAAATCCTGGAAGCAGGGAGAGATGAAGAAGAGATTGTGGTGTGATGATGCCACATTGGGGGTGTGCTTTCTCTTCTCCTTTTTCCTCTTTTAGTCTCTCAATGAGACAAAAAGAAAAAAAGACCAAAAAAATCATATCCTTTCACTAATGACATAACTGAGACAGGAGGATGTTTAGGTGGTTTTCATAAAATGTCCGAGCTCAGTAAGGTGAGAACATTGATGACACTCAAGGTTTCTCTGGGTTTGAATTTTTCTCTTCTGTAAAATGAAGATGGGAAAATAATGTCATCTTCTGAAGTTCTTTACTGCCTCCCTCAAGTGACCGAGAGTCCCCAGATATAGTTTTATGTCACATAAATGACTTTCTAAATAAAAATATACTTTTGGATATTTTCACTGTCAGACCTGCCCATGGTCCCTTTAGAGAGCATTCCTTATTTGTAGTCCTTAGAAAGGCATTTCTGTTTTTCCTGTGATTGTACCTCCTCCTCCCCCCTGGTCCTGGTCATGCATGATTGCAGAAGGATGGACACCTGATTAATGGTGGCTCTTTACTTGTCATGTGGACATGCCAGGGACCTATCATAACAAAGCCACCTTCAGAGAAGCAGAGAGTAGAGCATATGCATAGGAAAGTTGGAGTTAAAAGCTTATCAGGCCCTGGATGGATGGTGCAGGGAGTGGAACTGGGTCAGTCTCTGACACAGTCTCTTTTCAGAAATAGACCACAGGGGTCAAGAAATACTTTGTATTCTGTGCTGGGCTTTCACAGGTGTTTCTCATCATAAAGATTGTCTACATTGTATAGAATTTGGGTAGAATTTCAGTCTTTTATTAGAACTACAATGAAACCCTCTAAAATATTTCATTGGCAAGTTCTGTAGAGGGTGAACAAAAATCAGTTGTAAAATAAACAAAATCCTAGATTCTTAACGTATTCATTATTCGACTAATGTTGGTTCTTCATAGGTTCTAGGCATTTTCTACGGATCTACGGATAGAGAGATAAACAAAATGAACAAGTATCTTTGTCCCCTTGAAGCTTGCACATCAGCGGGAAGCAAGGGGAAGACAGGTAGTAAATAAGAATAAATAAGAAATGAGAAATGTTAATGATATCTTCTGAAGTAGAAAATTCGCGTAAGGAAGAGGACAGCAAACACTGTCTTCTTACAAAACTGGGAGAGGTTTGTAATATTTGATAAAGGGCTCAGAGGAGCCTTTATTTGATAATATGACACTGAAGAAGTTGAGAGAGTGAGCCAAGAGAACAGCTGATGACAGAGAACTCCAAAAAGAAGCAACAAAAAGTAAGAAGGATTTGAGATGAATGTTTGCCTAGCGGGTTGCGAAGCAGATGACAGGGTGACTAGAGTGACGTGAGCAAGCGGAGGTGGTGGGTAGCAGAAGGGAGATCACAGAGGCAGCGGGTAGCCAGGTTCTATAGAATGAGTTTCCAATTCTCTTAATTAAAAAAGCAACTTTATTGGTAACACAGGGAAAGGGGTTGTGCACAGACTGGTATCACCTGCTGCAGAATCTGCAAGACAGGTGACAAGTGTGTTGCTTATTTCTTAGATGCTTTGGAGGGAGCACAGGAAAATAAAGCCACTGGTTTAAATCCCAGCAATGATATTTATATTATCTGAATTATGAGGTAATTATTTAATTATATCAACCTCAGATTCTTGATTAAAATGGATAATAGGGAATTACATAAAATTTATTATCTTTCAGTGTAAGAGTTCATGACTCTGACTTATGGTAGAGTGTTAAATAGAAATCTATGGGCTATTGGGGTCAGTAGGTGGCATAGTGGTTGGGGTCTAGACTCCCACCTGGCTGACTGTGGTTTGAATCTCTCAGATCTGGTGGTTTGCTTTCTCACTTTTGCTCTGACTTTCTCTGATGAGCACATGTGCCCTAGAGCAAATTAAAATAATAATAATAATAAAGTTAAATAATTCTCTTTTTTTAAAGAGAGATTTTTTTTTGTTATAGTGTGTGTGTGTGTGTGTGTGTGTGTGTGATCACCAGAGAGACAGAGAGACAGAAAGTGAGACATTACCCCCCAAGGGGATGGCCACACTGTAATCTATTCTCCATTATCCTCTCAGGATTTTGGGCACACAGTACATTTAACTGGTGTGAGTTTCAAGCCTCCAGGTCTGGACTCGAACCACTTGAACCACAAGTCCAGCCATTTGGGAGTCCAGTGACATAACCGTTACACCTTCCACTGGATCCTAAATAAATAATTCTTTAAAAAAAGAAAGAAACCCATGAGCTGTTAGTGAATGCTCATTTGGCTACCAAAAACAAAACAAAACTCAGTTCAAAAAGAATGTGTGATAAAAAAAAGAAAGGACATGCAACTGTTATCTGTTGTGTACTTTGCTTGTGTTATGTGCAGGGGTGCAAGGGCAGACATGGAATTCTCAGGACTCTGTGACTCCCATCACCATACTCTGCAGGTTCCTTCCTTCTCTCTCCTAGCTTTTTTCCATGAGGAGTGGGGGGGCTCTGTCCTGAGTAGCTTCTGGACCAGGCTTTTTTTTTTTTTTTTTTTTTTGAGAGGTTTTTGCTATAGGGCATGTGTGCTCCCCAGACAGTCAGAGAGAGACAGAGAGACAGAAAGCAAGAAATCAACCCCCCAGGGGGGATGGCCACGCTGCAATCCCTTCTCCTCCATTCTCTTTTCAGGATCTTGGGCACGCATGCACATGCGCCCGGCATGAGTTTTAAGCCACTGGGTCTGGGACGCAAACCGCGGTCGACTACATGGGAGTCCAGCAACATAGCCATTTCATTAACTGCTGGTCCCTGACCAGGCTTTGAAGAAGAGTGCCTTTTCTCACTTCCAAGTATAATAATCTGGGGCTGTATGCCCTGTTCCAGCTTCTGGTCAGACCCTAGAAAAACCACTTCACTAAAGTTAGGGCAAAGAGTTCTCATTTCTCCCCATCTTCACCAACACTTGTTATTGTTTGTATTTTTGATAATGGCAGCCTAACAAGTGTGAGTGACATCTCATTGTGGTTTTCATTTGTGTTTTCTTGATGATTAATGATGCTGATTATTTTTCATGTTCTTGTTAGCCATTCATATGTCTACTTTGGGTAAATGTTCAAATGTTGGGCCATTTTAATCAGGTTATTATTATAATTATTTCTCTGTTGAATTGTTGGGATTTCTTGTGTATCTTCCCTATTAATTTCCTGTCATAGAATGGTTTGCAAATATTTTCTACCACAACTATAGGTTGCCTTTCCACTCTTCTGATTGTTTCCTTTGGATCAGTGTTTTCCTTTGATATAATTCTATTTGTCTAATTTTTCTTTCTTCTTTTTTGTTTTCATTTTGATATCATAGTCAAGAAACTGTTGCCAAGCCATTTTACACTATTGGTGGGAATGTGTACTCATAGAGCTACTGTGGAAAACAGTTTTGAAGTTCCTCAGGAAAACCACAGCCAGAATTAGCATATAATCCATCAGTTTCACAAAAGAATCAAAACCAGGATCTCATAGGTATATTTTGGACTGGTTCCATGGTCTATGGTAAAGGGAACTGGATCCCACCTATGTAAACACACAGTTTGAAACTCAGCCCCAGCAGCTTAGAAAATATACCAGGCATGCCCAAAATCTTAACAGGATGGAGAAATGGAGAAGTGATTGAGGCGTGACCACACTCTATTACAGGTGCTTTCTTCCTCTTCTCATCTCTTTCTGGTGAGTGCATGTGCCCTCTGGCAAAAAAAAAAAAAATTTTCAGTTATGCAAGATGACTAAGTTCTAGAGCTTTGCTGCACCACTTTGTGTCTATAATTGACAGAACTATGTTATGCACTTAAAACATTGTAGAGGGAAGGTCTTATGTTACATGTCCTTAGCACCAAAAGAAATAAAGAAAGGAAGAAATGAAGGAAGGAAGGAAAGAAAGAAAGTAAATAGGATGAAAAAGGAAAGACGTACTTCCTTAAAATAGAGGGCATAAGGTATTCTCATCAGAGAGGAGGAATCATGAGTTCATAGAACAATAGTTATTCAAATCTACAGGCTTCCTCAGGATTATTGTGAACCATTCATAATTGAGTATCAAATTTTGTGTGTGTGTAAGGAGCCTCTGAAAATTTTGAGGAAAATGCATATAATAAAAATAATTATGCATGGGCCTGGCTCTATAACCTCGTGGTTAAGGGAGCCAGATCCCACATGGCCAGCTGTGATTTGAATCCCAGCCCTAGTGGCCTGAAAAGCATGCTCAATACATATACATGCATGGCCCAAATCCTTTACAGGATGAAAAAATGTAGGAGAAGAAATGTCATGACTAATGCGTGTGTGTATGGGGGAGATGGGTAGTCAGGTTACTCTCTCTGTCTACGCTAAAGTAAGGACACACCACTCTTATCCATTGCTTTATCTGTGTTAACTCCAGGAGAGCAACAGTTTCTCTCTGGTGAATACACACACCCTCTGGCAGTTAAAACAAAACTATGCATGGATTCTGAAAATATTTTGCTCCAAAATAAACTTGTACTTTCATTCTATTTTCCACAAACTTTTTGAAATACTTTCATGTTTAATTTTATGAAGAAAATGTCCTTTTTCAAAGGAATTAAGAAGAAATGTTCCTGGGTTATTTTTCACTGCAGAGATAATCAAACAATGGGGTATTTGGGGTGGGGGGAAGTCCTCCTTGACTCACACAAATGGAATCTGGAGTTTAATTCAAACCACACACTTTACCAGTTAAGTACCAGTGGGCAAGTAACTGACTTCATCTGGGGAAGGGGTACAACTTGTTGCCTGAAATTTCCCTCAGCAACAGACACTGTGTAATTTCTATTTAGGAAACATTTTCACATCATATTGCTTGGTCCTCATGACAACCCTGTAAGCTACCATTGAGAAACCTATAGAAGAAATTGAAACTTAAAATCCTCCCCCTATATGAAAATATTTAGGGTGGTAAGTTCATAGGCATTACATTTTTTGTTTGCTTATTTGTTTTGGTATGTGGTATAATTTACACAGAATAAAAGTCATAACATTTTATATGTATAGTTTCATGGCTTTTGACAGACATGTATAGCCAGAGAGCACCAACACAGTAGAAATATATTTGACATCATCCCTGAGGGTTTCTTTGTGGTTAATTCCCTCTCACCACTCCTAAAAACCTGATTAACATCAAACTCTGATTCTGTAATTCTTCCTTTGCCCAAATGTGATATAAGTGGAAGCATGCAATATGTAACCTAAAGCTTTCTTCTCTCAATCTACATAATGCTCTTGCGATTTATCTGAGACTGTTGTGTGGCTCAAGAGTTCATTCCTATACATTGCTGAGTAGTGTTCTACTGAATAAATACACCATAATTTATTCATTCACCCATTGTGTGGCTTTGGGTTGCTTCTAGATTTTTGGAAATTATGAATAAAGCTGCAATAAACATTCATGTAATATTTTTGTATGTACATATGTCTTGTCTTCTCTCTTTTTTCCTTCAATGAATCTCTGAGGGAAGTTTGGTGGTAGTGGTGGGAGGGTCATATGCTTAGTATAAGTCAACATTTTATACAAAGTTGCTGAATCATTGTACATTATTCTGACCAACCAGGTATGAGGGTTCTTTTACTTTATATTTGTGCAATAAATTTGGCATTGTTAGGTTTTTTATTTTGGATTTTTATAACCTCACTGAAGAAAGAGAAACTTAAGACAAAATATATGCCTTTTAATTGTGTGTATAATAAATGGGATAATAAATTTGATAGTAATTCTATATTAATGAAATCAAGTAAAGGCTTTTGCATGCAGTCCATATTTTCTATATCAAATCCTATGATGATGCATTATAGGTTATTACTGAATGATTAAAACACAGAAGGCCAGATTGAAAAAGTTACTGTCTGAATTGCTTATGCTAATTTCATTTCACTTATTGCTGTAGTGGCTTCATACTAACAAACAAAAACTTGTCTTTAATCAACATCATTGTTAGCAGAACTCAGGGAAAAAGAAACCTTAAGAATTCAGAAATAAGAAATTTCACTTTGGGCATATTTACCAATGTCATTCTATTTTTTTGTTTCCTCTCTTTTAAATTAATTTATTTATTTTTGTATATACATTCCATCACATTGTTTAGCTTACAATGTGAGCATTTCAATATGTGAACATTTCTCCCCAGTCCCGTTGATCAAAATGTCTTCAACTGATAACACCACACATCCCGCCAATGCTCTACCTCCGTATCCCTTCTCCAAATGTCCTTTGTGAAAATGTGTAAGCAGGATCCGAGCGTTCTGCACACCCATGCCATTCTTAAAATAAAAAATAAGTATGAAGCTTGATAGCTTGATGAAGATTCCTCCTATTCTGGTCATCTTGTCCTTAAGAAAAATTCATTACATCTGGTCATATTATTCTCTTATCTACCCATGACCTTTTTGGGAAGGTGGGAAATATCAGTCTTTTCTTCTGTCTGGTCACAGATGCAGCTTATTTCACCCATAAGGTAAAATTCCATCTGCCCTTCCCAAATTTTCAGGAAAGAATAATTGATGGCCTTTGCCACTGCCGGTCTTTGTGTTGGCAGGCCCTGTTTTGCGATTCCTTGTTAACAGGAACTCTTTCTTGAGAAGTAGAGGATGCGTGGCGGAGAATATCAAACAGATTATTGAGGAACAAGCTTCTGTCATGTCTGATTTCATCCTGCTGCCAATGATGTTTGTATATGGTCTCTTGGGAATTTCATGGTGTTACATTTTTCCCGTTTCTCCTGCAGGTTTTTCTTTATTCCCTTTAGGTAGTATCCTCTTCTGTCTCTGTAAAAATAGATTACAACCATTTTCTAGAACATGCTTGTGTTTCATATGAGAAAATTATCAACTAATGATCTATTACCAGGGAGAGAAAAGACGATCCTGAAAAATGTTTTCGTTTGTTTCGTATACTTTTCACTCAAGATGCCTCAAGCTTGTTTTTCTAAAAATATTGCTACACATTTTATTAGTTTCGTATAATTTTATAGGTGTTTTATAGCATTGAGGGAGCAGTTATTTACATATGCTATGTATATTAGAAGGAAATGCAGCATCTTCTCGGTTACTTCACAAATAAACATAATGCTCTTTGAAAGGAGAAAGTACACATATAGTAGAATTTATTGAAATTTGGGGTTTCCAAAGAGGAAAACAATAACCTAATTTTATTAGGTTGTCGGGAAAGACATGACATGATTTTCTATGTAAAAAATATATCATTACTTTCTCAATCACCCAATATATTACCCATTGATGTGTATTACACATTTGATACTTTAATCCATTTAATCCTTGGGTGTATTTTAGTCACTTTTTTAGTTTCTTTGTTTTTCTTTCTTCCTTGAGCAAGAGAAAGTTAGCACCCTTCCCTGGGTCCTGACGCCATGGTCTCCTCCCAGCCATCAGACAGCTCTGGATCATGGAGAAGTGTCTGCCTGGCATCCTCAGGGAGGCCTCCAGACTGGGACTGAAAACCCTCTCATGTGGGATGGCCTCACAGGGTGTTGTGTTGTACCACTTTACAGTCACCTGGCCCCTTTTAGTAATTTTAAAAAATCAATCCAGCTCTTCAATATTTTTTCATATAGAGATTCAATTTTCATTCCTACTTCTACCTCTTTCTTCTCCTTCTTTTATTGTTACTCTTTTTAATATTACTTCAAGAGGGAGAAAGTAAAAATACTTATTAAGGTAATAGCTCTGAAGCTAATCCTTCCACTTGTAGCTGTGTGGCACTGGAAAAGTTATTTCACCTCTCTGTGGTCAGTTTTCCAACTTGGAAAGGAGGCAGTAAATGTGCATCTAACACACTGGGTACTTGTTGGTTATATGAGTTACTAATACATAAACCAGTTTATTTCTCGGAACATGCTCAGTGGCACACGCTCATGCCAGCCACCAGTTCATGCCACATGGCCTGTGGGGAGCGATTTTGCCCTTTCTCTTTGTGCCAGTAGAGCTCTGTGACATTCAGACCCCTGAGTTCTCATCTTCTATTGCAGACAGCATGATAAACAAGAGGGGATCATGTTTAGCATGAAGCTCACAGAAAATGGGTTTTATGATGTAACTATGCATGGATTTCAAAATGATTTTTTTCACTTAAATAAAATAGTACTTTAATTTCATTTTTCCATAAGCTGTTTGAAGTTCCTTTATATTTTATAAGCAAAAACATAGTTTCTTCCAAAGAGAAAATCTGATGTTAGATCATTAGAGAATGTGTTTATCTCATTATTTAGGATTCAGGTCCTCCATGGTATGAACCAAAAAAAAAAAGAAAAGCTTGGGAAGTGACTCAGCTAAGTTTTCCCCCTACACGCATTTTATTTACATTTGTGTTAACAATATTTGTGACAAGGTGATATTTGTAACCATTAGTGATTAGGATCTAGGTATTGGGATATATTATATACATATATTGTTTCAGAGAAAAAGTGGAGATGAATATTTCCTGCTCAATCTCTTGTGAGATTTTTGTAGATCATTGTATTAGAGATTTTAATTAACTGAAATCATAACAATATCTTTGTGGGGGATGCACTAAGAGAAAAAGGTGACTTTTGCACTGCAGGGTCTTCGATCTGCAGCTCAGTCCCCTGTTCCCAGGTGGATGACTATTAACAAGTAACATAACCTCTGAGTTTTGAGCCTCTTCTGAGACTGGTAATACCTATGTGAACATATATTATAAGAATTAAAAGAGACAGGTCACTGTAGCTTAGTAGTTAAGAACAGCAAATCCCACATGACTGACCAAGGTTGAAATCCAACCCCACTGGCTTGAAACACATGCTGGGAACATGTGCATGCATGTCCAAATTCCTTATGGGATGGAGAAACAAAGGAAAAGGGATTGTGGTGTGATCATGCCCCATTGGGGCAGGGGTGGGAGGAGGTACATTTTCACTCTGTCTCTGGCTAGGGACTATGACTTCTGGCAATTAAAAGTAAAATAAAAAAAATTAAAGGAGATTCCGAGCATTAAAACCCACAGCAAAATAGTCTACATAGGTACTTATTAAATGCTAGCCAGTCCCCACACAGATAAGAGGCAAGAAAATTATTCTTTAGTATCGTATTAATTGAATCATTAGTTCAGTTTCTCAATCGACTGCTGATTCCTATGTCAATTTAAGGATGTGATTTGTTCCAAGTCAGGTACAAGCCTTGGGTAGTCAGAAAAGGTGACAGAAATCAAGCCTGAGACAGCTATATTTCCAGAGGTGCTTCTGCCACCTAAGCAGTGGCAAAGTTGAAAGAGAAAGGAAGGTAAGGAATTCAGATCCGTAAGAAGAGACCAGTGTGGAGATTGGACAATATCACAAGTCGGTTGGTGTTTGCTAAGTGAAAAATTACTACCAGATTACAGAGGCTACACAAACAAGCATTTCTTTTCATAGACCCACCCACAGCTCAGCTCAAGTTTGACTGATTTAGGCTGGTCTTGGCCAAACCCTTCCACTTCAGGTTGTAGCCTCTGGGGTGGGTCTGCCCTGTGTCTTCCATCCTTCTTGGAGGATGACAGCCATGGTATGTTCCCCTCACAGCAAAGGCAGATGCAATAAAAGACAGGTGGAAATGCATTAAGGCCTCTTAAGACTTGGGCTCAAATTTGCGCAATCTGGTTTCTGCTGACATCTTCCAGGCCCAGCTGCTATGCAAAGCTTTGCAAAGTCCTTTATAATTCACCAAATCCCAACTGCTTCAAGATAGCCTACATACCATCTAGTGAGGCTCACTAGCTAATAAAATGGCTATCAAATCACTGTAAGAAATAGTATTTTATTCCTAAAATTACTCAGTCCTAAATTTTCATCCTATGTCCATGATAGGTACATTTTAACAATCACTTTATCATTTTATTCTTTTCATCAGTGTTATGAATGTTTAAAATATCTTGAGAGCTGAGCCTTTCTGCTCAAATTATTTAAGTTACAAAGAATGCTGTCAGGGTTGTATTTGGTATATACTTAATAAAAGATTCCTTTTTAAGGTTTTTCCCACAGGGTGCATGTGCTCACCAGAGAGACACTTAGACAGAGAAGGAAAGTGAAAAATCACCACCCTGGGGGGATGGCCAATGGCCATGCTGCAATTCCTCTTCCTCCATCCTTGTCCTGGGATTTGGGGCACACATGCATATGCATCAAGCATCATTTTCAAACCTGCAGGTCCAGGATTTGAACTGTGATCAACCATGTGGGAGTCCAGCACCTTAACCACAACATCACCTAATGGCCCTGAAAAAAAGTTTCTTGAACTGAATATTAGACACTAAAAAGTGACAGGCTGAGAACCTGCTAGTGATGTGGTGATTGGCCTCCCACATGTTCAACTGCCATTTGAATTCCAGACCTGGCAGTTTGCTTTCCAGCTCCCCTTCCCTTCATGCTGTCCCTGTCTGGCCAAATTTAAAATAAGCAAATAAAGTTAAATAAAGTTTAAAAAGTGCCTGGGCTGGCTTTGTGATGTGGCAGTAATGTGCTGGTCAAGAAGGTTCACATTCCATATTACAATCCTCGACCCAGTCAGCCTGAAATGTGCTGAGAATGCGTGTAAGTGCTCTAGGCCTGATGGACTGAAGGAAGGTGATTGTGGCATGATGAGACCCCCGGGAGAGTGCTCTTCTATCTCTCTCTCCCTCTCTCTCTCTTTATCTCTCTCTCTTTCTCTCTCGTGTACACATGATCTATCATGAATAAAGAAAAAACTTTTAAAAATGGCTTGACAGTATGAGTTCATCTTTCCAGAAAGCTTTTTTAAATACAAGGTGTCTACAACCATAAATCTGAACCATTTGTAAAGCTTCAACTTCTATCCTCTCTCTGATTTTCATTCTTTATTAACATTAGAAGGATGTCATATGCAAACCCATGTTCTACAAGTGTAAATATAAATGAAACCTCATGAAATTTATCATGGCTCATTGAACCACAAGCAAATGGCTTTTGTCTTGTCAGTCATTTGCTTAAAATATCTTTTCTATTTTAGTTAATGGGCGATTCATTTTTACTTCCTGTGACTTTTTGTTCATGGTATTGGTTGTTGGTAAAGTTGATGTCCTTCTTGGTACCTGGTACACCCACCCTCAAACACTGACCTTTGTGGCCACGCTTGTCTCCTCACTGTGTCCATCCCTTCTTCTCCCTCTGCCCTGGGGCTTGACCTCAATTCACGAGATCTATCTCTTCCATGACAATACGATCTTGAGCTGCCTTAACATACGGATAGTCTACAGAACATTATCCTATTACTCTGTTGAGAAAATGGAAGCAAATGTTCTAGATGAATTTCTCATTTTTGGTTTTAACTCTAAATGGCAATTACTGCAACCAATAAGTAATAAGGTTTGGTAACCAAAGATTCAGTCCCTTGAAGGTAAGGACTAGACCAGACAAGCCACTTAGACCAGCAGAACCATGAGTTGAGGGAGAAGGGATTCTAAAGTGTGAAGTAGATGTGGAAGATGATAAGAGTCACTTACAGCTTTAAAATGAACTGCAACTTGTTAGTTCCAGTCTCTTTCTGTAAGTTTTTATACCACAAACATTGTGGCCTGCTAAGGTTTTGGAGAAACTGTGCCTGGATAGAGGGAACTTCATGTGTAACACAAGATCTGAGCAGAGCAAAGTGTGCTTTTATCACCTTAGGAAGCCTTTCACCCATTGCTGTAAGTGTTGGGTTCTAACAATTCACAGTTGCTCCCCTGGTCTAGAGAGTTGCCCTTCTGTGGTGGGTGCCATCTTCTCAGAACTAATGTGATTTCCTAGGTGAGACAAAAACTAATGATTGCCTACTTGATATAGGCTATATGAAGATTAGGCACCTTGCTTTAAAGTGGGGATAGCTTTATGAGGGCGATTTATGTGCCCAAACTACCCCAGTGCATAGGCCAGGCTAGACTTTGCCTGAGACTGTATCCTAGCTTGGCTCTTTGCCACTGCCTATGCTGTGTTTCTTTTTCTCTGGCTGGCCTTATTACCTGGGAATCTAAAGTAAGATAATAGGATTTTCTTGACAAATGCTTATTTTTATAATATATAGGAGCTGCATTTTTTTTCAATAAAAAATTTGTACTTTGAAGTAATTTTACATTTATATAGAAGTTGTAAATATTGTAAATATAGAATTTCCATAGAGCCTTTACCCAACATTCTCAAATATTAACTAATATATTACGTAATCAAAGTACATTTGTCAAATTTAAGAAATCAACTGGGTTCGATCTTGTTGGTTAGGCTACAGATATAACTTAATTTCACCATTTTTAAATGACAGTCCTCTTTCTGTTTCATGATTCTTCTCGGGACACCACATTCCATTTAGTCTCAGATTTTCTTCATTTATTCATGACCTTGATGGTTTAAAGGATGATGGCCAGATATTTTGCAGACTGGCCTTCAATTTGAACCTTTTGATGGTTTCTTACGACTAGACTTGGGTTATGGGTTTGGAGGGGAATGTTACAGGGGTGAGGTGGTCTACTCATTGCATCATCTTGGGGTACATTATCACTGACTGTTTTCTTCACTGTACTGTTTCTGTTTTTCCTTTTTTATATTCTACTTTTTTGGAAATTAGAGATTAAATTCAGCCCACACTCCATAGAAGGAGAATTAAGGTATATCACCTGGAGTGTGAAATGTATCTGCATACAAGGGATGTTTGAAAAGGTCATGGAAAAATGTGTATTATGAAAGAAATGCATGGATTTCAAAACTTTTTGCACCAGAATGAACTCACTCTAATTCTATTTTTCCACAAACTTTTCCAAATCCCTTGTGTGTTATTTGAAATTTTCCTTTCTCCCACATTTATTAAATTATTTGTATTAATATTGAGTTACATTTTTATTTTATTCTTTGAGTTCTAATAAAATACTGTCATAATTTTTGTTCTTCAAAATTGTCCCGCTTTGGCCATTGGGAGCTCTTTCACATCCACTCCAATATTGTCTGTTTGACATGACTTTCTTTCTTTCTTTAGCAATTCCTTACTCTGTGACACTACTATTAGATTAGGTTCCGGCTTATTTTGTATTATTTATTCCAGTCCTAGAATTAAAACTTTGTCCAAGAAGTCATAAGGATAAGTTTTAAATGTATTCTAAAGAATGGAATATGACAAATAGAGTTTATAATTTATAGAATAGGTTGATTTGGGGATAGGCTTCTGAGAACATAATTATGACACAGAAGACACAGGAAAGCATCACATTCTAAAATATAATTTGCTTTCTCAGGTCTCTTGTTTTTCTTCATTTTAATGATGAGTACTCTATGGCTCTTACATATTATAATAAGCACTTGTGTTACTCAATAACAAATAAATAGATTTTGTATCATGAGTAATCATTTCAGCATAGTTAGTGGTTATTCCTTGCCCATTTACTGCTAGCAGCTTGAATGGATAAAATTGAAGTAGATATAGTATCTTCATATAGATTATTTAATGGGAAACTAAGAACATAGCTCTTGACAGACTAAACAAAGAAGTGAGAGTAGACTGGACATTAGGCAGTCCTCTTTGACCCATGGTGACCCTGTCTTGATTCTGAGAGTGTTTAAGAAGGGCTCAAGCATTCTATGCCAGGCACAGAAGTAGGACTGGAGCAAAGACCGTGCTTCTTCCCTCTAAGAGCAATTGTGTGCTGGCTCTTTGGTCCATGATAATAGTTTGATTACATGTTTAGACATTAGCTAATTGAAAACTCATGCACTGGAAGATAAAAATGGCAGTAGCTTTCATTTTGATAAAATGTTTAATGTAAAAAATTTAAATTAATGAACAATCAAGATAAAAATGTTTTCAATAAAAGGCTTCACAATTCATTTAAGACCTGTTCCTATTTTTTGCCCTCTCCACAGGAATTGCTTCATTGCTTCATTGTCATACTGGCACATTTTCTTGAATATATTATGTAAATAAGGGAACTGCTAATTTGTTGAGAACCTTTAGACTGGTGAGAATTTTTGAATTTTTGAATGTAGGAGCTTGGAATTTTCAAATACTTGCAGTAATAATCTTTGCATATGATAATTTATTTCTAAAACAGGGGATATTTGTCTGGAAATGGACTCATCTCCAGCATATCCCCCTATTTAATTAATTTCCTTATGATGAAATTTTATGGCATCATCATTATGGATGCAGAGAAAATGCTTCTGTTAAATTAAAAGAAGTCAAAATGCAAAGCTTAATTAGCAGAATATATTTACCAGGAAGAAATAATTAAATACACATTAATCAGTTAAAATAAAGTAGCAAATACTCTGCTCTTTTTATAGTTACATTCATTCTCTTCTATTCCATAAGCATGTCTTCTCTTTGTTTTATTCACCATGAGCTCCTGGTTTTGCCTCCATAGTCTCTCCTCACTCTCAGTTGTTGACATTTCTTATGACGTCTACAGACTGGTTTGTCCTCATGTTCTGGATTCATTCTTTTTCTGCATATATACATTTCGTGTAGTAATTAAAATCAAGTCATAATTTAGATAGCATCTATTTCCATCCCTGACCACTCCTCACAGCTGGGAACTCTTATATCTAACTGTATGTGTGACTTCTCACCTGCATCTCCAAAGGACATCTCAAACTTCTTATCCAGTTTAATCCACTGTATGTTAAACCTTGCTAGGGGATTTGCAAGTGATTGTTTTCTTAGAATGGCAATAAAAAGCAAGGATACTAGCTACCTCTCACAGTAGTCTCCCTGTTAAATGGGCTCAACATCTACCTTCTTCTGTTGGCCAATCTGTAGATGTTATCCATGATTCCTGCTTTCTGACATCTCCTACATCTAATGTATTGGTCTGGCTCCAAAATATGCTACTTATAACCATTCATATGGTTTTGGCATCTGATTCTTTTAACAGAGCATAATGCTTTTTGAGTTAATTTGTGCTCTTGCATGCATCAGTAGTTCGTTCCTTTTCATTGCTGAAAAGTATTTCATTGTGGAAATATTCCATATTTGTTTATCCATCCAGTTGATGGGGTTTTAGACTATTTCTACTATGGCTACTATTTATATTTGCATATAAGACTTTATGTCAAAATATTTTTTCTGTTACTAGTATAGATTCTTATGAGTAGAATACTTGTGGCGTGTAATATATACTTTATAAGAAATGACCACAATATTCTCCAAAATGTCTCTAATGTTTTACATCCCCACCAGCAATGTATATGGTTTCCCATTTCCTCATATTCGTGATACTTCTTTCTGAGCACAATCATTTTTGCTTTATACATTTCAAATTAGTCAGGTCTAATGGAAGTTATCAATTCAGATACCAAGTGAATGTGAATGTCCTATGACATGTTTCTATTGAGTTGAAGGAAAAAAGTCACGACAATGAATAGAAAAAAGAAAATGGAATGGTGAGGCAGTGAGTAAGGCCCACAGCACAGTGGGTAAGCTGAATCTTTCTGATGTAGTGAGGTTTGCTGATCCATTTAAGTAAAAATTAACCTGCTTAACTGTTGCAACTGCATGAACACTTAGATAGGTTCTTCGGGAATTAAATTCCTCAACGGACATACATCATAGGTATGTGATTAACCATTACACAGAAAAGGTGTAAGATTAAATACACGAGGTGAGTCATATAGAACAGTACCAAAAATTTACATCAATGATCATAGAAAAATATAGCCTATAAAAAGATTTCACTAGCTTCTGGAGAGTAGAGAACTATAGATTACTTGTTCAAAGCAGAAAAAAAAATGGAATTCAAGTGATTATCTGATAAGTTATCAACTGAAGAACAAGATACTTCATGCTTTTTCTTCAAAAATGAAACTATTTCATTACAAAATTAGGTATAGGTATTATGCATGTAGCATTAGCAAACTTCTTGACCTCTGTTACTGTAAGTACGACTTTTACCTTAATGCATTGTCAAAACAGATCGCAGCTAGGTACCAGTTAATGAGTTAATCAGCATGTGTTATATTTTAAGTTAATCATTAGCTTGGATTTGAATTGAGGTCAGTTTGCATCCTGTAAGTAGTAATGGGGTCCTAATTAATTTCTACTCTAATAGTTGAATCTAACATATCTAAAATGTAGAATATCTGATAAAGAATAAACCCACTGGATGTTAAATCTTGCTAGGGGATTTTGGAGTCATTGTTTTCTTAAAATGACAATGAAAAACAAGGATATTTTTGAGCATCTTTCAACCGTCATAACAGGCACAAACTATATTATTAACGGAGAAGATGTTAAGGTTCTCATGGAGGTTAACAATGTAGGAGAAGTTGAAAGGTCATTTACTTTATATTGGAAATATTACACTTATACCAAGTTCAGCAGTATGATAAGTGAATATAACATAGTAAATAATTTTTGGCAGAGAGTAATTAGATTAATAATGTCCCCTTTTACCTTGATGTTGAAAACAGTGAGTTTCACATCTTTATATCACATTTCCTGTATATTTTTCTCCTTAGCACACTTTATCACTCTTCTTATATATAATAAATATATATTGTAGGTTAAGTGTGACACTTTTTAAAAGTTTACCAATATTGTAAAAAGCAAATATTTACATCGATAATATAGTCATAATGTTTTTACTAAAATTTATTGACAAAGCTCATTTATCTTAAATCTCTAAGGTCCTATAGAAAATGATGATAATTTTAATTATTTATATGATATATAGATAGTTCTTAACTCAACTAAATGTCAATGTGACATTTCCAGCAGCCCAAATAGTCTCTTAAAGAACTACCTCTCCTGATCCTTTTAAATGAATACTTATATTCTTGGGTACTGTTTAAATCTTCCCTAGCATGCTATGAATAAATACATTTGCTCACTTTTTATAAGTAAGGCAATAAAAGCTAAATGTAACTATTTGTCTAAGGTCACTTGATCTTAAGGTACAAGGCAGATGGCATAATGTTACACTGCTGCACTCTCATGTAGTCAGCCATGGTTTGAGTCCTGGTTCTGGCTGCCTAAAACTCATGCCAGGCACATGTGTATGTGTGCTCAAAATCCCAGGAGGAGAACAGAGGGGAAGGGATTGTGGCGTGGTCATACCCCATGTGGTATGGTGTGATTTCTCACATATGTCTCTCTCTCCAGCGAGCACATGTGCCTTATAGCAAAAAACAAACAAACAAACAAACAAACAAACAAAAAAAAAACAACCCTCAAAAAAAAAAAAGAAAAAAAATTACAAGGCCTTGGCTGTGAACCATGGTAGCACTGATTATGTAGTTCACTGGCATAACTACTGTGCTATTCTGTCTTCTTCCTAACTCACTATTGGAAGAGAATGCACATATAGGCACTGGAGTCACTTCAGTATTCAGTGTCCCCATTGTAGCCATGTTCGCTCCTCTTGAGGGTCCACTGTAGAGGCCCTTTCCTAGGAGAACACCTAGGAAAGTGAAAATGAAAGAAGGATGAATCAAGGTAAAAACAAACAAACACAGAGGCTGAGGATGCATTGTTGCATTGTTAAAACTCAACTAAAGTGGTTGGAGATTGGGACAATAAATGCTCTGAAAGTACCTGCAGTTTTCTATGCCCTTCTGTCCCCACTTTTCTCCTTTTTTCTAATCTTTGATGTCCTGTGCAAACTGGGGGAGCCAAGACGGAGCTACTGGGGGGGGGGTCTTCAAATGTGCATGAAAAATTGAATTAAAGCATAAATTTATTGTGGTGTAAAATAATTTTTATATCCATACATTGCTTTTTCCTCATATACATTTTCTATAAGCTCTTTGAAGACCCCTTATAATAACTACCACACTATGACTCAAATGCAGATCCTGGTTGTCTTGGGTTCTATTATTTTTATGTTTCTATTAGAAAAAGTTCCAGGTACTATGAGAGATGAAAGATAGTTAAATTCCAGGAATTGATACCTAGAGATAAATAAGAAATATATCCAATATGTTCTAACATTCAAGGAACTAGAATCCATTTATAAACATTTTATCTTAATTGCCTTCATAATTCCACATCTTGATTGAGAAAAGGTCAGATATGAATACTTTAAATATTGTCCAATATGTATTTGAGAGGAATCATGTAGAAAGTGATTGATAAGTACATTGGAGTGGCTTTTCAGCTGCCGAACTCATTCCCAGAAGTAACACAACAAATGCCTTTGCTGAAATTGCTACAGTAAGCTCACCTTCTAGAATTCTCTGCTCGTGGCAACACACTTTTGGAGCATAGTAAAAGGAGGCTCTTGGAAAGGTTCAATTTCCCACACATCTTTCTGGTTCACCAGCAACTTTCTGGAGGGGTGTGTGTGTGTGTGTCTGTGTGTGTGTGCACACACATATATATATATACACACATATATATACACACACACATATATACATATATATACACACATATATATATACACACACACATACAGACATAAAACATATACTGTGAAGGTAAGGCTAGGTTCTATGAATAACATGTATTCTTCATTAAAAAATATATCTTAGCAATGTATTAGTGGGGGTAAGTCTACATGACATTTCCATTTTGGGTTGATTAGTTTGATTTTGTGGGGATTATATTATACCTGGAAATGTTGGATGAAGACTGGACAGCAACCTCCATCATTTGGGACAAAAATCAATAGTGTGACCATCACAAACTAAGGGAAGACTTGTCACACATCTTCTCCCAGTAAGTCTCCAGGAAACCCATGAGGCCCTGGATGGAGAAGAGAAACTCAAAATATGTTTGAGATTTTATTTCTAGAGAATTCAGGCAGATAGGCTCACAGGCCCCGCTTTAAAATGATATGGGGAATTACATTGTGTTGTTTGCTTCATAGTATTATTATCTTGGAAAAACTTTTTTAATAAAGATCTTAGAAAAACTTTTCTAATAAAGATTTTTTAAGTGCCCTGAAAAACATGAAAATACAAAGCTTTCAAGGAAAAGCAGCAGAACTTGACACTGAAGGTTGTTCCTCAAAGTTCTCCAGTTATTGTTATCTTATGCACAAAAGCAATTAGGTTAGAAAATATTTGAGCTGCTTTCAGAGAATGACACAATTTAAATCCCTAATGTGCATCTGAATATTCACAGAATTCTAATATTTTCAAGAAAGTATTCCTCAAAAGGAGGAAGGGTAGATGGGTAAATCTTGGGATACGGGCAAACAGGTATGTAAGTATAGAAGTATCCTATTGGTTGTGAAACACAATGAAGAATGGAAATTGAAATGTTTTTCTGATTTTAGTTTTAATTTTTTTTTTTAAGTTTATTTCTTTAAAGAGTGACAGACAGAGAGGCAGGCATTTTCAACAGGGTCACCATGTTACCATCCACTATTATTCTCAGCTGACCCTGAGTCTTGGGACACAAACATGCAGGAGGCTCTGAGAGGCCCCAGGACACAAACTCAGGACATTCCTTTTACAGACCCATTTGCATTACTTTTGTGCCACTACCTGGTTTCAAATGACTGGTTAAATACATGATTGGAAGAAGGTTCGCGTAGGATATATAATGCAAACTCTTATGTAGGCATACCATCAGGTCCAAATGCTCCCAGTTCTCTCCTTAGGATTATATAGTTGAAGGATGATGGTTAAAGGTGGCTTTTGAAGGCAACTCCTGAGTTTTGTTTCAGATAGTTTAAGTGATGATCATCCTCCCAATGAGTGGATTTAGGATTTTCTTTTTTGATATACAATTTCCACAGTCAAATAGAACTATAACTCTCTCATTACCACATTTAGCAAAAAAAAAAGTTTATTTTTCTCCCAAGACAGATAGCTCCCTTGACAGGGATCGTCATAGCATGAATCATCCCAACTTCAGCTAGTCCTGAGTCATGGGCACAAATGTGCCTGGCATACTCAAGAGGTCTCCAGACAGGAACCTGGGGCCTTTTCACATGACTAAGTTTCACAGAATGTCACATTTACCACTGTGCCACTATCTAGCCCCTTAAATTACCACATTTGTGCAGGTAACAGCTTGAATGAGATATTCACAGTGTATTATCATTGGTGTGAAAGTGCATATAAGATGAATGTGTCACAACTGCATCTATTCCATTAGCGGTTTTGCTCCAAGAAATGTGCCTAGTCTCCTGCATCTCCTGGTGTTACTTGGACTTCAGAAAGCTAATATTCTCCCTAGAAAAAGTGTACTCTTACTTATGCAGGTACATACACAAACATGTTTGTTTCTTCATTTAATTGCATAATTGTTTTTAAAGTTCATGTATTCCACAAGTGAGAGAGACAGAGGAGAGACAGAGACAGAGATTTAGCATCAAGACCTTGTCGGGGTGCTGGCCAGCCACCCCCCCAGAATCAGCTAGCCCAGGTCATAGGCACATGTGTGACCAGCCTACTCGGGTCTCTCTCCAGACCTGAACCAGCAACCTTCCTATGAGGGTCTGCCTCTCAGGCATCACATTTTACCTCTGTACCATCATCTGGCCCTGCACACACAGCTTCAATAATCCAACCAGGAAAGAGGGAGAAAGAAGAGATGCTTGCTAAGAAGTCATGGTGTACTTGAAATCAGTAAAACAATGGTTGTAGTATCCTGGCTGTCAGGAAGTAGAATTCTTAAAAGGTTTGCTTACTGCAACACCCCACAATCATTTTCTGGAAGATATCTTAGGCTACAGAGGCAATTAAAGTTAGAGGGTGGTCAGGTGGTCACATCAAAAAGAAAGTACCAGATTCTTGCCCTTGACTTTTCCTCCTGGCAAACTATGTCCTATTAAAATGCAAATCCCCTTTCCTAACCCTTTTTCTAAGCTATACAACTTAAAAGAAAATTTGTATGTTAGGTTCAAACCTTTCCCTCTCCAAATCCTATGTCTTATGTAAATGAGTCTTGTTGATGTTTATACAAAAAAAAAAAAGATATCAGACTTTTGTGAGATCTGAACATATTTTTTCAATTATTTTAACATCTATTCTGTTCCCAAATAATTTATAGTCTGTCAAAGTTTGCAAAGTAAGAAACAACAGCCCTTCACCTACGATGTACTTTAAAATTCAGTGTCTGAAGTGAGATGGGACAAGTAAAGAGAGTTCTTTTTGTTTTATTCAATGGCTTTTAGTTATTCAATCCTCGCCATGCCAAGATCACAACACAGAAGCAAAAACCCATGTCCCTACTTTCATGAATCTCTGTTCTTTCTCCTTATTATCATTATTTTCCTCATTTTTCTGTTGGGTCTATAGGGGTTGATGGCAGAGTGGAAAAGGTGGTGAGAATGATTTGGTAATTCCAGTACTAGTCCCCTATAGCTGGCTCCAATATAGGTGCTTTCTTTCTAGAATGGCCACACACGCACGCACACACACACACACACACACAATCACAAGCTCATATGTTTTCAAAGTTCTCTCCTTTCAGAGTTAGGCTTAGAATGTAGATAGAAGCCAACACAATTTATTTTTAAAATCTGATTATCTATTTATTGTCCCTTTTACCCACACTATGAATCATAAAAATTGAGGTGATTGCTTTTGTGAAAAGTATATGACAAACACTTATTATTGAAAAATAATATGATTTCCTCAACCAAAACCAGAAAAAAATGCAAGATGATTGGAATCTGAGAAAATAAGAACAAAAACTTTATATTTGCTTATAAACGATACGGAGGGAAAAGATAAGCACAGGGGTAACGCTGCGTCTGAACTGCCAGACCCAAGCTCATAGGAAACATTTAAAATAGCCCTTCTTATTTTAAGAACAAAATAAGCCATCTCATCTTTTTTACCTAATTTCAAAATGCCCCTGGTTTCATTAGTTTTGTTTTTGCTGCTCTATTTTTGGAGCTGTGATGAGAGCTATTTCACATCTCTAAGAAGTGGTGGTGCAGAAATAACGGGATCTCTGCACCCCAGATAATTTAAAATGGAAATCCAAGAGGCAGTGCTGGGAGTGATAAAGGGAAGCCATATGCACAGACATACTCTCTTGGGTTCGGGGAAACTTTTCAGTCTTGAAAAACATTCAAGTAGAACTTTCTCTGGTAAAACTATGGTATAGTAAAGCTACGATCTAATTTTATTCTAGAACAATCTGTAGGTAACCATAAAAAAAAAAATATGGCATTAGATTCTGGCAGTTCCTAATAATTCTGATGTAAAGGACTTGGATGAGCTATATCCATCTTTCTCAAACCTAATGCTTAACTTTACCTTTTTTAATTATTTAATTTTATTTATTATTATTTTTTAATTTGATCAGAGAGAGACTGGAGGGGAGGGAAGCAAGTCACCAGGTCCAGGACTTGAACTACAGTCGGCCATGTGGGAGCCCAGCACCTTAACCACCAGGCCACTTGCCAGCCCCGACTTATTTTAAATATATTCCCATAGTGAAAAAAGATAAGGGTGGAACTCATTAATGGTTTTTGAAGGCTTCATTATGCTGATGACTGTTCCAGAATCCTTGTCAGCAGCAGTTATCAATGTCACAGCTAACATCACCCAAAAGACACAGGGAGCAACCTGAGAACCTCCATAATGATGCTACTCTTAAAAATGACATGCTCAAATCCTAGTTGAGCATACCGCTGGATTTTCTACAGCTAATGTAACTGGAGATTTTAGGTAGGCATGCAGGCACAGATAGAAGTACTAACACTTTTTTGGAGAGGTTTCTGCTATAGGGTACATGTACTCACCAGAAAGACAGAGAGAGACAGAGAGACAGAAAGTGAGAAATCACCTTTGAGGGGGGATGGCCATGCCATGATTCCTTCTCCTCCATTCTCCTCTCAGGATCTTGGGCACGCATGCACATGTGCACAGTGTGAGCTTAAGCTACCAGGTCCAGGACTCAAACTGCGGTCAACTACATGGGAGTCCAGTGACATAGCCATTATGCCATCTGCTGGTCTCGAAGTACTAATATTTTAAAGTCATACTTAGGTATTGTTTTCGTCCTTCACAATAGCCCCACATCACCACTGTGGGCTCTTTTGTGGGCACTGATTGTCCTGAGGAAGTCCTCCTGAGCTGATACTTTCAGTCATCTCCTGTTTGCACTGATATCTGAATGCCCATTCTACTTCCTTTATCCTTGCTAATAATCCAGGCCTAACTGCTCAAATCCATGTGCCACCCCACATCAAAACTCCTAAAGTAAATTTTTAAAATTCTATATCTTTCCCTCAGAGTATTCAAAACTGTCAACTTGCTCATATTCTTTGACGGTAGGATTCTCATCTCATCTATGCATTTTATCCACAGTATGTATGTGCCATGGTATGTGACAATTGCTGCTCAATAAATAAAACATTAAATAAATGAATTAGGGCATCTTCAAATATTTCAAAATTAATGAGAATCCCTGGAGGCCTTATACCCTTGAGAGGTCAACATATTCCTCCAACCTTCTGATGATAATGCCTTGAACCAGCCTGGTAGGATTTGGAGTAAAGGGAGAGATTGCAGATACAGCTTTGATCATTGCTTTATGACTTTGTACATGGGGAGGGAAAGAAAGGGCTACAAATAGAGATGGAATCACCCTGAGCCTTGAATATTGAGGGAATAAAATTGGACAGCCAGAGAGTGAATAATTGAATTGAACTTGACACAATTCAAAGGCACATCACGTAGTTATGGCATGTGTCCTAAATTACATATTGGTCCACTAGGAATACACTCTATTGCACACAATTTTTTACTGGATTTTGCCCACTGGGTTTAGGAGCTCTGTGAGGCTCAGTTTCAGAAGCTTCACAGCCCTCTGCAAAGGGCCGCTAGGTGAGAGTGAAGTTCTCTGTGGCAAAATAAAAGTGGAAATCCTAAGAAGAAGACATAGTGATGGCTGGTCTAGGGAACCTTGCTCCCATAAATATAGCAGATTTTGGAACACAGGTCCAGAATTTGCAGAGAAGGGCTGAGGCCATTGTGATGATCCTAAGATTTTCTTTCCTTCTCTGATCTAAACAGTGGTCATTCTGCTATCACGGTTGTTCCCTAACCCCTATTCCAGATCACCTTCAGAGAGATGGGTTTAGCAATAGCAAAACCCACCTTCAGTCAGGTGATACTGAACATGCTCACAAATACAGGTCACATCTAACCCTTAATCATTGATAAAAGCAAATAAGAAAAGCTCTAGTCTGTGCAGGCTTTAACTTCCAATCACACCACAGATTGTACCGGCATTGAAAGGTTGAGTTCTTCTGGCCTGGTGGTGGCACAGTGTTAATGTAACTGGACCCAAATGAGGAAAGTCCTCTGTTTGTGCCCGGAGACCTCCTTGAGTGTGCTGGGTGTGCATGCAGGTGCCCATGATCTGGGCTGGCTGGGGGTGCAGACACTGTCGCAGATCTCTCTCTTGTTCTCTCTCTCTAGCTCTCCCTCAAAATTAAAAAATTGGGGCCAGTAGATGACAGGGTGGTTATGTCGCTGAACTCTCACATGGCCAACTATGATTTGAGTCCCAGACCTTGTAGCTTCAAGCTCGTGCTGGGCGCATGTGCATGTGTGCCCAAAATCCTCAGAGGAGAATGGAGGAGCAGGGATTGTGGAGTGGCCATCCCCCAAGGTGGTGATTTCTCACTTTTTGTCTGTTTCTCTGCTGAGCATATGCACCCTATAGCAAAAATCTCTCTAAACATTTTTTTTTTAAATAAAATGTTCTCCTTTTCCTTCTCAAAGGACATGATAATATCCTCAAGATTTTCTATCAATCTGTTTTCAGGGAAAATAAAAAGCCGAGTTCGCTGATAAATTGGTTCAAGTTTATGCCCCATCAGATATAACTTGGAAAAAAATTCACTTCCAAAGCAGCAAGTTGCTGGGCAATAC
Organism: Tupaia belangeri chinensis; assembly: GCF_000334495.1. Lineage (NCBI taxonomy): Eukaryota > Metazoa > Chordata > Mammalia > Scandentia > Tupaiidae > Tupaia > Tupaia belangeri. Next base: position 11,473,605 of record NW_006159850.1, on the reverse strand, counting down.
TGCTATTGCTCCAAAAGCGTATTCTCTCATGTGGTTCTTGTGTTTGGTCCTCAATTGTTTGCTCAGGAAACCTTGATTGCAAAACTGATGTCATTCATTTCACAGAGCCTTAAGTTTATCTTAAGATGGTTTACAATAAACAATCTCTCTATATAAGTAGATTTTTTTTCCCCCTAAATGGACATAAATATGGGGCCAACAGGTGATGTAGTGGTTAAGGCAATGGACTCCCACATGATAAGACTGTGGTTTGAGTCCTGGACCCAGTGGCTTGAAACTTATGCTGGGGGCATGTGCATGTGTGCCCACAATCCTGAGGAGAATGGAGGAGAAGGGATTGTGGTGTGGCCATGCCCCCTGGGGATGTCTCTCTCTGTTTCCAGTGAGCACACTCACTCTATAACAAAACAAAAACACACACAAAAACCTCTAAAAGCAAAAAAAAGGGCAGGGAACCAGCAGTTAGCGTAATGGCTATGTCGCTGGACTCCCATGTAGTGGACCGCGGTTCACGTCTCGGACCCGGTGGCTTAAATCTCACGCCGGGCGCGTGTGCGCTCGTGCCCAAGATCCTGAGAGGAGAATGGTGGAGAAGGGATTGCGGCGAGACCATCCCCCCTGGGGGATGATTTCTCGCTTTCTGTCTCTATGTCTCTCTCTGTATGTATGGCGAGCGCACGTGCCCTGTAGCGAAAACCTCTCAAAAAAAAAAAAAAAAAGGGCATACATACAAAACACATTTCTACTCTCACCATAAAAGCATAAAAATAAAAGTTTAGGTGAGAGTAAATGTAGAAAAGTTTAGTGTAATGTAATGATCCTGACTGATAATTAAAATGAATCATCTTTAGGTAGACTCTAATATTTATGATCTAATTAAGATAAGCACATCTGCTCTTCCAAAGACACAATTTTCTAGTACTAATTTTATAGGATAATCAGCAATGGAAGTCCAACAATGACCATATGTAGCTGTACTTTCATTAATGAAGGCGTGGGAAAGTGGGTAGAAGGGAGCCTGCCTGGGAATGAGGAGACCTGAAAACTTGGGGCTGATGAAGATTTGTCATATTACAATGTTTCTTCACCATTTCCATTCCCATGTTCCACCCACAGAGGTGCAGGGCTGAATATAAAATAGTGTGTCAATGAGAAAGTTTAGTTCTGTATAACAAAAAAAAAAAAAAAAAAAAAAATTATGAGAGAACAAGTGTAGCCAGAGGGTTTTGTGATTGTATTTCCACTTCTTAGCAAGGAACCCATGTCAAATGTTCTTTTTTTCCCTTAAGGGATCATGAATGATTAAAAACTTGGTCATACAAAAAAAAAATCAATTATAGAACATTGAAAGGAGAAATGTTGGATAATTATTACTTTGCAATCAATGACATAAAATACAGTAAGTTCTTTATTTTACTCTCATTGCTTTACATCCAGGGCCCTTTACCATTTCTTTGAATGAGTCACACACTTACGACCTATGTGTAAATATAGATGCTATTTATTTATTAGTTTGCTATAGAGCTTGTATACTCACCACAAAAAGACAGAACTAGTGAAAGTAAAAAAAAAATAAAAAAAAAACACTGTCTTCAGGAAGGATGGCCATGCTGCAATCCGTTCTCCAGTCTCCTTTCTGGATCACCGGCACGCATGCACTCGCCCAGCATGTACTTCTAGCCACTGGGCCAGGACTCAAACTGTCTAGTTGGCCATGTGGGTGCCGTTGCCTTAACCACTGCCACCAGCTGACCTGGTTCTTTAGTCTCTACCTGTGGACTCCTAATTAAAGAAACAAAGCTACACAGGAAGGCTATCGAATGAAATAAACAAACACATCTCAATAAGATATAAGGATGATGTTTTCATCTTATTCCTATAGTATGGTCATCTGCTAACCAGTTTGCATGTTCCTTCAATTAAGTTCAATTTCTAAAGTGAACCTAGTTAATTAGAACAAGTATTACTATAACTTTTCAAAAAGTTTCTTACAATATAAACTAAATGTGATTTTAAGTGACATCAAGTCTTCCTGGATCTCAGGTACATTTAATTATAACATTGCAAAAAACAAAAGGAAAAATATCTAGCACAGGGTGATTTCCTCTGCATCTTTAATCAGGGAATTCTTTGTTTGAAAATGAAGTTGACAGCAACAAAGAAACCTGAGATCAATTGCTGGCTATTAGAGAATGTTTTTTAGAATCTCTTGCTCTTGTGAGCTTCCTTCTACGTATGTGAAAACAAGACTTGTAGACAAATAAGCAAATCTTTAAGGAAATTCAGTATTCTAGCATTATATTTAATTTTACCTTAAGGGTCATTTTTGCTTCTGTTTCCCTCCTGGGACAAAATTAGCTGGAAACTTGGCAATGTCTTTGTGGTTTAAAGTTTTATCCTTGATTATACTCTGTACTTACTGCTGGTGTGGTGGTTCCATTCTAGAGTTTTCCCATGAGAGAAAATAAGAAACAAGTGAACCAAACATTTGGTAAATAAGTATACAGCAGAGACTTAAGTAAGGATCAGTGAGCTTAGAGTCAATTTGATTATGAGAGGAAGTTTTCAGCAAAGTGTTAAGTCACAGGAGACCTCAGATAAAAACCATTAAGAGCTTCCTTAGTACATACCTGGTCAAAAGAATTGATGATATGTGCAAAATCTTCAGATATATGAAACACACAGTATTATCTTTTTTTCCCCAGCAGTTTACATGTAAGTTTGAAACTGTTAACCAGCATGGATAGGCCCAAAATGCATTTTTGAAAGCATTATAAGAGCTTTCCAGGAGCTACATTTTCATGCAGACAGATGAAATGGGGAGGGGTTGGGAAGGGAGAGAGTCTCCAGTATCAAAAAAGCATAGCAGAAAATGCTGCTTTCTCAACTCTTCAAAACTCTTCTTGTTCCTCATTCATTTGGGTAATCAATCTATACTGACATGCTAATTATTACAGTCGGTGTTTCTTTGCTGAAACTCCAAGTTCCCTGGGATATATTTTATGATGTCTCAGTGGTATATTGAGTGTAGTATTACAAGTGGGAAGATATAAGAACACTTTAACCCACTCTTTACTTCTGGGTGTGAAACATCAAATGATGTTCAACAATCAAACAGAATATTTCTACTGAGTTCTCCCCGACAGGAAGGGGGTGATTTTTGTTGTGTATTATCCATGGGGTGGATGGCTTTGGATAAGACATCTTTAAGTCAATGCAAATAGAGAACAAATGTTCATGGAGGTGCCATAAATTGGTGTGGGTAGATGTGTGTCAGCTGCTCTTTTGTTCTTGAGACAGCATTGGGTACAAATATATCCCGGAAATATCTGTCAGGAAAGAGTCACAACAGTGGTTCTCAGTGTTCCGTACAGCAGGTTCCATCATGAAAACACCCAAGAATAAATTCTCTCTACTTCCATATAAGTTTTGGCATTTTAATGGCTGGTCGTGAACTACAAATAAAGAATATGTTTGTATGAACGCTAGACCTCTGTCGTTCCAGGTGTCCCCTTTGCATAGGTCTCCTTTTTCCAAATTAAGTTGGAATTTCTTGAGTAATAAGAAAATCTTGGAAGACTGCCACATTTTGCCACCCTTAGCTCCTATGAAAATATCATTGTAGGGTTTTCCCTTATATCTCAATGCTTAGGCACACATAGATGTTGAATGGTGTTTGAGAACGCTGGGAAGTGCTATCTATGGGCTGTGCATATGCCAGGTCTTACCATTTCACAGTGTGGTGGGACCCAAAGGCGTCCTATGCTACCCCCAGAGACTGTGCATGCATTACTTTACATCAAAAAAGAGACTTTGCTTGTGTAATCAAGGTTATAGACTTTAAAACAGAGAGATTATCCTAAATTCTCTGGGTAGGTCTAATCCAATCACATGAGCTTTGGAAAGCAGAGAATTTTCTCTAGTTGAAGTCTGAGAGATGAGGCAGAAGAAAAAGCATGATTAAAAGCACAAGAGGGTCTTAACCCACTATGGCAGGGGGAAAGCATGAGAAGGCATGGAGGGAGGAGCAAAGGGACTCTCAGTCCTACAACACAAGGAACTAAATTTGGCCAGCCATCTTAATGGGTTTGGCAACAGGTTTATCCCTAGAGCCTGCAGGAAGGAAGGAACCAGCTGAAAGATTGATTTCAGCTTTATGGACGTCTAAGTGGAGAACTCAGTAGAACTATACTGCCCCTGGAATGCTGACCTATAGAATTATGAGTTAATAGAGGTTGTCATTTTAAACTAGTAAATTTGTGATTATTTGTTATAGAAAATGAATACACAGACCACTCTCCAGTTGTTCTGAGAACTTTCTCTGGCTTCCAGAGCCCACTCTACTCTAGGAAGTTATAAGCCTGAGTGCCAGGGAATGGATGGTAGATGCAGGGTCAAAGTTGGTGCATTCATACCCCAACTCCCTTATACTCTTAATGGGAGCAACTCCAGGTGTGTACTCTCATTGGCACCCACAATTTCCTGGCAGGCCTCAGCTCCAATGGCTCAAAGTTAGGATGTGCTTGATAATGCCCTTCTTAATGGCTTCCTTCCCTTCTGCGTCTTACCTCCCTAATCTGTCTTGACATTGTTTAGAAACAATTTCTAAATAAACTACTTGCCATAAATTTGAATCTCAGGGTCTTTTTGTTGGGTGACCCCCAACTAAGACAGCAGTGTTCATCCTATGTTGTCTCTCTTGGAAAATTCTATTGATAATTATAAGAACACTTCTAGTGCCAACATTTTTTTCAAGAACTATTATATATCTTCACTCTATATGCACACACACACACACACACACACACACACAAGCATTTTTACTTCCATCATTTAATCTCAACAAAAACACAAGGTTGGAACTGTTGCACGGACATGAAAATGGAGGTTTAAAGATAGCATGTAGCTGGATCAAGATCTGACATGAAATGCAGAAAGAGAAATGTGTATCATTTCTGTGATACTGAAGCCCATGCTTCTTAGCTGCCGTTCGAGCCTTCTTTATCTCAGTGTATAAACTAGAGTATGGTTGAGTCCACAGGAATTCTCTGAAATTAATTCCCAGCAAGGTAGTACGTGAAGTATACTCTGAGAAAGCAGCAGAAAGGCTTTACGGAAGCCTTCTTGAGAAATGCTCCGTGAGATCGTTGTTCCAGGGGCGATGCCTTTTTCACTGCTTTATTCTCAACAGCTAGCACAGCCTCCAACACATCGCCAGTGTATACTTGCTCAATACGTAGGTGGATCTCTAAGCTCCTCCATGGATTATAGTTGCTTTACTTAGGGACCCTGTTCAGATCTTTTCTATTGCCTCATTTTCATTTTAATTAGTCATATCTCTGTAAGCCCACTGTAGCAACTCATTGAAAGGTTGCTTTGCCAGGCTAGTTACTTCTATTTTCCAGGCTATCTACCGCTGCCCTGGGCTGCCCTAAGGTATTTCTGCTAAGTGTGAGTGCAGGCAGGAGAGAGATATGAGGACTCTCTGCTCTTCTGTATGGAAACTCATCCTTCATTGGTTTATTCCCCAGAGGCTGTTCTAAAGCACTATTTTAAAAATGCTGGCTAAACATTTATATGCATTATTTTACTCTTTTATGTAACCGCTTATAAGAAGCAATCGTGGATGGATGGCAGAACTGGGGAAGATCAAGAAATAAAATTATTTTCTCAATATTGTACATTGAAATAGGAATAAAGCTATAATAATAATAATAACAGCATCCAATTTCTCCTCACTTAGGGATCTCGGTAAACACCAAAATGTGGTAAAGAGTAGAGTTTCATTTAAAAATAATATTGAAGAAATGCTACTACCTGTACAAATTTACTATGTCCACACAGAGTGTTTTGAAAAGAAAATCAAACAAATATTCATCTGTAGCTTTTGAATAAGCTGAATTTTACTTTCCTATGGATTCTATTATCATTTCACCCTTGAAACAGACATGAAAATTTAGTGAAGAAGGTGGGAGTAAGGTATTATCTTCCAGGATGAGGAAAAGAAAGAGATTAAAAATAAGAAAGTTTGGGACCAACAGATGATGTAATGGTTATGTCACTGGCCTCCCATGTGGTTGATCGTGGTTCGAGTCCTGGACCTGTCAGCTTGAAAGTCATGCTGGGCATGTGTGCATGCCCCAAATCCTGAGAGGAGAATGGAGGAGAAGGGAAGGCGGCATAGCCATTCTCCCAGGGGGGTAATTTATCACTTTCTGTGTCCCTGTCTCTCTGTCTCTCCAGTGAGTGCATGTGCCCTATAGCCGAAAAATGTTCTCTAAAACTATAAACAAATAAATAAGAAAAGTTAAGAAATGAGTTTAAATGAGAACAACTTTGACAAACTTTTAAGCACAATGCCTGACAATAGGGACTACTTTATAAATATATGCCTCAATTACTTGTTATTACTTCTACTATTAAAGTTTATTTGCTGTTTCTCTTGAGAGAGACAGACAGATAGAAAGAGATAGATACCCTTAACAGAGTCTCTCCATGCCAGCATCATCTCCCCAGCCTTCCATCCAGCCAGGAACAACAGACAGGCACAGGTGCACCCAGCATGTTCAGGTCAACCAGAAATCTGCACTCAGACCTCCCATGTGGCTTCAGTTATCATGGAATGGTGTCTACTACCTATGCCTTGGCAGCTGAGCCCTGTGTTGTTATTTTTATAACAGCATGCAAGTAGTTTAAGTAGTGACAGACAGCCAAAGCAAATGTTGAACAGCCTCACAGAGCACGACTTCTAAGCCTCAAAGGATGGGCTGGCATGGTGTGCAGAGAACCATCTGTTTGGGAGCCCAGCTCAGCACTTCTCTTTGCAGCTTTGGGAATCTTATTGGATAGATACATTAGCTCCAGCTGCCATAGCAAAATATCCTAGAATCGGTTACTTAACATTAATTTTCTCACATTTCTGGAGGCCACAGTCTAAGCTCAGGGTGTCAGCATGGCTGAGTTCTGGTAAGGGCTCTCTTCTGACTGACAGATTATTGACCTCTGTAAGTGTCCTCACATGGAAGAAAGAGAGAAAGAGATTGGATTCTGATCCTCTTCCATTTTTTTTTTCTTTTGGTAGGTTTTTTTCCATCAGGCATGTGTGCTTACAAGAGACAGAGACAGGGGAAATGAGAAATCACCCCCTGAGAGGATTGTCATCTTGTAATCCCTTCTCCATTTTCCTTTTGGGATTTTGAGCATGCACGCATCTGATCCCAGTGTGATTTTCGAGCCACCTGATCCAGGACTCGAACTGTGGTTGACTATGTGGGAGTTCAGAACTTTAACCATCAGGCCACCTGCTAGCCCCTCTCTTCCTCCTCTTTTTTTTTTTTTTTTTTTTTTGGAGAGATTTTCACTGTAGGGCGCGTGCGCTTGCCAGACAGACAGAAAGAGACATAGAGACAGAAAGCGAGAAATCACCCCCCAGGGGGGATGGTCACGCCGCAATCCCTTCTCCTCCATTCTCCTCTCGGGATCTTGGGCACGCACGCACACGCACCCGGCGTGAGTTTTAAGCCACCGGGTCCGGGACACAAACCATGGTCGACTACGTGGGAGTCCAGCGACATAGCCATTATGCTAACTGCTGGTTCCCTCTTCCTCCTCTTATAAAGCCAATAATTTACATTATGACTGTACCCTCATGACCTAATCTAACTCCAGTCATCTCCCAGGGGACCCATCTCCAAATACAGAGAAACTTAAGGCTTCAGCATATGAATTTTGGGGGTATTATCTGTAATAATAACAGGCTTTCAGTTTTCATTTCCCACTGACAGTGGAGATCTTAAGACAAACACAAATCTGTTTCTCTGGATTTCTTTTTACCAGCGTGTAAGGCGATGTATGACGGTGAATGTAAAGTAGCTTGCCCATAAGTAGAGGCAGGTGGATGTCAGGCTCACTTCCTTTCTGTGGGATATAGCAGCTGTGGACCCGTCAGTCACCTAAGACCTCAGGCCAGTAACATTCACCCTGGAGGAAGAATCGACTGGGCCTTTCGTTTCCACTCTGGATCTCAGCTTCTCTTTTTGTGTAATAAACTCAGATCAGATGTTTCTTTCCCACAAGCCACAGATCTATCATTCTCTTCCAGTGTTTGTTTCCTATTATTGCTGAATTGACTTCTTCAAATAATTGCTATTTTACATGGCATGTAGAATTTCAGTAACAAGAAAATTATTAAACCTAATTAAAGTGCTGAAAAATATACTTATGACTAGATTTGATTATGCTTTATTTGTCCTAAATTATAAAAATTATATTCTAATATTGCTCACAACTCTTCTGATAATTTTCATTAAAACCTATCTAGTACTTATGAGAAGGTTTTGGTGCTATCTAATTTCAGAAAATAAAACAACCAGCTACAAATTATGTTAAGAATACTCTCAAAAGTAAGATAATTTAAGCAAATGGTGATTTCATCCTAAAGAATTATGCTGGTTTTGCTTTATTTGGAAAACAATAAAATTATTGAACATTATTATGTTGGTTGTCAGTTACCTATAGATGAAAGAAAGACAAAGAAAAACAGAGAGCAATGTGTCCAGAACATTAAAATACTTAAGGGCTCTCATAAACTTTGTGACTACTGAGCTAGCATGGTAAATTTTGCTTTCTGATAGACTAATCCATGGTCATGAAAGTTGGTCATAGGTCTTTACAATTCACAATGCCAGTAAGTGTGCCTTTAAGACTAAAATAAGGAGTTAGTAGGCAAAGAGTTTGAATATGACCTTGAGAAAAAAAATAAATAAATCAGAAAGATAACAGGGAATTATTTGCTTAATTAACAGCTCTAGAGGCTTTTATATTCTTTAACAATACTCTTCAAATACCCCAGCATTAAGTTGGCAAAATCATGGAGGAGGAAGGCAAATGCCGCTTTCCAGTTTCGCACTCTATACTTTTCAACTGCTCAGTTCTTCTAAAAGGATCTATCCAAGCATAGCTTGTGGTGGGGGGAAAGCAAAAAGCTAAATAAAAAACTCATTATGCAGCAGGACTCATCTGAATGATTTATTTTAAAACGTTACTGAAGAAAAGAAAGAAAAATTCTTCAGTACACTGCATCTATCTCTGAAATCCTTTGGGAAGATACAAATTTATTTTGCTCGCATAATCTGGGCAATAAAATTATGGCATAATCATAAGAAACGTTTTGTAAAATAATGCCTGGAATCTGAGTCATGCAAATCACTAGGTAATTTCCAGATATCCACATTATTTGCATATTTAGAACAGGCTACTTCTAGAAATCTATTTTATAGAAGGACTAGAATGTGCACAAAGAAAATAATAATACCAGGAGTTACTAAGTGATTATTATACTTTTCTTTTATATTTCATTTAATAGCAAAAATATACCCTTTTCTAGGTACCTCCTCTTTACCCATGACCCTGTGTGTTGATTTCCAGGAGAAGTCACTCCTCGAGAGTGGGGAGGCATGTGCTTTTCTATTGGTCCTGACCATTAATGGGTATAAAGTAGTGGTTCCATTATAGAAAGAGAAAGAATAAAGGAATCATAATTTAAGAAGTACTATAATAAATTAAGATTTAGAATGTTGTGTGTGAGAACCAGAGGGTAGCACAGTGGTTAAGGCGTTGGACTCCCACATGGTTGATCGTGGTTTGAGTCCCAGACCTGGTAGCTTTAAAAAATCATGCCTGTGCATGCGTGTGCATGCCCAAAATCCTAAGAGGAGAATGAAGAAGGATCTGTGGTATGACCATCCCCATGGGGGGTGATTTCTCACTTCCCTCACACTGTCTCTTTCTGTCTCTCTCTGGCAAGTGCATGCTCTCTATGGTGGGAAAAAAGCTATGTATGAAATAATGGTAAGTTACTCCAACTTAATTTTTTTCTTTCTTTTTTTTTTTTTTAGAGCAAGATTTTTGCTATAGGGAGTGTGCCCTAACTGGAGAGACAAAGAGAGACAGAAAGTGAGAAATCACCCCCTGGGGGGATGGCCATGCCACACTTTCTTCTCCTCCATTCTTCTCTCAGGATCTCGGGCACACATGCACATGCACCTGGCATGAATTTTAAGTTGTTGGGTCCAGGATTTGAAACATGGTTGACTATGTGTGAGTCTGATGATCATTATGCAGCAGGACTCATCTGAATGATTTATTTTAAAACGTTACTGAAGAAAAGAAAGAAAAATTCTTCAGTACACTGCATCTATCTCTGAAATCCTTTGGGAAGATACAAATTTATTTTGCTCGCATAATCTGGGCAATAAAATTATGGCATAATCATAAGAAACGTTTTGTAAAATAATGCCTGGAATCTGAGTCATGCAAATCACTAGGTAATTTCCAGATATCCACATTATTTGCATATTTAGAACAGGCTACTTCTAGAAATCTATTTTATAGAAGGACTAGAATGTGCACAAAGAAAATAATAATACCAGGAGTTACTAAGTGATTATTATACTTTTCTTTTATATTTCATTTAATAGCAAAAATATACCCTTTTCTAGGTACCTCCTCTTTACCCATGACCCTGTGTGTTGATTTCCAGGAGAAGTCACTCCTCGAGAGTGGGGAGGCATGTGCTTTTCTATTGGTCCTGACCATTAATGGGTATAAAGTAGTGGTTCCATTATAGAAAGAGAAAGAATAAAGGAATCATAATTTAAGAAGTACTATAATAAATTAAGATTTAGAATGTTGTGTGTGAGAACCAGAGGGTAGCACAGTGGTTAAGGCGTTGGACTCCCACATGGTTGATCGTGGTTTGAGTCCCAGACCTGGTAGCTTTAAAAAATCATGCCTGTGCATGCGTGTGCATGCCCAAAATCCTAAGAGGAGAATGAAGAAGGATCTGTGGTATGACCATCCCCATGGGGGGTGATTTCTCACTTCCCTCACACTGTCTCTTTCTGTCTCTCTCTGGCAAGTGCATGCTCTCTATGGTGGGAAAAAAGCTATGTATGAAATAATGGTAAGTTACTCCAACTTAATTTTTTTCTTTCTTTTTTTTTTTTTTAGAGCAAGATTTTTGCTATAGGGAGTGTGCCCTAACTGGAGAGACAAAGAGAGACAGAAAGTGAGAAATCACCCCCTGGGGGGATGGCCATGCCACACTTTCTTCTCCTCCATTCTTCTCTCAGGATCTCGGGCACACATGCACATGCACCTGGCATGAATTTTAAGTTGTTGGGTCCAGGATTTGAAACATGGTTGACTATGTGTGAGTCTGATGATGTAACCATTATGCCATCAGCTGGTCCCCACCCCAACTTAAACTTTTAGAGATGAAAAAATAATTCCTTTCTCAGAGGTAAATTTCACCGAGACAGGAAGATAAAAAGAGGCAAAAGTAAAATTAGGGACATTTAGTTGTTGTACTCCTAAGGGCAGAATGAGTTTTCTTTAGTTTAGGGCAATATCTTAGTTTCCTGTTTTTACTGGAACTAATTGCTGAAGACTTAATCTTTAAACAATGCAAATTAACCATCTTACAGTGCTAGAGACCAGAAGTCCGAAATGGACTTTACTGGCCTGAAGTTTAGGAGTCATGTTCCTTCTGGAAGGAGGAAGGATCTCCTTAGCGAGATTTCCTTGCCTTTCCTTGCTTTTAGGGTTGTGATCCTTTCTTCCATCTGCGTCATTCAGACCTCTGAATTCATGGTCACACTTTTTTCTCACTCACTATGACTCCCCTACCTCCTTCCCATCAAAGGACCCTTGTGATTACATTGGGCCCATCTGGGTAATACTCCCATTTTAACATCCTTAACTTAGTTATATTTTTGAAGTTTTTTTCTGCCATGCAAAGCAACATAATTAGAGGTTCTGGGGCTAAAGTGTGGATATATTTGGGCATCATTATGTTGCCAGCCATAGTAATAAATGCATGTGGATATTACTGAGATTTCAAATAATGAAGAAAAAATGAAATCAAAGATAGCGAACTCATTCAGATAATTTGTCAGCATGACAGAGGAAAAAGTAAGATGAGTGAATGGAGCTATCTCAGTTCTCCCTTTTTTACCATGAAGATTTCCTTTGGACTCAAATTTATAAACACATTTCTGAATATATTCTAATATTTCTTAAGTATATTTTCCATTAGCAAAATGCATGAATTTTACAAGAGATCTTAATCTGATGAGTTTTGATAAATGCGTACACATGATTGACTACCACCCCACTCAAGACAAAATGATTTTCCACTCCTCTAAAAGCAAATGCCCACAGATTTAATTCTTCCAGCAATGTATTTTTGTTTTAAAAACTGTTTTATTGATTCACTCTTACAGATTGCTGTACACACACACACACACACATTTCTTTGCTTTTTTCCTGCTTCCACAGGTTGCCACATTGCTTGGTTTATGATCCCTCCCCTCCGTTTTCAAGCTAGAAAATGCCTTACTCTGACCTCTTATTCTATGGTAATATTCTCTCTCTCTCTCTCTCTCTCGTGTGTGTGTGTGTGTGTGTGTGTGTGTGTGTGTGTGTACATGTGTATATGTGTATAGAAAAGTATATGCGGACATCTTATGATACATTAAATCTGGTATATCATAAGATGCATACACAGATCTTTCTAGCAATGTATTTAGAAGTTCTCAAAGAATAGGGACATCAGTCTGCTAATATCAAACAGCTCATTGGCCCATGATAGTCAAATAATTTCCAATCCTAACTTATTGACAACTGTTTATTAGGAAAATATCTTAGTATATATTTGAGATCTCTGAGCAGAATCACTGCTAGCACAGTATCCTCTACATGCAATGACTGCGTATCTAATGACCAGGAGTGCTAGTGGTCTCCAGCACAAGGTCCTGCTTTCAGTACAGTATTTCTAGGCAACTCTTGATGTCCACGTGAGACAACTGGTTTTTGTATTTTTATTGTTGCTCTTTTCCCTAACTATAACCAATGAAGTGTGAAATCATCTCAGACATATGATGCTTAATAAAAGCATAGAGATTAAGAATTTGACCAAGTCAAATTTAAGCTTGAACAGAATTCATAAATCTAAGTAAACTGGTAAAAACAAGCAAAAGAACACATTCCACCTGGAATTGTAGGAAAGAGCAGTAGTGTATTTTATATACATGTACACTTAATAAATATATACTTTTACGTAGCGTACAGGGACTAATGTAGGAAGAAAGTTCTATGATCCAATGATTATTGTGGAACCCTTTCCAATAGCTTGCATCAGCTCAATCCTTATAATGAGTCTTAGAGACAATGAGAAGAAAAGTTCCCAGATAACCAAGAGAATGGATGACACCACAGCATAAAGTTGTGGTTATTACTGAGTGAATCAACAGGAAAGCCAGGGCCAATATTGTATGTAAACTAGGAAGAAGGAAAAAAAAAAAAAAAACTAAAAATAGGTGACAGAACTAGCCTAGCCCAGTGAACAGAACAAAGGGTCTGCTCAGAGGATAAAGAGACAGATACAGAAGTATGAGACAAGGGGACTCAGAGCCTTAAATGTTCAGAGTCCAGATGCTTTATTTTACAGACAATTTATACCATGTTAAGCAGGGAGTAGAGTGAATGTTTTCTATGTGCTACGGAAGAAACAGCAGGCTCTTAAAGAAAAATAATTAACTAGTGCAGTCCATTATTGTTATCTGGGATGCTTGTTGTTTATGGAGCTTTGGCTAGGACTTGACAGACATTCTTTCCTGTTGGGTATGTCTTTAGATTAAAGATCCACATAGTTCTCCACACTGATCTCAGTCCAGTGTTGTGGGCTGCATGCTCCCAAGACTGTCTCACCTGGTCGTTATGCGATGTGTTTCCACATTCAGTCTTATTTTTCTCTTGGTTGCATCCTTATTCTATCATACAGTTTCTAGCAAAAAGGGGAAAACAATACAAATGAATTAAGTTTGGAAGTCAGAAGCCCTGACTAAGTCATGAGCTGAACATCACAAAGAGATGAAGATAGACTCAGGTGAACATAAATGGTTTAGTTTAAATGAAGTACTTGGGATTAGCAAGTGGCATAGTGGTTAAGGCAATGGACTCCCTTTGGCTGACTGCACTTTGAGTCCCAGAGCTGGAGACTTGAAACTCATGCTGGGTGCATGTGCCTGCATATCCAAAGTCCCAAGAGGAGAATGGAGGAGAAGGGATTGCAGTGTTGTCATCTCGCCAGGGAGTGATTTCTAACTTTTTCTGTTCCCCTTTGTCTCCGGTGAGTACACATGCCTTACAGCAAAAATCTCTCTTAAATAAAATAAATGAATCATTTTTGACAGAAAGATCTGCCACACTAACCACTTATTAGCTGTGCTTATGGCTTCATGCTTGCAGAAGGCAAAGAGTTAAATTTAGTCATTTAAATTTTGATCATATTCATATAACAAACATTACGATGAAGTGACAAAAATGGTCTTTCCTGACTTTTAATATCCATAACAAAATAATTATCCATACCTACCTGCGTACCTACATACAAACCTAATTCATTTTGAGCAATTTACTCTTAATAAGCTCAAATGCATAATAAACATTCCTTTTGTAAAAAAGAATTAATTATATTATTATTATTATTTTCTCAATTTGCTGTAGGGCATATCTACTCACTATAGAGACACAGAAAGAGAGGAAAAATGAGAAAGCAAGCTGCCAAGTCCAAGACTCTAACTCCTGTTAGCCATGTGCGAGATCAGCACCTTAACCACCATGCCACCTGCTGGTCCCAATAAATACACTTTTAAAATAAAATTTTAAAATACTTTAAAGTGGTTATAAAAGAATGCAATGTAAAGGTCACATCTTGGTGCTGGCTGGTCTAGAGTTTGCATTTTCTCTGACCCCTGTGTTAGCCACATACACAGGAGATGTTGCTCAACTTCCACGGTTTGAGTTTCCATCCTACATAAATGGAGATGACGCCCTCTCACTGGGGTTTTATGATCATTAAATGTGATCAGAGATTTAAAGTATATCACATGCCTTGCACAGAAATGGCTCCCATCAAGGGTTCTTAGTAGATTTTAGTATATTTCTCCCCTTCCTCACGACTATCATTCTCAACTGTCCTTTGGTGGAAGATAGCAGGTATTGATTGAACTCCATAAAAGAAAAGACAATGAAGCCCACCAGAAGTGGATGAACCAGTTCATATAGCAAACTGTCTACCACCCCAAATTTTGAGGTGGTAGACAGTTTGCTATACGAAGAGAGGCCTGCCCTACCCAGAACAAAGAATACATATTTTTTTTAAGTTTACTTTTTATTCTGAGAGAAAAAGAGAGAGAAATAGAGAGTAAGGCACCCCCAACAGGGTCTTCATGATGAGATCCACCCCAGTCTCAGCAAACCTGGATTATGAACATGCCTATACATATCAGGTGTGCACAGAGAGAGCCTAGGAAATAATCCTAGAACCTTCCCATCTGGGGCCTGTTGTGTTACTGCTGTGCTATCATCTGGCCCCAAGGTGTGTGTGTGTGTGTGTGTGTGTACACGTGTGTGCATGCTAGGTTTTTGCCATAGGGTGCCTGTAGTTACTGGAAATGAGAGATATAGAGAGAGGAAAAGTGAGAAATCAATGCTCACAGGGGATGACCATGCTACAATCGCTTCCCCTCCATTCTCTCAGAATTTGGGGCACAGGCACACACACTTGGTATTAGTTTTAAGCCACCAGATCCAGGACGTGAACCATGGCTGGCCACATAGTAATCCAGCTCCCTTAACCACCACGCCACCTGCTGGCCAACGTAGTGTGTTCTTAAGCAATCCTGACTAAGCTTGGAGCAATGGGCAGAAAGGCATCACTTCCCAGTCATGCTTTTCTCCAGCACATTCAGCTGCCACTCTGTCAGCCAGTCCTTATAACAGAAATCTGGAGCCAAGAACTCTGTTTTCTGCATGGACAGCTGGAGTTGTCATGTCAGTGAGATCTGAAGAGAATACGTTTGCGTCTAGATAATACTGACGCAAATCCTTATGTAAGAGTCTGTCCTCTGGTTACTTGAATTGGCCATGCTGTTCAGATGCTGCTGCTGTGGTAACTGCATGTAGACAGTCAAGCAGCATTTTTTTCTTGTAGAATTTTTGATGCTCTAGCAGTTGAATGCAAACATACACATAGATGAAGGTACTTCAAAAAGTTCATGAAAAATGGAATTAAAGTCCAAATTTGAGTGCAAAAAATTTTTAAATGTGTCCTTCTGGCCGGAACCGCCATCTTCCAGTAATTAACCAAAATGACGAACACAAAGGGAACGAGGAGAGGAAA
>NW_006159850.1:11433159-11457338 GCF_000334495.1 Tupaia belangeri chinensis | reverse complement strand
AGAAAACATGGAGTGGTTCCTTTGGCAACATATATGTGAGTCTACAAGAAAGGTGATATTGTAGACATTAAGGGAATGGGTACTGTTCAAAAAGGAATGCCCCACAAATGTTACCATGGCAAAACTGGAAGAGTCTACAATGTTACCCAGCATGCTGTTGGCGTTGTTGTGAACAAACAAGTTAAGGGCAAGATTCTTGCCAAGAGAATCAATGTGCGTATTGAGCATATTAAACATTCTAAGAGCAGAGATAGCTTCCTAAAACGTGTGAAGAAAAATGACCAGAAAAAGAAAGAAGCCAAAGAGAAAGGTACCTGGGTTCAACTAAAGCCTGCTCCACCCAGAGAAGCACACTTTGTGAGAACCAATGGAAAGGAGCCTGAGCTACTGGAACCTATTCCCCATGAATTCATGGCATGATGGGTGTTAAAAATAAACTAATCTGTGGTCTATAAAAATTTTTTTAATGTATGCATAGTTTTTTTATAAAGTGCATTTTTATGAGCTCTTTGGAGACTCCTTTTATTATGATTTTAGTATATGTTTATAACTCCAAATTAAAAATCATACCACAGTGGTTCCTTTAAAACATAACTTAGTTCTCTCCTGTCCTTTGGGTAGATACCCAGGAATGGAATTGCTGTATCACATGGTAGTTCTATTTGAAAGTCTTTACTCTATGATAGCGACTGAAAGACTGGAGAACATAAAAGCATTAAAAATTGTAATGGACACTAGAGACAAAGTGGATAGAAAGTGTGAGAGGGGAAGATCGTGGGAAATTTGGGGGGAAAGGAGAGGTAAGACCCTTGTGGGACACAGATAAAGTCTATTATCTGTTGACAGGAATGTGTATGGTGGTCTCAACTGGGCTGGACTGAGGTGTATTTCAGGCAGGGCAAAGTCTCAATCTAATGCTACATAGTGATTTAATGTATGAATAATAATAAAAATATATAAATAATAAAAAAGTAAGGGGGCAGCAGGTGGTGTGGTAGTTAAGGTACTGGACTCCCACATGACTGGCCATGGTTCAAGTCTCGGACCTGGTGGCTTGTTTTCTCACTTTCCCTCTCCTCTCTCTTTGGTGAGCACACATCGCATATAACACATTTTTAAAAAATAAAAATGAATAAAATAGAAAACAAATTAAAATACCTTAGTAAGCCTGAAGTTTTAACAAATACAGTATAAGCATTTTAGATGATTCTTTTAAAAAATGCCACTACTTGTAAACAAATGCTTTTTAAAAATCTGTAAGACTAAAACATTCTGCATACAAATTGAGGTTATTGATTCTTCTTAGTTTTAATGGAATAAAGAAAGCTTTATTTTCATAATCTGATGAGCATGACTACTGCAGACATTTTATTATGTTGGCATTATGAGCTAGTGGAATTTTAGTGTTTAATTCTTAAATGTAATCAGAAACGATGTTCGGAGTCCTCTGGGCAATAACAATATCTGCTGCGGATGCGTGCAGAAACGAGAACAAAGTTATTAGTGTTAGAAGTTTCTGGTCATTTAAATCTTTCACACATCAGTGGAAGAATAGATTTCTTTGTACTGAAAAGCAGGACTACTTGCATATTATAGATTTGTGATTAAATTAAGACTCCAAATCTCACTGAAAACTTGTATAATTAAAGGCTTTTGCAAGTGTATAGTCTTCATGCCTTCAGTAAAACGTCATCTTTTTTTTCTGTTGATCTTTGTAATGACCTTATTCTAGAACATTACATGGTATTGAGTTTTGAAATGGCGGCAAAGGAACAAGTCCTGCAAAAATCAATTCAATTGATTTCCATTCATGTAAATGCATTAAGTTTTACACTGGTTGATGGTCTTCTTTCCAAGTAGATTACAGTCAGACTGAAGGGTAACTTTTTTTTTTTTTTGGAGAGATTTTCACTGTAGGGCGCGTGCGCTCGCCAGACAGACAGAGAGAGACATAGAGACAGAAAGCGAGAAATCACCCCCCAGGGGGGATGGTCACGCCGCAATCCCTTCTCCTCCATTCTCCTCTCGGGATCTTGGGCACGCATGCACACGCACCCGGCGTGAGTTTTAAGCCACCGGGTCTGGGACACAAACCGCGGTCGACTACGTGGGAGTCCAGCGACATAGCCATTACGCTAACTGCTGGTTCCCTGAAGGGTAACTTTTCAGATTCTTCCAAATTCTACTTCCCACTCACAATATTTCCCAGATCATCTCAGGAATACTCTCTTTTTCTTTTTTTTTTTTTGAGAGGTTTTTGCTATAGGGCACATGTGCTTGACAGACAGAGAGAGACAGAGAGACAGAAAGCGAGAAATCACCCCCCAGGGGAGATGGCCATGCCACAATCCCTTCTCCTCCATTCTCCTCTCGGGATCTTGGGCATGCACGCACACGCACCCGGCGTGAGTTTAAGCCACCAGGTCCAGGACTCGAACTGCGGTCGACTACATGGGAGTCCAGCGACATAGCCATTACTCTAACTGCTGATCCCAGGAATATTCTTGAACAAACAACATGATAATACATTTTTCAAATAATCTATTTTCTTTTTTAAAAAAAAATTTGAGTATTACTATATTAAAATAAAATCCACTAATGACAGGATACAAATACAAATAATTATAAGAACATATAATTGTATAATAATGAAACATAAGATAAGAGAAGATAAAATGAGTTATTGAATATAAGGATGACTTCGATGTAATCTTTTTTTTTTTTTTTTTGAGATTTTTGCTATAGTGTGGGTATGCTCACCAGGGAGACTGAGATAGAGAGAATAAGAAGTCACCTCCCGGAGAGATGGCCACTAGGCAGTCCCCTCTCCTCTACTCTCAGGATCCTGGGTATGCACACACATGTGCCCAGTGTGAGTTTCAAGCCATGGTCAAACCATGGTCAGCCATGTGGGAATCTAGGGATGTATCCATTACACCATCTGCCATTCCTATGTAACCATTTAAAAGTATAAAGATACACACACACACACACACACACACACACAATATGAAAGAAAAAAACAGTTCAATGCATAGATTTATATTCTGCTACTCTTCCTATAAAGATATCACTACCTTGTGGCCAGCAGGTGGCGTGGTAATTAAGGCACTAGATTCCCACATGATCAATGACAGTTCGAGTCCCAGATCTGGCAGTTTATATTCTTACTTCCTTCCTCTCCCTGCCTCATCTTTTTCTGGTAAGCATGCGTGCCCTATAACAAATTGAAAAAAATAAATACGATTAAATAAATTAATCTATTTTAAAATAAAGTTATCCCCACCTGACTTTAATAATTAGAGTCAAGACAATAGACTCGGGTCTGAGTCGTTTAATAATTTAAGACCTTGATAAGTCAGTTAATATCTTTCAGTTTCATCAACTATTATGAGGGGACTTTAAAACGTTTATGGCAAATGAAATTAAAGTACAAGTTTATTTGGTGCAAAAAAAAATTTTTTTGAGAGGTTTTTGCTATAGGGTGCATGTGCTCGCCAGACAGAAACAGACAGAGAGACAGAAAGTGAGAAATCACCCCCCACCCCCGAGGAGGGATGGCCATACCGCAATCCCTCCTCCTCCATTCTCCTCTCAGGTTCTTGGGCACACACTCACACGCACCTGACGTGAGTGTAAAGCCACCAGGTCCGGGACACCAACTGCGGTCGACTATGTGGGAGTCCAGCAACATAGCCATTACGTTAACTGCTGGTCCCTGGTGCAAAAATTTTGAAATCCATGCATAGTTTTTTCATAATATGAATTTTCCACTAATAGCATGTAGATTCCTTATAAATTCTGATAACTTTAATATTTATCCCACATATTCCTGCTAAGCAGCAAATCTGCTTGTTATATGACTTTCTTTCTTTTCTCTACTCAGGGTTTCTGTGGTCACCTCTCCATTCATATCTTTCAGCTTGTCATTTCCGCCTGAACCCTTAGACCGACCCTGATTCTGTTGCCCCACCAGCTAGTCTCGCTCAGCCTCTTGGACATCTCCTTCCGTTTCACCTCATCACTGTTCTCTCACTTCTTCATGCCCGAGACCTGTATATTCTAATTTTGTATTAACTCTCCAATGCATCTCTCTTTCCATTTACACTGAAGCTGCTTGAGTTGGGGCCTCCATCATTTCTTATCTCGATTACTCTGATGAATTTATAACAGATCTCCCTGCCTGGATGCTTGTTTACTTCTCATTTTTCTTCATCTGCTTGTCGCCATAATCCCAGAAAATGAAAATCTAGTCATGTTACCTACTGCTTACCCCTTCCCACCTCTTCCTCCTTGACTAGTGTCTCTTTGGTTTCAGGGGAAAAAAAAATGAAATAAGATAAAAACAAGGACTGCTCTATTAAATTTTGACAGAAAAAAAAAAAAAAAGGGTGGATGAAAAGTAGAGAAGACAGAGACCTGAAAGGTTATTGAGTCTTAAGGTATTTTTATGAAACTTGTAATGCCCAGGGACAGCATGGAAACAGAATGCCTATCTCAAGGCTGATTCTGGAAGGAAACTCTCCTGAAGATTTTATAGATGACCTCTCGCCACGTCAGTACAGTCCCAATGTCCTTTCTCCTCAGCCATCTTACATCATCATCACAATTCAAAAGCGGCAAGAAATGATTACTATTATAAGAGAGGTGATAAGAAGGCTTTGGGTGCTTATCTTTTAAAAGTATTTATCTTCTTGACATTTTAGATTTTCTTGACATTTCAGATGGCACATACAATACTATCGAGTCAAGCAAGGCTCTCTCGCCATCCCAACATGCGCACCCATGTGGAATGGACTCAAATCTCTGCACAGCACAGAGCAGATCAGAATCTACAGCTCGGGGTAGTTATTCAAATTTAAGGAAAGAAAGAATTTGGACAACTTGGACAATTAGACTGAAGGGCAACCCTGACATCAGACCAGGGCCATTAGCATTCTGACAATCAAAATCATTCTGGCTATGATTATGTTCAGTACGTTGTCCATGTATCTTTGTTTTTCAAAGAACATCATCAGCACTGGCAGAATCACTGCTTCTGGATGAGACACTCCTTACTTCGGATAGAAAGTTTCCTTCTGCCCGCTTAGAAGCCTGATTCTAGTCACAGGCCCATTCCTTCCTGGTAGGCTCTGTCTCTCCTTAGTGTTGGTCAGCCCAGGTACACAAACATTGAAACTATTTGTAGTGATTCTAGCTAAAATTATAATGTAATTCTTTTCTTTTAAGGAATTATTTCCTTTTTAACTTTATCTACTTTTTTTATTTTTTAATTTGACCAGAGAGGGACAGATTGAGAGTGAGAGTGAGAGAGAGGGAGAGTAAGAAAGCAAGCTGTCCGGTCTAGGACTCGAACCATGATCAGACATGTGGGAGTTCAGTGCCCTTAACCACCCAGCCACCTGCTAGCCATGTAAAGTAGTAATTATCTTAAAAACAGTTTCTATATCACTGTTGTGTATCACATGAAAGACTATGAAATTACCCGTTGGCCCTCAGGCTTGATCATCCACAGAAGGAAATGCCCAGTTATCAGTGTCACAGCACAGAATAGCACATGGACCATTTTTGTCAGCTTGGAGAGAAGATTACTTGAAGGAGATAAAACGCATCGTGTTTTCCCCATTCATGCATTTGTTGAACAAATGACTGATCCTGTTATGGGCAAGATACTGTATTAAATGTGGCAGGAGATATGGACAAAATCTATATATATATATACATAAACTTTAATCCCAAGTTAATGTGAAGACCCTATGGACTATGTATATATGATCTTTTGCTCTGATTTAACCTATAGGTTCTTTAACTGTTCTTCCAGGTATGTGTGATCATTACCTGCAGATAGTTTAGTTGGAAAACCTTCATACTTAACACTGAAAAATCAACCCCAATTAAATAGATATTTGATTGTAAACAAAACAAAACACACTAGTTTGGTTTTCTGATAATATGTACAGATACACATTATCATTACAGGTACATATCTGTCCATTTTTCTTTAGTATTTCTATTAAATACATGATATTAACATTTTAAAGGTTATGAGAAAAACAATTATGCTCACTAATAATGAGTAAAAATATTTCAAGTAATGATATTTAATTTTTTACTATTTATTTTTATTCTTAATAAAATAAAAATGAAAAATGTTTATGATTTGCTTTTCAAGAGCAACATTCTAGCATTTGAGATGGTAGTCTATCTGTCTTTTAGGCTTTTGCCATAGGGCATGTGTGCTCTCTAGAGAGAGGTAGAGAGATACAGAGAGAAGGAAAGTGAGAAATCACCCCTAGGGAGATTGGCCACACTGCAATCCCTTTTTTTCCATTCTCCTCTGGGGATTTTGGGCACACACACATATACCCCTGACATGATTTTAAGGCCACCAGGTCCGGTATTCAAACCACGGTTAGCCATATGGGAGTCCAGCACTTAACTATCACGCCACCTGCTGGTCCCATGGTAGTCTTTATTAAGATAAGGTCTAATTTGTTAATTTTAGAAAAAAAGTAAAATAAACTCATGCAGATCTCAGTAGAAAATGCAAAACAGCTTTTAAACAAAAGGACTTAAAGAAGGAAGTTCTAAGCATTTTTTTCTTTTTTTTTATTTATGTATTTTACATTCAATCACTGTATATCATTACAAAATGAATTTTCCCATCCGGAATACACTGTATATTGGCTCAATCCAAGATATTAGCACACGTATTATCTTCAACAGGTAATTTTCCATTTTGTGTTGATTAAATGTTTTACTTCTTTCATTTTTTCCTTTGATTCCCTCCCTCTCCCCCTCCACCATTTCCCACCTCCTCCCACACCGGCTCTGGTATGCACAGTTGCTGTCCATGTCTTTATAGCTTCCAAAACTGTAGTCTCTGCCACAGAGTGCAGACATTCCGCATGTGTTAAGTCAGGGTGGGGGTCCTAAACATCAGTAAAAGAAGGACATATTGTTGAAAAAGAATATGCAGCACGAGATGAAAACTAGCTTGACTCCACATTTTGCCTGAGAGTGGATGCTTTTGTAAGACGTACAGAGCCTTGATTAGTTTGCCTCAGTTATTCCTGGTAGCATTTAATCTTGTCAAGTTTCCTTCTGAAAGTTTAGCATTTGACATCTACTGCAGTAAGAGTGACAGAAATTCAGTCAGCTATTTTTTTAAATTTTTATTCCTGATGACATTCTTTTCTTTTCACTGTATGTCATTAGTTTGCTAGAGAGAAGTCTGTTTCATGTAAAAAAAAAAAACCATGCTGAGCCTTTTAGGGAAAGTATGTAAGAATATTGTTGTTCCCAATCACTCTGTGCTTCTTACAGGATAATCTAAACGGGTCTGTCTGTCTGTGAAGTGGAACAAGAGAAATCGCTTTAGTGTATGATTGATTTCTTTGGCACATGGCTGTAGCACTGCTTTCCAGCAGACACAGGATTCGTTTCTTTTGATTGTTGTTGTATTTTGGATCATTAGCAATTCATGGAGCATGTTCCCTGGGTCACAGACTATCACACGAGCATCTTAGTTTATGTGAACATGTAAACTTGTAACTGCCCTATTGAGAAAGGGAAATTCAAAAGGTTTAAATATTATTCAATGTCCTAATATTAGAGAAAGATAGACATGTATTTAATTGGTGCCTCAGACGTGTAGTTGTAGCAGTGTGGTGAGCAGGGCCCATCCAGTGCATTAACCATGTGATCAGGAGGGAAACAACAGGTTTACCTCCAAGTCGCCTGCAACTCCGCAGTGTGTGCAATTTGTTCAATATGACCCTTTGTACTCTCCCTGTAATGATAGATGAAACAGGAGGAAGCACTTTGATGGTAGAAAATGACCCATGTATCAAAGTGTACGTAAAGAACACACGTTTGGAGACTTACGTGCTAATACATAGTGACAGAACTCTCAAACTAAGGTTGTCAGAAGCATGTTTCCAGAAAGATGGGTTGTAGAGGAAAACTAGAATTTAGAAGATGTCCGTTCTACATGCACAATCCTAGATGCACTGCATATGGTAACGCTGTGATTTCTCCGATGTGCCTAAAAAGAATGTATTTTAGTTCCCATATTAAAGAAGAAAAAAACTTGAGTTGAGAAGATCAGTAACAAAATTCAGATTATAAAAGGGGAAACTAGAGGATTAGAATTCAAACCTAAATTTGTCTCACTCAAAAGCTTCTCACATTTTCAAGCTGTCTCTTGGTTAGAAAAAGTGTAGTGTGCCTTTTTTTATTTTTAATACCTTTAAAATCCATATAGTTTCTAGAGCCTAGAGAAAAAGGATTCCTTTTCTTACTAACTTCTGTAGATCTCCTAAAATTCACTCTCTTTAACTTAATAGTCTGTTATCAGATTATTGTAAACCTGCAAGTTCATGGCTCATACATACCATAGGGAGCCATTAGGTGCTGGATATAATTTATTCATTCATTCTCTCCATAATCGTTGGAAACCCTCTATGTACTGCAGACTGTGTCTGGTCCCGGGACAACATCCTTGGTCCCAAAGGACTGATCACTTAAAAATATATAAACTTGAATTTGTATCTCTCAACTTGCATTACAATTGGTCACGGAATGATAGAATAATAATAATGTTACATGCAAAAAGAAAAAGAAAAAGAAAGAAAAAAGAAAAAGAAACAAACAACTGGCCTAGACAGAAATCAGATGAATATTTTTAGAATCTAATCTAGCATTGGCCGACTGGCAGCAGGCTTTCATTTTTTTTTTTTAGAGATTTTTGCCTTAGGGCATATACGCTCACCACAGGGGGAGTGGGGGGACACAATGACAGTATGAAGGAAAGTGAGAAATCACCTCCCCAGGGGAAATGGCCACACCACAATCTCTTCTCCTCCATTCTCCTCCTGGGATCTTGGGCATGCACACACACCTGGTATGAGTTTCCAGATACTGGGTTCAGGACTTGAACCGTAGTCGTCCATGTGGGAGTCCAGCGATGTAACCACTACGTCACCTGCTGGTCCCAAACAGTGGGCTTTGTAAGTAGTCCCTAATGTTGAACCCAGAAAGAAGAAAGACTGAGTGCTTTGATTTTATACAAATAAAAAATTTTTGTATTAATATATTACCATAAAATTACATGACATGTGCAAAACCAAGAAAGATATTTGTGATGTATTATACAAATTCTTAATATTCTCCAATTATAAAGAGTTATCAAACTAAAAAAATAATTTTAAAGGGACCAGCAGTTAGCGTAATGGCTATGTCACTGGACTCCCATGTAGTTGACCACGGCTCGTGTCCCAGACCTGGTGGCTTAAAACTCACGCCAGGCGCGTGTGCATGAGTGCCCAAGATCCCAAGAGGAGAACGGAGGAGAAGGGATTGCAGCGTGGCCATCCCCCCTGGGGGGTGATTTCTTGCTTTCTATCTCTCTGTCTGTCTGGCGAGCGCACGCGCCCTATAGCAAAAACCTCTCAAAAGAAAATAATAATATAAAAGGACGTAAAGAGTTCAAAAATGAAATTTAAAATGCCAATGAACCCATGAACATGTATCTCCCTTGAAGAGCAATTAAGACCATTGGTTTGAAGTCAGTATGATATGGTTTTATGTTCCTTAGACTGACACACGTACAAAAACAGGTAACTTGCAGCATTCCCATGGTGTCTTTAATCTCAGATCGGTCTTGCTGTCTTAATCTGTACTTACTATTACCAATTTTTGGAGCCATATTGGAGTATACCTGACCGGCAAGATATTACTTATAGTCCCTGAAAGCCTTGACCCTGTTTTCTTCAAGCAGAACTAGTTTTCAAAGGTGGAGGCATGGAGTAGTGTGGCCCCATTTTCTCTTTGTTCATCATCCTTACACCTACTTTCATATGTTTCTCTCTGGAACATGCACAGGGATAGACATAGGGAAACACAGAAGAACACAACAATACACTTACTTGAATATTTCAGTAAATCACAGGACTCTCCTTTTGCCTATATCTACATTGTGTGGTCATAAGGACGTAATTGCAAGTGGTATCATGTAAACAACATTGCTTCAGCATCTCAATTATAAGCTTCCTGGAACACTGTTATCTATGAATTTGTTCAAGGTACTTCTGTATGTTTTCTCCCCAGCAGAAATCTGTGCTGTAGTCATCTTCATTGGCATCAGGCAACTGTTACAGTCTCAAACACTGTCAAGGTATTTTGAAATACTTTTACTTTTTGGCTATGAAAAGCACAATTCTACTTATCACAGTCTGGGGTCACACAATTTGAAGAACTATTCACTATATTATGATCATTTCAGCCAGAGGGGGCAATCCTTTCTGTCAATTTATCTGCTACCCAAATGTTCAAAGTTGTAATTAATTAGGAAAAAAGAAGGTAGAGAAAATACCGTTTCAAAGATAAATCTAGTCATTGAGCAGTTCAGGATGTCTTATAATTTTCCCATTTCTATAGCAACTGCCAAACTCATGTCTGCCTACAAACGTGGGAACAGAAGAAATCATAGAAAGGGATTTTTAAAAAAATCTGGCAGTAAGCCAAAAAGAGTATATTTATTGTAACCTGTCAAAAATCTGTAATACTGTTGGACCCAGTGTACTGAAAAGCCCCAAAATCCTAATATTTGTTCAACTCCAGTGTTTCCTAGTTACATGAGGCAGACAGGACGTAGGTAATCCTACTCTTACTTGGACCTCACCCTAACTTTTAAGTCAGTCATAGAACCATGGCATTGTGTCTAGAAGGCCATGCCCTAATCTTCCATCCTCTAGTATTTCTCATATTATTTATATAACCACCACATACTTGGGTGCCCAAGAACAAAACCTTAGAAATCAGTTCCCCAAATGCAATATAAATTCAAACACCTATCACTACCTTCATTCCAAACAGTCTACGTTAAGCCACCAACAGAATTACCTTGATTATTATTACAATCCATTAAATGAACTCACTAATTCCATTTTATCTTCCCAAGCAAAGCTGTCTCGAAGATGTTTTAAAGTATAGATTAGATTATACTATCTCCATACCTGAAACTAGCCAATGAATCCTCTCATCTTATTATGGTGGCCCCTGGGAGCTTCCCTGAACTCAATTTTATCTCTTTCCCATTACTCATTATGGTGAAGACACATGGGTGTCTTTAAATAAGCGCAGCTGCTTCCTGACTTGTGCTTTTGCACTGTACTTGCCCTCTGCCTAGAACACATTCTTCTTAAAAATTCATTTGATCAACCTATTTTCACTATTGAGGGTTCAGTTCAAGTGTATGTTGCTTTATTCAAGAGACCCCTCTCATACTCCCAGTTAGAGTCCTCAGTACTCCTTGGTCAGTCATTTGCTCTCTCAATCCTGTTCTGTTTCTTTATTGTTGGTCACTACTGAAATTACCTTGTTTGTTAGCTTATTTATTTAGCTGTTCATTGATGGTCTAGCTCATGCTTGCTTTAATTTGAGTGCATAATATGATGAGGAAGATCTTTTCCTGTTTACACACTCTAAAAAGAGCACCTCTATTAGAAGTACAGAATGGGAATACAGAGACAGAATGAGAAAGCCAATAGTAGAGAAGGTAGTAACTACTATACTGCTGTTTTAATAAAAATATCATCTGGGAGGGGCCAGCAGGTGGAATAGTGGTTAAAGTGCTGGACTCCCACATGGTTGACCACTGTTTGTGTCCTGAACCCAGCACCTTGAAACTCATGCTGGTTGCATGTGTGTGCATGCTCAAAATCCTGAGAGGAGAATGGAGGAGAAGGGATTACAGTGTGGTCATCCTCCCTGGGGAGTGATTTCTCACATTCTTTCTATGTCTCCAATAAGCATACGTGCTCTATAGTAAAAAATCCCTCAAAAAAAAAAAAAAAACTCACATAGGATATACATGGGTGTCTTTAAATAAGCGCAGCTGCTTCCTGACTTGTGCTTTTGCACTGTACTTGCCCTCTGCCTAGAACACATTCTTCTTAAAAATTCATTTGATCAACCTATTTTCACTATTGAGGGTTCAGTTCAAGTGTATGTTGCTTTATTCAAGAGACCCCTCTCATACTCCCAGTTAGAGTCCTCAGTACTCCTTGGTCAGTCATTTGCTCTCTCAATCCTGTTCTGTTTCTTTATTGTTGGTCACTACTGAAATTACCTTGTTTGTTAGCTTATTTATTTAGCTGTTCATTGATGGTCTAGCTCATGCTTGCTTTAATTTGAGTGCATAATATGATGAGGAAGATCTTTTCCTGTTTACACACTCTAAAAAGAGCACCTCTATTAGAAGTACAGAATGGGAATACAGAGACAGAATGAGAAAGCCAATAGTAGAGAAGGTAGTAACTACTATACTGCTGTTTTAATAAAAATATCATCTGGGAGGGGCCAGCAGGTGGAATAGTGGTTAAAGTGCTGGACTCCCACATGGTTGACCACTGTTTGTGTCCTGAACCCAGCACCTTGAAACTCATGCTGGTTGCATGTGTGTGCATGCTCAAAATCCTGAGAGGAGAATGGAGGAGAAGGGATTACAGTGTGGTCATCCTCCCTGGGGAGTGATTTCTCACATTCTTTCTATGTCTCCAATAAGCATACGTGCTCTATAGTAAAAAATCCCTCAAAAAAAAAAAAAAACTCACATAGGATATAATGGATACCTCTTATTATTTTCTGTCCAATACCTGTCTTTCAACTGGACAACTGCCAATTCTTTATTTCCTATGATTCAGGGGAGACTTTCAATCCCAGGGTTTTTTTTCTTTCTCTCTCTCTTTTTTTTTTTAATATCCTTTGAAAAAAGCATAACCTCTTCTTTAGACTTACCCATAATACTTTCTCAACACTTTTCTCCTTATTCATGATAGAGCATGTGCATGTACCCATGAAAGAGAATAAATCACCCTCTGCAGGGTCTGCTCACACCACAATCTCCTCTTCCAGCCCTTCATCCCATCGTTTCTGGTGCCCTCACCCCTGTGCCCAGTGTGTTTCAGGCTGATCAGATCAGGGACTCACACCACAGTCATCATGTGTATCTGGCTTCTCTTGAGCTGCATGTTACTGCTACACCATGGAGTGGGCCCTCTATTTGTGCATCTCACAGTTAGCCTTATGGTGGGCATGGACTAAACAGGGCCAAACAGAACACTCATGAGATTAGACAGATCCTAGAAGAAGGTGCTTCTCTGTAAACTCCCTGAAATCAATGGAAGCATGAGCCTAGATCCTCCTTAAGCTAGCATGGAGAAACCCACAGGAATCAAGGCAGAACATAAAAGCAAAGTTCAGTTATGCACAGAAACAGATGGAAACATATATATGGGTTCTGTGCTTCCTGGATCACAGTGTGGCTAAATCTACATCTGTCCATTTTGAACCAACTATGAAAATAAGAATTTCCCTTTTTATGAGGGGAAGAATGGGTGCTATCTATGCTTAGCTTGATTTTCATTGCTCTCAATTAAAGAATATTAACCATGCATGTGTTATTTTCAAATATCTGTCAAAAGAAGGGTCTATTTCGAAACACTAAAATACTTATTATCTCTTGGGGCCATCCAGTGGCATGGTGATTGAGGGAGCTGGATCCCACATGGCTAGCTACACATTTCATATCCCAGACCCAGTGGCTTAAGAAACATGCTGGACACATGTGTGCGTGCCCAAAACCCTGACAGGAAAATGGAGGGAAAGGGATTGCAGCAAGTCATTCCTCCCCGGGGAGCTGGGGGAGATGGTGAGGTTTGCTTTCTCACTTGCCCATTCTCTGCCTCTCTGTCTCTTTCTGGCAAACACACACACCTGATAACAAAACAAAACAAATTATCTCGGTGAAATGCTACATATTATGATTTATAGTTATATAACTTATCTTCAGTCCTTGGCATTTGTCTATAGTTGATGTTATTCAATTCAATTTATTTACTATTTTGTTTAAATTACTTATTCATGCATCAGAAACCCCCAGGAAGAAATTAACTCAGTAAATTTATGATATTGGGGCTGGCTCTATAGCTTAGTGGTAATGTAGTGCTCATGAGAATCTAGATCCCACATGGTGACCACTGGGCTGAAGGGCTGGAGGAAGGGGATTGTAGTGTGACCAGACCTGTGGAAGGTCCTGCTTGTTCTCTCTCTGTCTCTCTGTCTCCCAATCACTGTCATGTGTGCATTCATGAGCTCTAGCTAGAAATTTAAACAATTAAATTAGGGGCCAGCAGACAGTGTGGTAGTTAAGGTGCAGGATTCCTATGTGGCCAACTACAGTTCAAGTCCCAGACCCAGTAGTTTCACAGTCACACCAGGTGTGTATGTATACATGCCCCAAATCCCAAGAGGATCTCTCTCCAACAAGTGCACTTGCCCTAAGGCAAAAACAAAAAAAATCTGTACAATCATTATATTTATAAGGGATATATATTCTCTCTTTCTGATCAGCAGAAAATATGCAAAAAGAAATCATACTAAGTTTATGTGGCTCTTGTTCCAAATATTCTCTTCAAGAACATATTTTTATGGGTAGAGAACTTAGGAAAGGTGATCTTCACTTTAATTCTAACAGAAAAAGCTCAATTTCATCAGGAAAAATAATTGTAAATCCAAATGATAAATCTCTCAGAGGAGTTTGCTGATTCAATACTTTGAGGCAACTGGTGTTCTGCCCTCAATTTTATTTTTATTGTTTTTGAATGATTAATATACAGGCATTGACTAATAATTTCTTTTGCAAAATTGGATTGCAATGTTATTGATGGATTTTGAAATGGGACTTGAAGATATATTATCATAACTATAGCACTTAAAACATTAAGTCAATAGAGCAAAAGGAAAAAAACATGTAAGTAAATCTAAGGCTCTACTTCAAAATAAAAATTATGTGTGACTATTTTGACAACAGATGACAAATCCTTACTGGTAGCTCAGGCGTTTATAAAAGTCTCGTCCAACTGGAAAAGTAGAAGACATATAAACTACCACCAGACCTCTCTATAGACTCTCAATTTTCCAAACAAATTGGGTGTAAGGCAAATTACGGGAGTAATGTTGCTTCTAATAAAATATTGATTTTAAATGCATTTTCTGGTGTAATTCCAAGGAGAGAAAGTATATACCATTGAAACTTCGGGAGATCTGAGCACCTGGGACTCTAAAAAGATTCTTTTACTTTATGGCCAAATGATATTACACTAGATCACATTAGAGATTCTCCCACAATGAAGTTTGGAATTAACATGACTTATGAGGAAGCTAAGAAATTTGGGGGAAAAAATAGGATTAAGGTACCAGTTTATTTTGGTGCAAAATATTTTGAAATCCATGCATAGTTTTTTCATATTATCCATTTTCTGTAAACTTTTTGAAGACCCATTGTCTACCTATTTCAAACAGTTCATTAGGATTTTATATGATGGGTACAGTTTTCCATTAAAATGAGTGGGCACTCAAGAGTATACTTCTCCTTAGCATTAGACAATAGGCTCTAGGAAGGGAAAACAATGTAATTAATAATGATATTAAAAATCTGTCACAATTGTCTCACCTGTGCCCCTTTATCCCAGAAGAGAAGCTTTATAATAGAAAGGCAAGGGCATACACTATTTATAATATGTACTTGAAAGAATATTCAAGCACCACCATAAATTCAGATTGATGCAATTTTTTTTTTTAATTCTCAGTTGTAATAAAATAGAATGTCTTCAAGAAACAAGGTCATCTCATGGTTAAGCACCATTTCTAGAGTCAAGAATTAGCATTCCAGTTTCTAGTACTTTACAACTAACCTATTCAGATTAGTTCTGGACCTCAATTTCTTTCATCTATAAAATAAAGTTGAAAGTTGATTAACTGATCTTTAATATTCTTTTATATTCTAAATGTGGCCTGATTATATAATCTGTACAGACTATAGGATCCTTTAATAAAGAGATTTTTTCCTCTAACTTCAAACATACAATCAAAATAGTATAAGAGAAAATAGAAGAGGTCTTATAAAGCTAATGAAAAATGGAATTATAGTGTAACTTTATTTTGATATAAAAACTTTGAAATCCATATTTTGTTAATAATATAACATGTTCATGAACTTTTTGAAGGCCCCCTTATAGAAGGCTTTCAAATTGAAGGACCTTGGTCATTCTTTCTTTCTGACTTGTCATATTTAGACTCTGGAGGGACGAAACCCTTTCTTCCTTCTGTCTGTTTTTCTCTATCTTTTTTTTTCAGCCCATCTGAAGACTAAATATGTAGTATTCTAGGATCCTGAATTGTCAGTATTTCTAAATGGATCAGAAAGTAGCTTATACTTTTGACACGACTGTATGTTCAGAAACATGTTATGAATGTTTGTCTATAGGGGTCTTAAAAAGTGTATTAACTTTAGGTAAATTTGCTTTAATATTATCACATATGATTTATGTCATTGGCCTAGTTTGCCTATGAACACTATGTTTATATATGTGTTTATAAATTAGCCTCTAAAAATTCTTTCATTTTGCAAAATAAGAAATTGACGAGAAATGGGATATTTGCCCAATATTATTAATTACAAAAGGAAAATAAAAACTATATGATGAACTACTGAGGGGACATGACCTTAACCAGGTGGTCAAAGTTAGCATCACCAACGATGAAACGAATTGGCATTATTTTCCTCTCATAGAATCTACTGAGAAAAACACAGCATCATTGCCGTGTTGTTCCTGCCTAGAATGCGTAACATAAATCTAATCCCAAGGAAACATCAGACACATTCGAACAATTGGCCTGTACACTTGCAAAATTTCAAAGTCATGAAAAACAGCAAACAGTTGAGCAGTCCTTGCAGATTAAAGGATAAGAAGTGGATGGCACAAGGGAATGGAATGTGTCAGCCTAAATTAGGTCCTTGGCAGAAGAATAAAATGAGTCACAAGGGACATTTTGGGGGCAAATGGTAAAATTTGATGACAGAATGAGAGAATTCATTAATAATAATACATCAATATTAAATTTCATCTCTTTGATAAATATGCTGTTTAACAGAATATGTTTGTACTTAGAAAATATATGCTGAAATAGTAACAGATAAAAGGTTACTATGTTTGCCACTTTTTAAATGGACAAATGATTCAAGAAAAATGTGTGTTGGGGGAGGATAAGGGGAATAGAGGGAATAATGCAAATAAAACTAAAAAGTAGGTTCTCAGACCATCTTATGCACACACACACACACACACACACACACACACACACAGAGTAATGTTTGGAACAGAGCCTAGTGTAATATTAGAGCTTCATAACAGTTGTCTGTTGTTGCATATAAAATATATGATACTTGGTAGTTTCTCAAAAAACTATATTATTTGAAGTATTATAATGAATCCAATTGAGAGCAGCTGCCTAATTTTTATGTATTTTTTTTAACTTTTAGAAGCCTGAAAGAAAATGTAACCACAGATAATACTGTGTATTTTTATATTATTCCAGTGCATTAATTTAACATTTGTTAAACTAAATGCAGGAGTGCTAATATACAAGACTGAGCCTATGATTAAATAAAAGGTACAATAGACAGTAATTGTTTTGAATGTCTTGTGATGCTTTTAAAGCTCTTTAAATGTACCCAAGCATAGCACACTAATTTTAAATGATCAACTCTTATAGAGTAATTGGAGTATAGTCTTAACTCATTTAATATTACTTACATAGCTAAAGGCTTCCACATCACGCTAAGCGTACAGATTTTTATGAAGCTATTTTGTAGATACTTGGGAGTCTTCTTTTTAATACCTCCATATAATTATAATTAGTTCAGAAGGCCCAGTAACGCTTTGAGATAATTGTGCATAAATTAATTGCTAAAGGGCACAATTAACTTTTTATTAACGTTTTTGATAATAAACATTCAACTTGGTTTCTAATATTTAATAAATTATATTCCATATTTTAATTGTTCCTATATTAAGTTTTATTACTTAATGTCCTTGAATATTTGCCTTGGGGACCAAAGCAAACACACTAACATGTTCAATCCAAGAGAAGCCTGTGTTCAGTTAGCGTGTGACTCAGACAAGGCACTGGCTCAAATCTCCAACTACTGTCAGACAAGAAAGAAGACAGAGTTCCTGGAGAGGGACCTGCTTGAGAGGACAAGTCTATGATGAAGCAGCATTTTCATAAATTATCGAGTCATCAGAAAAGTCATGATGTACTTTTCTATGTTTTTCTACACAAGAACGTGTCGTGACTTTCTGATGACCCAATACATAGCTTATCCTTTTAAGAAAACCTGAATTTTTAAAAAATGTCTTTATTTTTAAAGAGAAAGAGAGAGTCACTCCAGAAGTGTCTTCATTGCCACAATCCATCCCTAGCCTCCACCAGCCCAGACCTGGGGCATGAACACAGTACCTGATGCATACAAAGAGGTCTCCAGATATGAACTGAGGACCTTCCCATGTGGGTCCAGTGAAGTTAGCACTGTGCCACTGTCTAGCCCCAGAAATTCTGATACTTTAACTATTGAAAGCAAACATCACCCTGGAACCACCTTATGATTTTCATATGGTCAATCCTGAATTAAACACCAAGGATGTGTGGGCTATTTAATCTGCAGGTCTCATACTGCAATGGGTTCAGTACTTTGATTATTCATCCAGCATTTTTTTTTTAAATTGCACTTCATCCCTCAAAGAAGAATTCTCCAATGTCCAGAGCTTGCATCTGGCTTCAAAATACTAGTAGCCACACATGAAAAGAGGAATGTTTTTCAACATTTAGTTAGCAGACTTCCACATTATCTTGCTATCTTCAGTGAAACCCCTTCATCTCATATCCATCTGATGTTTTTTAGTCCAAAGCCTCTCTTTAATGATGTTATTAAATATTTAAATACAAATTGCCTTCACCAGGAGGTGTTTATATGGTTACCTGATGTGACAGTTGGCTGTATTTTTGATATTCGGAATCATTCTCCCAGTGGCTTCTATTATGAGGTCTCTTGAGCATTGAGAGGCAGAGTCTTTACACACGAAAGCTTTTCAGGACTTGTTCTAAGAGGCAGGACAGAAGAAATCACCACCAGGAACCTGAATTCTTCACCACACACAACCTGGGTTAATAGGAGGACTCATAGACAAGGTTGCTTTAGAAGGGAAGAGGAGGGGGCCAGGCCAGACCTCTGGAAGGCCTGGGGATTGAGCCGTAGAGAGAGAGTAGGATTCACTGCCTGCAGCATGGAGGGAGACACGAGGAGGCACCAGGAGCACCTTCTGGCAAGTCTGCTGGGTTTCTCACACATTTAAGTGGGGAAAAAAAGCAAGTTTAAAAAGTATACACTGGTTCAAAGATTTCCACTATACATTCTTCCATATAAAAGACAAGTTACAAAACGAAACATTTTTTCATTTGTCTTAAAAGGATGTGTGCTTGGGGACCGACAGATGACGATGGTTACATTGTTGGCCTCCTGAGTAGTCAAGTTTGGTTCGAGTCCCGGAAAACTCAAGCTGGGCATGTGTGCAAGCATGCCCAAGATCTTGAGAAGAGAATATAGGAGAAGGGATTGCAGTGTGGCTACCCCCCACAGGAGGTTATTTCTCACATTCTATCTCTCTGGTGAGTGCACACGCTCTATAGCAAAAATCTCTTTCTAAAAAATAAAGAAAGAAAATATGATTCTGTGTATGCATGAGTGTTTTTAAACACAGAAGAAGTGTCTTAATTTTCAGAAAAGAGGTTGAAGTTGGGAGGAAATGAGAAAATTGAGCCATTTTATTTCACTTTATCTTTTAAATTTTATTTTCTATATTATGAAGGTACTTCCAAAAATTCATGGAAAATGTGCCATGTGCAAAACTATGAGTGGATTTCAAAATGTTTCAAAAATACCCAATAAAACACCTCATGCGGAAGTACCCTCATATGGTTTATGTTGCTGTATTTTATTCTAAGCCACTTTGGCCCAAGAGAAATTTGATGAGAGCTACATATTGGATTCATGTTGTGATTTAAAAATTTTGGTAGTCTCATTAAGAAACAAGTGAAATTACCTTAAAAATATGTATTATTTAGCCTAATATAGCAAAAGTGTTCTTATCTGGACATCGACTCAATATGAAATTGACATGTTGCCCATGTGTTTATTGATCTAACATTTTTCAAACCATTGTGTATTTTATACTTAGAGCCTATCACTTTTTTTTAAAGAATTATTTATTTTAGTTTACTTATTGCTATTATTTTTAACTTGATCAGGGAGAGACAGAAAGAGAGCATGAGAGAGAGAGAGAGGGAAAGTGAGAAAGCAAGCTGCCGGTCCAGGACTCGAATTGCTATCAGCCAGGTGGGAGTAAAATGCTTTAAACACCCCACCACCTGCTAGCCCCAAGTCTATCACTTTTGACTAGCCACATTTCAAGTGCTCAACGGTGACATATGGCTAGTGGCTATCAGATTGAATGAGGCAGTTTTGTGCTGTTTAATCAATATAGTGAGCATATACCTTTACACTGATCTATGAGTGAATGTATACTGGATTCTGCAGCGGGGTGTTGGAAGAAATAGGTTAACAGACACGAGACCAAGTGTAAACAAGTGGAAAAGGTTATGGAATAGTGTACCACAGAGTAAAACTCATTGCTACCTGTTTAATATATACTTAAAAAAAATAGAATCTTGAATGTGTATGACGCAATGTTATGTTCAATAATGAAGATGGTGAATGTGTTTGCATCCCTGATGTGATTATTAATACTATATACGTGCTTTAAAAAAAGTACAGTATTCCACACAGATGTACATTGGTTATATGTAAATCAGGCATTACAATTATTATATATTTTATATATATATATGCACGCGCGCGCACACACACACACACACACACACACACACAGAAAATGACTGTGTGCAAATAGCTAAATATCCTAACTTCTTTCTCTATCCCTTTCTATTGATAAGACCATATCTGAAGCAGATCACTTTCTCATTAAATTATCTCATTAAGTTAATCGGAGCAGATCGCTCTCTCGTCAAGGTCTAAACCACCTTGATACCAAATAACAGCACCTCTTTTAATCTCTTTCAACTTAAATAAGTGCCCGATGGAATTGCAGTGTGGCTACCCCCCACAGGAGGTTATTTCTCACATTCTATCTCTCTGGTGAGTGCACACGCTCTATAGCAAAAATCTCTTTCTAAAAAATAAAGAAAGAAAATATGATTCTGTGTATGCATGAGTGTTTTTAAACACAGAAGAAGTGTCTTAATTTTCAGAAAAGAGGTTGAAGTTGGGAGGAAATGAGAAAATTGAGCCATTTTATTTCACTTTATCTTTTAAATTTTATTTTCTATATTATGAAGGTACTTCCAAAAATTCATGGAAAATGTGCCATGTGCAAAACTATGAGTGGATTTCAAAATGTTTCAAAAATACCCAATAAAACACCTCATGCGGAAGTACCCTCATATGGTTTATGTTGCTGTATTTTATTCTAAGCCACTTTGGCCCAAGAGAAATTTGATGAGAGCTACATATTGGATTCATGTTGTGATTTAAAAATTTTGGTAGTCTCATTAAGAAACAAGTGAAATTACCTTAAAAATATGTATTATTTAGCCTAATATAGCAAAAGTGTTCTTATCTGGACATCGACTCAATATGAAATTGACATGTTGCCCATGTGTTTATTGATCTAACATTTTTCAAACCATTGTGTATTTTATACTTAGAGCCTATCACTTTTTTTTAAAGAATTATTTATTTTAGTTTACTTATTGCTATTATTTTTAACTTGATCAGGGAGAGACAGAAAGAGAGCATGAGAGAGAGAGAGAGGGAAAGTGAGAAAGCAAGCTGCCGGTCCAGGACTCGAATTGCTATCAGCCAGGTGGGAGTAAAATGCTTTAAACACCCCACCACCTGCTAGCCCCAAGTCTATCACTTTTGACTAGCCACATTTCAAGTGCTCAACGGTGACATATGGCTAGTGGCTATCAGATTGAATGAGGCAGTTTTGTGCTGTTTAATCAATATAGTGAGCATATACCTTTACACTGATCTATGAGTGAATGTATACTGGATTCTGCAGCGGGGTGTTGGAAGAAATAGGTTAACAGACACGAGACCAAGTGTAAACAAGTGGAAAAGGTTATGGAATAGTGTACCACAGAGTAAAACTCATTGCTACCTGTTTAATATATACTTAAAAAAAATAGAATCTTGAATGTGTATGACGCAATGTTATGTTCAATAATGAAGATGGTGAATGTGTTTGCATCCCTGATGTGATTATTAATACTATATACGTGCTTTAAAAAAAGTACAGTATTCCACACAGATGTACATTGGTTATATGTAAATCAGGCATTACAATTATTATATATTTTATATATATATATGCACGCGCGCGCACACACACACACACACACACACACACACAGAAAATGACTGTGTGCAAATAGCTAAATATCCTAACTTCTTTCTCTATCCCTTTCTATTGATAAGACCATATCTGAAGCAGATCACTTTCTCATTAAATTATCTCATTAAGTTAATCGGAGCAGATCGCTCTCTCGTCAAGGTCTAAACCACCTTGATACCAAATAACAGCACCTCTTTTAATCTCTTTCAACTTAAATAAGTGCCCGATCCAATAAACTCACACAGTACTCATTAATATTGATAAATATTGAAGAAGGAAATAAATCATGATGCCTGTGCTTTGTAAATAGCGTGAGACAGGAGGAAAAACGCTCCTATCTCTGGGAGGCATGCGGCAAATTGCAGTGTCATTAACAAGCTCATCCCCAGGGCACCCGCAAAGAAAATGTGCAGGTACCAGTTTGAGATAGAAAATTTACTATGGGCGGAACCTGGACCAGAAACAGGCAGAAAAGCTGACATGGCTGAATGATGAGTAACTGGCTTCTCACTTCCTAAAGAGTCAGTTAATCTCACTGTCGATAAAGGAGGAACTCCTTGATGCCCTGCCCCGAATGTTAAACAAGAGCAAATGTTACTTTCACTTGTTTTCACTTTCTGTGATTGTAGCCAGCAGCAGAGAATGTCACTAACACTAGGGTACATGCTCCCACAGAGCCGGTTTGCCTGGATGCCCAGAGCATTCTGGTCCTGCTGTATGGCCACCCGCACTCACCCTGTCTTTCCCAAGAGCAACCTTCTGGAATAGCAATGCAGCGCTGAGGGGGAAAAGCATGGTGGACTAATTTCTCAAGTCATCTCAAATAAGTCACTTGACTTTATTTCCTTGGTCCCAAACTCAAAGCCCTGTAGATATTTTGAAGATCTTATGAGAAAAGGGAATTTCAGTCTCCCAGAGGCTCCCTTCCATGGTAAGGAAGTATATTGTGTCATTGAAGCCCATTTGGCTCAGCTACCAGAATGGTGGTTGGCCCCCTTTCAGTCATCATGTTGACGTACACGCCACACAAAATATTCTCTGCACACTTACGCATACATTCTCATACCATGCAAAACTTACACACAGATACAGACATGCAGACATATCCTACAGACACAAACACACGTGTACATGATTATATGAGTATCCATGAGTACTAAGTGGTAAGTATAAACTATATCACTAAGTTTTATTGAGTCAATTTTATTTGTAAACTTAGTAACAGGGCTTGTTCTTTGTGTAAAACAAATTTTTAAAAACCTGTGTCTAGTAGTTTTTGTTTTTGTATTTCTTTTTGACTTAATTTTTTCCATATGGTATTAATTTCGCTATATTGCAAACTGAGTTATTATCTTGCTAACCCATCTTTTTAAAATATAATTGCTGGAAAGAAAAAACTACATACTTAAAAAATCTTATTATTGCCTATAAGTATTTTTAAAGTAACTGCTTTCTCATACTACATATCATGTATATGATGTATCTAAAGCAACATCTACATGAAACAGTGTTATCTAAAATGCACGTCCATACGCATAACTAGAGGTTATATGGTTATAAACTGTTTTCTCTTGGTATCCACGGGAGACATTGGTTCTAAGAGCCCCTGGGGATAGCAAATTCCTTAGGTGCTCAAGTCCTTCCTATAAGATGGTGTAGTATTTACATATAACCTACATACATCCTCCTTTAAACTTTAAGTGATCTCTAGATTACCTCTAAATATGAAACAGATACGAATGAAAAGGAAATATATAGGCACAGATCTTTGGCATCAGTTTTTTAGGGAGCCAGGTCTTT
>NW_006159850.1:11424701-11433149 GCF_000334495.1 Tupaia belangeri chinensis | reverse complement strand
TTTCCCTATTGCATAATAATCGGCATAGCCCTGCTGCATCTGCAGTTAATTGAATCTGCAGTTGCCAGTTCCTGTGGATGCAGAGGGCCGACTACACACACACACACACACACACACACACACACACACACACACACCTCAAGAAGAATAAAACAATTCATCTATTTAATGTTGTTGACAAGTGAAGGTATTTCTTTTTCTTCTATATCCTTTCTCTCTCCTTTTTTATTTTTTTAGAGTGACTGGGATGACACACCTGTTCTTAACTTGCACATCAAAACTCTTTCTTTCAAGTGACTTTGGCAACATTAGCTCTTGTTGCTATGCGAGAAGTCTTTGATCTCTCTAAAAGAGGGTACCTTATTTGAGAGCATGACAAGGCTCACAAAAAGGTACAGTGCACACAATATACGAGCCCCGTGTGAATGACATGACATTTTTACACGTTGGCGTTTAAACGTGATCTGCATCAGTTTTGAAGGAGCGTGCTGTACGTTGTGGTGTGTAGTTTCTATCAGTATTTCTGTCTGGATCCTAAAAGGACTCAACGCAAGTGTGCTCTCTTCTCTTTCTGAAAAGGTGATGTGAAAATGTCAGTGCCTGTGAGGAGATTTCTTCTTGTACATTGTTTTTTTGGCTTTCGCTACACAAATGCCCATCAGTGGATGTTTCTATCTCTTGAGCACTCTTTCTGCTGTAAGGACACATGGGAATGGACGCATGAAAGGAGTGATAGATGGGAGGACTTGGATCTTCTGTTTGGATGACTACACGTTGGTACCTATTTGCAGGAAGGAGTTTGGTTAGGATTTTGCTGATTTTTACTAGAAACCTATCAAGGCTGGCATTGTATATCCATGTATGTTGTGAATGCTCAGGTGTTACACTGAGTCATGCACCAGCTCCACTTCATACATCTCAGATGTATTTGTGAGAAGATTTAAAAGACTTTAAAGAAATCTCTGTTGTCATATTTTCACTCCAACAAACAACTTGCCTTTTATGCATGAATAAATGCAAAGTGTAATCAATAAGGTGATTTTTTTTTTTTATTTTTAAGATTTATTTATTTGTTTTGCCATAGGATGCATGTGCTCTCCAAAGAGACAGTAAGAGGGAAAGTGAGAAACACTCCCGTCCCCCCAGGGAGGATGACCACACTGTAATCCCTTCTCCTCCATTCTCCTGGGATTTGGGGCATGCATGCACACATGCCTGGCATGAATTTTAATCCACCAGGTCCTGGATTTAAATCACAGTAGGTCAGATGAGTCTCGCACCTTAACCATGACGCCACCTGCTGGCCTCCATAAGGTGATCTTATTCAGAGTCAACAACTTCATTCAAGAGGAGTTGAAAGTAAAGGACTCAAGCAAAGGAAGCTTAGGTGGACTTATTCTTAGAAATAATTTTCCTGATTTGAATTTTGTCACCTCTATCAAGAATAAGGACAGAACTTCTGTACTAGATGACTAAAAGATAGCAGAAAAAAATCCAAATTAATCATATACAAACTTAACACTTTTTTTTAAATGTCAAAGTGCATTCATTCATGGAGGGCAGAGAGAGAATGTGAGAGTAAGCACAAGCACCTCCTTTGTCGTCTGGCCAAGCTGCACTCCTTTTTCCTCCGATTCTCCATCTTATTAGGATCCTGGGCACATAGCTGTGCACCTAGCATGTTTTTCAAGTCACTGGGGTTAGGACTTGAACCCTGGTTGGTTTTGTGGGTTCCAGGCTTCCCCTGGCACAGGAACTTACAATTATTATCATAAGAGTAGTAACTAAAGAAATATTGCTTCTTCCCAATGTTTCTGTACTTTTGTAGAGACTGTGGTTGTTAACTCTCTCCTAATATCAAAGAAAACGAGGAGAGGAAAGAAAAGAAATATTACATTGTGAGGAAAATTAGGACATATTTTTTGTGGTCCTGACTTTCCCAACAACCCAATACACTGAATTATATCAAATGTTATATAATGTACTTTATATGTATTTATAGTTATATAACTTATATATATGTTTATGTATAAAATGCCTTTTCAAAGACTTTATTAAGAAAGTGAAAAGACAAGACAGAATGGAAGAAATATTTGAAAATTATATTTCAGGTCTGTAAGGGTATAAAGACTACATAATGAACTCATAACTCCATATGAATAAGAAAAATAATGCAGCTAAAAATGATCAAAGGATCTAAATAGGCCCTTCTCTGAAGATGGTACAGAGATGGCCAATAAGCACATAGGAAGTTGCTAAACATTGTCAGTCAGTAAAGAAATGCAAATCAAAGCCACTTTGAGACACTTTACATCCACTGATATAGCTATAATCCATTACAAAAAATTAGACAGTAGCAAGTATTGTCACGAGTGTAGAGACTTTGAAAGCCTCTTTCTTTGCTGTTGGGAATATAAAATATCAATAACACTCTGGAAGACAGTTGAGCAGTTCCTCAAAATGTGAAACAGAGCCACCATGTGACCTAGCAATTTCGCTCCTAAGTGCATATCCAAAGAAATGGAAGCATATTCCACACAAAAATGTGTATATAAATATTCCCAGCAGCATTAGTCACAGTAGCCAAAAAGTGGAAACAATT
Organism: Tupaia belangeri chinensis; assembly: GCF_000334495.1. Lineage (NCBI taxonomy): Eukaryota > Metazoa > Chordata > Mammalia > Scandentia > Tupaiidae > Tupaia > Tupaia belangeri. The sequence continues at coordinate 11,430,547 of NW_006159850.1, read as the reverse complement.
AAAACGTCCATGATGAGTAGATAAGGTGAGGCATGGTCATATGATGGAAAGGTCACGTGGCAGGAAAAGAAGTACGTGTACGTGCTACAACATGGATGAGCTTTAAAGCACTGTGCTAAGGAAAGAGGTCAGTCACAAAAGGTCACATGTTGAACAGGCAAAAACTTAGATGTAGAAAGTCAATTAGTGATTGCCTGGGGTTCAGGGAGGTAAGGTATGGACATGCTTTGTTTTCATTTTATTGGGGAGAGGGGGTGTTTTTAAATTAGATAGTGGTAGGATTAGATGGCTCCATGGTGGTAAAACAGACACTGTGATGCTGACCAATATGGGAAAGTTCTCACTCATATTCAGAGACTTCCTCGAGTCCTTCAGGCACACACGTGCCCACGATTAGGGATTGACTGCAACCGGGGGTGAGTCACAGCATCAGGGGTGCTGTCTGTTTCTCTTTTCTCTCTCTTATTCATGGAAGAAAGAAATGAATAAACTTTTTAAATGGTCATAAAAAACAGCAGTGATGGTTATACAACTTTATGGATATTCAAAAAACAGTAAATTATACATTTTAAATAATGAATTATATCGTATAGTAATTGTATGTCAAGAAAGCTATTGGGGAGGAAAAAAAAAAACAGCTTATAAGCACACAGGGGTCAATTTATGCACCCCTGGTCATACATTCAGCAAGTGGCAAGGTCGGAATTTGTGTGATTTTTCTCAATACAAACTCTATTTTCTCTCCAAATCTCTCGGACAGCTTTCTAATCCCAGAACGAAAATAATCTATGAACAAACATTATTTAGAGAGCGATTCAAAGGAGAGATTGTTGCTTCCTCCACCTCGGAGGGCTGTCCCTGTGAAGCATCGATGCCCGTTAGTGTAGTCTCACACGACACGTTCATCTTGAGTAGGAAACGGGCACAGTGACTCCCAGAAATCACATGGGCGGCTTTCATGCTCACTAAAGCTCGTGTCTGCTCTGAAAAATGCTGTGGTCCAAGCAAACTTTGTTCTTATACATAGAGATTTCAAAAGTGTGTGGACAATGAAATTAGAAGACAAGTTTAGGGACCAGCAGTTAGCATAATGGCTATGTCGCTGAAATCCCATGTAGTTGACCACAGTTCGACTCCCGGACCTGGTGGCTTAACCCCATGCCAGGTGTGTGTGTGTGTGTGCCCAAGATCCCAAGAGGAGAATGGAGGAGAAGGGATTGCAGTGGGGCTGTCCCCCCACCCCCTGGGGGGGTGATTTCTCACTTTCTGTCTCTGTCTTTCTGGTGAGTGCACGTGCCCTATAGCAAAAACCTCTCAAAAAAAAAAAAAAGAAGACAAGTTTATTTTGGTGCAAAATGTATTTAAAAAAATCCATGCATAGTTTTTTTCACAAAACACATTCTCATAAACTTTTGTAAGAACCTTCATGGTTATCAAGTCTTATCTCCAAAGAGGGCTCATTCTTTTGTTCCTCCTGGCATTATCTCAGTCACAGGTCAGTCCTCAAAATGCTGTTTGCTCTTCCCAGTCTAACTGACAGTCAAAGCTTGTCACCCTCTCTCAGTGAATCAGTACTGAGGGATAAGGAAGGTGGGAGGTTCTCTGGGCTCCACATCGTGATATCATAAAGGGGAAAAACCTTAACACAAAAGAGCTGTAGAGACTCAACCAGAGAGAAGAGATCATGAAGGCTGCTTCTCTTTCTACGCCCTCTGCTCACAATCCAATCTTGAGACATAAACCCGCATAAGCCCAGTCATGCCCACTTCACCTGATGGTGCCATTCTCATGTTTTCTTCTGCTTAGAAGAGTGTATTTTGGAGGAGAAGGACGGAACCCGACTCTGTGAAATGGTCTCAAAATAACATATCATGAAAATTACATTTTTTTTCTAGGAATAAAATAAAAATATGAGCCATAAGTGAACAGGGTGGCAGGATGGAGAAAATGTAAACACAATGGCCCACACCCCTGTGTACCCTACATGCTGGTCATCTCTGAGTCTCATGACCCTTCTACCGAAATTCCAGAAGTTTCCATTTCATGCTATTAAATGCTACTACTGCAGATAATTATGTTCCCAGGGTGTATCCTAGTGCTCACTTTGTGCTTCGATTTTGCACAAAAAATATAGATGTCTTCTTTTTGGGAGTCCTTCCTTGAACAAGTCAGCATGTCATATACTGAGTCGTCAGAGAAGTCATGATGCATTTTTTCCCAGAAAACAGAAAAATATGTCCTGACTTTTCTGACAACCCAACATACAGAGGAAGATCACATTACTATCTGCAGGACACTCGATCAAAAATGACCACACGGCCTCCTTTAGGCAATGCCTTCCTAAGCCCTGGTGCCCCGGTGCCCTGGGCAGATCATGAGAATTGTGTTACTTATTCAGTCTGTTTTTTCTTCTGACGTTATGTTTCAGCCGCTATTACAAAGGATTTGCAGTCATAAGTATGTTCAGGGCCTGCCCCATGGCCTGGTGGTTAAGAGAACCAGATCCCAAAAGGCCAAGAGTGGAGCTTGAGTCTTATACCTAGCAGCTTGGGAAACACACCAGGTGCTTGTGCATGCATGCCCAAATCCCAAAAGAATGGCTAAACAGTGGAGAAAGGATGACGGTGTGACCATGCCCCATGGGCGGGTGCTTTCTCTATCTCTGTCTGTTTCTAACTTCTGGCAATATTTTTTAAGTGTGTTTCAACTAGGAAAAAAATTTTTAAAAAATTAACATATATTAATGTGACATAATAATTATAAAAAACATATAATTATGTACCATTATACATTATATATAATTAGGTATATACTAGATACATATCAATTAGAGATACATGTCTAACATTAGCAAGATAGAAAATTTCCAACAAGTCCTTTAATTATATGAGTATCATTTACCCTGACAAGTGTCAGGCAGCTCCCAGAACCTTCTGAGATTTCTAGATCTGTCTGGCATGCAGAGCTCAAGTACTAACATTTTCCTCTTTTTTGTACAGTGCTTAAGGCCAGTTTCTCTGGTCTATTAACTGACTTGTAGAAAGGAAGACTAAATTGTCCTTGACTGCACAAACACCCCTGACTTTTTTTTCCATGAATACAAATGGAAGATTTTTAAAGCTTGGCAGTTTGCAAAGACATGACTCCCAAGACAAATTACAGATCACTGAGACTTTTTTTTTAATTTAAAGCTTGATTTTTTTTTGAGGTATCCTGGTTTGTAATTATGATTCTGACACTCTTTGGCAATCTTAGGCAACCACATAATCTCCCTAGACATTTTTTTTCATTAATTAAAAAAAAAAGGTGTGAACCTGATATAAGAAGGATAAACCAGATGATCTCAAATACTTACCCAGTTGATAGCCTCATAATTTAATATGCATAGAATTAATATTCTTCTTCTCTTCCTGGACTTCTAACAGACGCTCTTACCATATGCTCCCCCTGTGCTCTGTGTGATGATCCATTGTAGCAATTATGTGATTGTATTGGAATTTTGTTTTGTATATTTGTCATCCCAATAGCTTATTAACTTCTTAAGGCCAAAGTCCGAGTCTGCTGTTTCTTTCATCTTCACATTGCCAAGTTCAAACACGTAGCTTAGCACAACATAATTCTAAATATATAACTATTAAGTGAACTAAAGAAAGGATTGATACTATGAAGTTATTAAAATGTCGTGCTTCTTAGTTTGCATTTTAGATAAAAAGCTTGCATCAGTTATGGAGTTATCAATATATAGCCCTCTGGGCAATATATTCTGAGTGGACTAGTTAATGATTCCTACCTTACTGTGCAACCCCTCGGGCCCTGGAATTCCATAATTTATTAATCACAATGTTCCTTAACAGTTTTTGGTGCTAAAGTACAACTTGTGAAAATGCAATTATATTAGGAGGACAGAAGAAAAGGCACTTATTAGAAAGTGTTAACAGTGAGAACAGCATGGAGAGAGAAGGATCCTAGATGATACAAGGCAAAGAAGAGAACTATATTCTTCTTCCATTCCTTCTTTGTCTTCTCCATGCCAGAGACAAACGAGAGCCTGGCCCACATGACCCTTGAGGGTAGTGGGGAATAGAGATTATTAAGCAAAAAATTCAACTGCAGAAGGACCAGTCTTGTCCACGGAAAGCATCAGGGACTATCTTGGAGGGACCAGAGGCTATGATACCTCAGCCGAGATCTGAAGAACCAGTAAACATGAATGAAGTGAAGAGATGGGGAGAAAGTAGTCCAAATCTAGATCTAGAAATCTAGACAAAATTGTATACTACACTGCAAACCTTTACATTTCAGCAGCTTCCCCACTATTCTATGTTTGTGTTCGGAAATCCAATCTACAATTCTGCATTTGATTTAGTTGTATGCCTTCTAATCAGTGACAATTTTGAGGTCTTTCTTTATTTTTTATGACCTTGATATATTTAAAGAATATTAGTCAATTATGTTGCATGATGTCTTTCAGTGGGGTTTGTGTAGTAATTTCACATGATTATACTGAGGTTATGCAATGTTTTTCTGTCAGGAAGATAGCAAAAGTATGTATGTAGTCAGGCCGAATATGAAATATCTCTTCATCCTACAGATGTTAATCTGGAGTGCTTGGTTGAGAGGAGTTTCTCTCCAGTCAAGCTTGTAATATTCCTTATGTCATTAGTAAATATCTTAAGGAAAGTACTTTGAGATTATACAAATAACCTGTTTCTCCTTAAACATTCACCCACTAATTTTAGTATCCATTGGCCAATGTTACCTGTGATAGAAGATGGTTGTTTATAATCATTATTACCATGATCTTTGCAACTTTTCTCTCAAGTTAAAAAAATAAATAATGGGGCTTATGGGAAAAAATATAGTTCCTATATCTATACAACCTTGGTGCCAGAACACTAACAAAAAAATACAACTGTTTCTTACAGAGATAAGTTTTATGCCCAGGTAGGCAGGCAGGCAGGCGAGGCTGTCACAGTGGATATTAATGGCTGTTTGGAAATGCTGGCACTCCTTTGCTTAAAACAGTGATGACAGGTGCTGAGACAATGCAGGTGAAAACGCTGTCTCTGAGGTACCCAGGGCAGGGGCAGGCCGTGCAAGCTGCCACAGCTGAGAGCTGCACAGAGCTGGCAATAGCAAAGCCTATTTAAACCTAAATTAAAGATTCAGGGGAGGCTATGCCTTTTTTCTTCATTCGTTGTTACCTTGTGTATGGAATACTGGGAATTTCTGTTGCTACCATGTGACAGATGAGGACAGACTGTACTGAAAAGCAGAAGTCAGAGAGACAAAGGACACTGAGGTCTTTGCAGATGTCAGTGGGAAGTTGCACCACCCAGAGCTCAAGCCAAGTACACCCTGACCAATTGTTTTATCAAAAACTAACCTTCCACTTCATTGGGCTTTATAATAAGAATATGATCTTACTTGCAGCCCAAATCACCCTAATCTACAAAGGATATTTATAATAACCTTAATGAATGAAGCTTCAAAGAAGCTAGGCAGGCTAGGTATGCCACTGCCAATACCTGCTCCTAACCACTTAGAAATTATCTAATTAAATGTGTCACATACACTCTTAACTTTTGCAAACCAGAGAGAGATAGGCAAGAGATAAAGACAGAGAGAGAGAATGGGAAACAGAGATACACAGAGAAAGAGTAAAAATAAAAGCTTTCGTGATATTTCAAATGAGAATCAATTTCTGATAAACACAATGTGAACCCCAGTTAATAAAATGGGATTCTTCCTTTCTAATTTATTTTAATATTATAAAATATCTATAAAGATCTTTATGAAATGTATGTTAGAGTCAACTTAATTTCAATGTTCATATCTTTTTGTGG
>NW_006159850.1:11386283-11424443 GCF_000334495.1 Tupaia belangeri chinensis | reverse complement strand
TTTAGTCAATAGAACTATGCTACAACTTCAATGTGTCTCCCAAAAATTCATGTGACAAAATTTGGTTGTGACAGGATTAAGAGCAGGAAAATTTGCAACTATGGAGTTGAGAGGTAGGAATTTGGGATTAAGGTTATTACAGTGGGAACTTAATGACTGAATCCTGATGTGTTTCTAAGGAGAGGGAATAAGACAGACACAGACATGTGCACTCTTGCTCTGTCTTGCCACATGGTGCCCGGTGCTGCCTCAGGTCTCTGCAGAGGCCCCACTGGCAGGAAGACTCTCATGAGACGTGTCCCCCTTGACCTTGGACCTGTAAAATCATGAGTGGATGAACTTCTATTCGTACAAATTACCCAGACACAATGGACTAACGCAGAGAGGAAGAGGTCACAGGTCACCAATTATTCCTACCTTGTTAACATATAGGTAAGAACCAGCCCATGGCCTAGTGGTTAAAGGGGCTGGACCTCACATGGCTGACAGTATGATTCAAGTCCTGCATCCAGTGACTTACAAGCCACACTGAGCAGGTGTGCACATGTGCCCCAAATCTCTAAAAGGAGAGAGAAATGAGGAGAAGGGATTGTGGTATAACCATGCCCCATGGTGAGTTTTTTTTTTTTAATTTAAGAATTATTTACTTAATTTTATTTATAACTATTACTTGTTAATTTGCTACAGGATACCTACACTCACTAGAGAGAGAGAGAAGGAGAGAGAGGGAAAAGTGAAAAAGCAAGCCACCAGGTCTGGGACTCGAACCACAACAGCCCAAGTGGGAATTCAGTGTTTTAACCACCATGCTACCTGCCGGCCCCAGTGAGTGTTTTCTTAATTTCTCTCTCTCCAGTGAGCATACATGCCTTCTGGCAAATCAGAGAGAGAGAGAGAGAGAGAGAGAGAGAGAGAGGGAATGGGTAAAATTTTATCCCTTTGTGCTGAATACCATGGTGTGTCCCAATTCTTATTCTTTAGAAGAAGAATCATATTAAAATTTCTACACTGCTGCAACTGCATTTTTTTCTTGTAGGTCACAAAGTAGAAGGTGATACTGGACAAGCCTGTCTGTGTGAATTAGCAAGTAAAATAGGTTTTCTGGTTTCAGGGGAATAAAAAAAAAAAAAAAAAGAAAGTCCTGTTTCATAATTCTTACTTCATCTTTCCAGATCTTAACTTTTTCACTTTTTCATATATATGTTGTAACTTAGTGAGATGAAATCATTTTAGGCATTATATGAGGAAATCTTGAAGCTTTAAAGCACCAGTTTTTCACTAAGTAGTTTATTTTTATTTTTATCTTTGATGAAGGGAACAATGGAAAACAGGAAAATGGTAAAAAATAGACTTGTTAGTGAGATTCTGATGAAAATCAAAGAGAGGACAATCCCATTTCAGCCATCCATTCCCTACAACTATACACAGTAAATTGTCCAATTATTCTGGAAATGAAAATGTCAGGTAATACAAGTTCAAGAAAAAATATATACACATGGTTTTGTTTTGTAAAATTAATTATCATTGAATCACTGCAATTAGTTAACTTTGGAGTACCTACCTTGTTGTGGAGGAATGTTCTTTCCTGAAGATTTTGGAGGTTGCAGTGTACAGCCAGCTTGTAATTTCCCAACATATATACCAGTACCCCCTTTAAGTGGTCATCTAGACTAAATGAAACAAAAGAAATCGTAAGAATGAAAAGCAACAAGCTGTTTCTAAAAAGTATCTAATGAAATAGTCATGACTCATGATTATACTTGTAGATATGCCTGCTGTTTAACATAGGGGCTGGTTTTGCATAAACACCAATGGCATTATTAATCATTTTTAAATTATCACGGTATTTAAATATTGAATAAGGATGGATCACACTCAGCTTGAGTTTATAAAATTGCTCGTCAAAGAGTTTGAAATTAGGAAAAAAGAAAAGATAATGGTAATTAATGTCTGCATTGAATTTTCAATTTACAAATCATTTTCTGAAGCATTTCAGCCATCAGGGAAACATTATTAAAAAACAGTGTGGCTCAGTGAGATAGATTCTAAGTGACCAACTTGTAACTCAAATGCCATGCTAAGTTGTTGCCAAGCACAAAATCCTGACTCTATGGTGTGGATACTGCAATATTTAATGTGACCTAAAATCGGCTTTTCCTGCTTATGTCATCTCTCAAAAAACAAAACGTAAGATAAAATTTTCTTAAACTCTGGAAACAGGTTAAGTAATTTGTCATTTATTTGTTCTTGTTTTTATTTTAAAATTTCTTATTTACAGTTAATTGTTGTACATCTTTGTGGGGTAGAATATGATTTTTTCAAAGCATTCATGCAGTGTGATAATCAAATCAGGGATACTGATGTATTCATAGTCTTCAAAAAAATCATTGCATTATATTGTGCATCTTTGATTTTCATTTTGTTGACTATATATGAAATATATGCTGTATATATATATATATATATATATATGCATATATATACACATCCATACATATATGGCTATACTTTTATGAATATCTTTCCTTTATGGATACACACACACACACACACACACACAAAGACATGCACAGGCAAGCACACATGTATGACTGGCAACACCCTTTTCTTTACTCTGCTGTGTTAAACGATCCCATAGCCTATTGGCCTTACATACATGCTTTCTTGTGTCTATTCAGTGTCTTTCTCCCGAGCCCCTTCCTCCACCTTATTCCCTTCCTGTCTCTGGTATCTCCAGTTGCCCTCTCTACTTCTCTGTCTTCGAAACTCGCCATGTCTGCTGTAGCATGCAGACATTCAGTGTATGCTAAACAAGTTTGTTCTTTCTTTCTGAACTGTGCTTTCCAGCCTGATTTATAATGCATCATGTGGGAGGTTATAGGATTTTAATAGCCCAGATATAAATGACATTCTTAGTAATTTAAGGGTAACAAACCTTAATACTCTGCCTACACCCTAAACACAGACTCAGAAAGCAGGGCTTGAGTTCTATAAAGCAGCTGTGGTTTTGTGGCTTTGCTTAAGTATTCCTTGAACTGTTGCTGCATCTGCTAAACACGTGACCCCTAAAAAGAGGATTCTGGTCATTTTATTACACATGGAGATTCTTTTTAGCAAGGCCTTCCTGGACAACAAAAATCAACAAAAACAAAAACAATGATAAAATATGACAAAAATCTGCATTGAAAATTTAATGTAATCTTGTTAGTGCAGAGATTTCCTAGTGAGTTAGATGTAGGTTTTCATGAGGTTATTTGTGCTCAATTTTAGTGGAAAGGGGCCAAGTATGGTACATATTTGTTATATCAGTATATTAAAGATTATATAATACTAAACAGACAGGCAAGTACTTTAGACTGCTCAGGGAAATTTGTAATCCAGAAGGATTTAGGGTGTTGAGTAGATCACACTGTCATAAAAAGATTGATATTTTCAATGAAGAAATAGCTTCCAGATATGAAAAAGAATGATTTCTCCCTCTCTCTCTCTTTTTCTTTTACACAGAGATGATCAGAGTGTTTAGTATAACCTTAAGAATTTTAAAGTTTTTAAAAATCATTATATAGTTAGAAAGCAGTACTTCTATTATTTACATTTAATTGGAGAACCTTACATTATATTTTAAAGATGTGTCACATCTCATTAAAGGATGCAGGTGTCAGGAAAGCAAAGGCTTCTCATCGACATCTACAGCTCTATTAAAATGAAATTCAGAGATAATTTTCATTTGTAGTTCAATCTCTGTTGAGTATTTTTAAATATTTTAAAATTCATGGGAATAATCAACACCCAGAAGAATTACATCTTTGGCAATGAAAAATACACTGAGAGATTTTAGAGTCTTTGCAAACTGCCACTCGAGCTTATTATTTATGAACTCTTTGCTCTTTAAAAATTGAGAACAAAGCAATTAACTACAATTTCACACCTTCGAGAAGAGTAAGAACACGGTCTTCCATCTATTGTAAATTCCAAAGTGTATTCTTTCAGTTAAAGTTATAGTTTGATTGTGCAGAAATTTTCCTCTTATTCAAAAGAAAGTTTGAAAATGAACCTTTTATTTTGTTCACTGAAAATGGGCAAGGCCAGGTTTTGTTCTTCAGAAAATAAGCTTAATAGATCTCTTTGTAAAAATAATTGCCAACCCCATATTTATGAACATGATACACACAGGTAGGCCATCTCAAGTGGGAAGACATATTTCTGGTTTGCTACTGTATGTGGTGTTCAGAATCTTAGAAATGCGCACCACAGTAACAGCTTTGCTTACTAGTTACCATGAACAGCTTCTGCATCCAATTTTTTTAGTGTTTTTTCTCATAAAAGGATATGGAGAGTCAAATTAAAAATAAATAAAATTTAAAAAGGATATGGAGTGTCATGAGATGCTTTCTGCATCTATTGTGATGATCTTTTTTTTTTTTTTGTCCATTTTGTTGATATGGTATATCATGTTTGTAGCTTTGCATATGTTTAACCATCCTTGCATCTCTGGGATAAAACTCACCTGGTCATAGTATATAATCTTTTTGTCGTTCTGATGGAGCTGATCTGATAATATTTTGTTGAGAACTTTTGCATCTACGTTCATGAGGGATATCGGTATATAATTTTCTCCTTTTTTGTGCCTTTGATTTTGGCATCATGATGATGTTAGTCTTAAAGGGTAAGTTTGGAAAGAACTCTTCCACTTCAATTTTTGTTATAGAGGGAAATAGATATGAACACGTTCTGGAAAGATTTTGTAAAATTTAGGAGTGAAAATATCTGGTCCTGGACTTTGTTGACAGATCTTTTATAATGGTTTCTATCTCTTTGGTTGTTATTTATCTGTTTTGCTTTTCTATTTCTTTCTGATTTGGCCTTGGTAGGTTGTCTATGTCTAGGAATTTATTGATTTCATGTGTATTTTTCAGTTTGTTGGTGTAAAGTTATTCGTAATACTTCCTAATTATATTTGTATTGCTGTGATCTTGGTTGTAATGTCTTCTTTTTCATTTCTGATTTTGTTAATTTGGGTTCTCTCTTTTTTCTTAGTCTAGTTATATATAAAGTAAATACTACTACAGCTAAAGGGAGAGAAAAATTCCAATACAATGATTGTGGGAGTCGGGACCAGCAGATGGCATAATTATATTACTTCCATGTAGTTTACCAAGAATCGAGTCCCAGACCCGGTAGCTTGAAACACATAGGCATGTGTGTGTGTGTGTACCCAAAATCCCAAGAGGAAACTGGAGGAGAAGGGATTGTGGTGTGGCCATCCCCAGGGAGTGATTTCTCACTTCTGCCTTTTTGTCTCTCTCTGTCTTTCTGGGAGCACATGCTCCCTATAGCAAAAATCTTTCTAAAAATAAATAATTGTGGGAGTCTTCAACATCCTACTTTCAGCATTGGACAGATCCTCTTGACAAAACCATTGAAGAAACTTCAAACTTAAACTGTACCATAGACCAAAACAATCTAATAGACATTTATAGAATTCCTATCCAACAACTGTAGAATGTACATTCTTCTCATCAGTACATGGATCCTCTTCCAGGATAGAGCACATATTAGGCTGTTGCCAAACTCTACTTTACTCCCAAAGATTAAATCTTCTGCTATTCTCTGTCACAGAGCCAACTCAGTGAAACCAGCATTGGGTATCTTGGCACAAGCTTTATTCAGTGGGCAAGGCACACAGAAGCAGATGAGCTTGCAAATCAACTTCTAACTTGTCTGGAGATGGGGCGTTTAAGATATGGTCAATGAGAAGCCAGCAGGTGGCACAGTGGTTAAGGTGTTGTACTCCCACATGGTGGACTGCAGTTTGAGTCCCAGACCCAGCAGCTTGAAAGACATGGGCACATGTGCATGCATGCCCAAAATTCCAAGAGGAAAATGGAGGTGAATGGATAACAGTGTGGCCATGATTTCTCGCTTTCTGTCTCTCTGAAGAGCACACACACTCTATACCAAAAATCTTTAAAAAAAAAAAAAAAAAAAAGGAAGATAAGATATAGTCAATGGGTAATAAAGGGATGGGATCAGGTGATAGAGGGGAGGGATAGTCAAAGCTTTTTCTAGAATTGGGCAGAACTTCCCAGATGTCTCAGAAGTTCATAACTTATCTTCTTTTTCTTCTTATAAGCATTCTTCTGGTAGTTTCTCTGGTGATTTAAGCAGTCAGGTGCTGGCAGGTGTTATTTAGCATATAAATGGAATTATAATGAGTTTTGGGGTCTTCTAGAAGTCATTGTAGCACCATCTTTGATCCCCTCCTCCCCAGTCAAGGCTGGTCCTTATCCACTGGCATTAATTTAAAACACTGTTTAGGGAGGGGCTGAGTTATGGTATGAACAAGGGCCATATATTGGGTGACAACACCACAAAACATTTCAAAACATTTTTAAAAGTAGAAGTTGTATAAGTATTTTTATTGGACACTATGAAATAAAACTAGAAGTCATTAACGAGGAACATCAGAAACCCCCAAAAAATACATGAAAACTAAATAAAATGCACTTGAGTAAACATTGGATTATAAAATAAATCAAAATAGAAATGTAAATATTTATGAAAACACAATCCATTGAAGTATATAGGATATGACAATAGCAGTTCTAACAGGGAAGTTTATAATAATAACTGCCTTTATCTATAGAGAGAAAGACAGCAATTTTCAAGTAAACAGTGTAATAATCCACCTCAAGAAAGTAGAAAAACAAGAACAAATTAATCCCAAAATTAACAGAAAAAAAATAGTAGATGAGAGAAGAAATAAACTAAGTTGAGCACCAAAAATCACAATATAAAATATCAATAGAACAATTGGTTTTTAAAAAAATAAACAAAACTGACAAACTATTAGCTATGTCTATAACCTCCCCCAAGCCTAGACATGGGCCTTAACAGGATATTGCTCAATATTTTCCCCTCAAAAATCGTTTATGTCATATCATTTCTATTTTTTTCTGTTGAAAAATAACTTATTTTTAATTTCCTTTCTCACCGTATTTTTTTTTCTGTCACTTTCCAACTGTCTTTCCATTGTCAAGAGCTATTAACCCTCAGTTTCCTCACCCACATGTTGGAGATAATATTGCCTGAAATAGTTGGTTATTAGAGGGATTACGTGAAACAACATATTTGGTCATCAGAAAAGTCATAATGCATTTTTGCATAGAAAATCATAGAGAAGTACATCATGACTTTTCCAATGACCCAATATGAAAAACATTAGTACTTGAGGGTAGCAAATGAATAATTGGTCAAGAAGGGAAAGAAGTGAGGCCCTAGGACAGGAATATAAAAGCAAATATATTCCTTCCCTCAAGGATGTTGTATCATGCGGCAGGGAATATATAGACAGTAAATAACAAAAAAATGTGGGAAACATGAGAGATGTATTGAGGGTGAGAAAAGTCTTTTCATTGAAGATAAATTTCAGTTGGATGTTTTATAAAAGCAGAGTCTGTATACTTTAGCATCTACAGGTATTTACTTTTGCCCCAAGAAATAAGCAGATGAATGACATGAGCTAAAAACAAAGTTCAAGATTCGTCTAACAGTGTAAATGATACTGAATTAGGTCGGTCAGACTTTCTGACTTCTCTTAAGTGCAGTCATCTTCATACACCCTTACATTGAGAATGAAACTAGTATAAGAGGAAAATGGATAAAGGAAAAGGAGCCAGTTCTTGCTCCAGAGCAGAAACAGGTTGGCTCTGCCACATTAAAACTGACCCAGCGTATTCATGTATCACTCCTGTGACATCATCTCTGTAATAAAATGAAAGATTGGCTACCCACAGTTAATATCTGCCCATTTTCTTTTGTTTTCCTACATATAAAACAATTGATAGATGTATTTTTATTATCAAAGGCACAAATGGGTTTTAAAAGGTCTTGTTATATATGAATAACAAGAAATTTATTTATTTAATTTTAGAGATTTTTTTCTTAGGGTGCTTGTGCTTGCCAAAGAGAGAGAGAGAGATGGAGACAGAGACAGAGAGAGTGAGACAGTAAGAGGAAAAGTGAGAAATCATCCCCCAGGGAGGATGTTCATAACTCAGTCCCTTCTCCATTCTCCTAATGGGATCTTGGGCATGCTCACACTCATGCCTGGGCTAATTTTCAAGCCACTGGTACCATGACTTGAACCATGGTCAGCCATGTGAGAGTCTAGTGACATAACCACTATGCCATCTGCCGATCCCAATAAGAAATTTAAGTAGCAATGTTTATGAATTTTCTTTAGTCTTGATCAAAGTTACTATTAACAAGAAAGTTTAAAATAGCACCTATTTCTTTTTGTTAAGAATTATTTTAATTTTACTTACTTTCATTATTATTATTATTTTTAATTTGACCAGAGACAGATAGAAAGAGGAAAAATGAGAGATCAAGCCACCAGGTTTGGGACTTGAATCACAGTCAGCCATGTAGGAGTTCAGTGCTTTAACCACCATGCCACCTGCCTCAAGAGCACATATTTTTTAGAGTTCCCATGGATCAGGAGCCTAGGGACAGCTTAGCAGATTCTCTGTTCATGGTTTCAGGGCTGCAATCAAAGTGTGTGTTAGGCTGCATTCTTATCTGGAGGTTAGACTGGGGAGGAATTTATCTCCAAGCTCATACAGGTCAATGGCAGAACTCAATGATGTTGTTTAAGTGAGGTTCTGGCTTTGTGTTGAGAATTGGGAGGAGGCTGCCCAAGGTCCTAGGAACCTCCTCACCTTCCCTCCCTCAGGGGCTTCTTTAAAATGGATATTTACTCCAGTGGATTGGCAGAAGAAGTCTGTAGTTCCAGTCAGTTATAGCAGAGTCCTATTTATATTGGGTTGTTGGAAAAATCATGACTCATTTTTGCAAAGAAAAAGAGAAAAATATGTCATGATTTTTCTGATGACCCAATATAATGTGATGTAATCACAGAGCGACGTCATGTTTCCTGTAGTTTATTGGCTAAAGCACCTTACAGATCCTGCCTTCCCTCCAGGAGAGGCAATCGTGCGAAGGCAGGACCATATCAGGATAGAAATCATTGGGAAGCACTTTAGAGTCAGCCTACCACACTGTTATGTGGAAAACTTACAAAACCCACACGTATCGATTAACTCAGTACAGAATATTCAAATTAAAGGTTTGATTAAAATTTATGCAGAATGTTACCCAAAGTCTCCATCTCTTTGGGATGATGCACCCATGGTACACATTCTTAAGTCAGACCTCCTCATGACAAGACATTTTAAAATATAATGGAAGGCAAGAGAAAGTTAAAACAAATATAAGTTCTATGACTAAGTAGGTTCTTTCTTGGGGCTCCCTGTGACATGAAACTGGCTTTCCCCTTTGAGAAACTGATCCGAGAGAGCAAACAATCAACCAGGAACAGAAGTGTAGTGTTGACTAACTTAGTCTTAGAAGTGACATACCTCCCTTTCTGTCGTAACATACTGGTCCTGAACTAGCCTTGGTCTAGTGTGGGAGCAAACTGTACAAGGTGTGAATCGCTAGGACACTTGACTACTACAGTAAAATTAACTTACATGAACCAAATAATAATACATAGTTTTATATTGTTAGGTAGGTTATTTATTTATTTACTTGTTTACATTCTATTGTTGTGTATCATTAAAGCAATACCGAGTGAATTTTCACGTGATGAATACACTGTATATGGGTTCAGTCAAAGATATTACCTATTACCACACACATTATCATCAACAGGTCATTTTCCATTTTTGTGTCAAATGTTTTGCTTCTTTCTTTTCCCCCTGTAGGTTTTATTTGTTATAATAGCCAATAGTCCTTTGGTACCAAGTAGGATAAATAAAGCGAGTGAGCTAACTGGCTTGTGTCAGAACTGACTTGTCAGTTTGTGGCAGTCATTCTAAGTCTCTGTCACATGAGGACATGCAAGCTTTTCCTTTTGCTCGTTGTACTCTGTGCCCGGACCTCCTCTCCAAACCTTCAAAATACTGCCTGATCTTCAAGTCTCAGTTCAAACACTGCTACCTTCACGAATGTGTTGTTCTTCCTTCCCCTCAACCAAATGTTACCCCTCTCTTCTGAATTCCATCCTCAGATATTCTTAGTTTCTCTTACACAAGCTATAACTTTTTCTCTCCAGTATATAAATAATTAATCCAAATGGTTCTTCACCCTGATCAGGTTTCAGTGTTTTGAGAGGGAGGACAGTGCCTTTTTTATTATATGCCCTGGATGATAGGCATTCTAGCCCTTTTAGAAAAATAGCATTGACTCTGTGAAGGGGAGTGTGTCAGCCAGAATGCTGCTGGAAGAACACAAAGACAAAGAAGAGCCTGAGGGATAGAAAGACATGAAGGGTAACTGATAACAAGAAAAACTGCATTTTGAGATTGAAAGTAGGGTAGATAAATACCATAGAAATATGCTTTCAATGTTGTTTTATTTATCCACAATATTGAACTATCCTACTTGTCTTTACCACAAAATACTTTGGTAAAACAAATGCTTTACATAATTGGAATCATTTCAAGGTATAACTCTTAATGTTAACATTCTTAACATATATATGGGTTAACCTATATACGTTTCATAACAGTTTAAGTTTCTGCTCATTTCCATCTTCTTTTGAGAGCATAGAGATCCAAACTGGAAAACGAGTTCATGCCATTATCAACTCCTGAATCCTGCTTGTCACACTGTTTTATCATAGACCATAGAATGTCACCTTGTATCATGATATATCAATAAATCCAGGATTTGTTTTTCAATCCATTGACGTTCAACAGAAGCATGTTAAATGTCTATTGAGATCTAAATCTGTTTCCACCTGTTAACCTTAGTCTATGTCATTTCAAAGTCATTACTGTCTCTTTCAGCATGTCAGCGCTATCACAATGCCTGTTCTTTTCCTTTGGATACTGTGAGATTATTCATTTTCAGAAAAAGGAGATACCTATTAATTTGTATTGAATAATGAGAAAATATTTTATTTAATAACTTGTATTAAATAATAAAATTAATACCAAATAGTAAGGAAGAAATAGGATTTTCATATCTATCCATTAATTTTTAGAAGTTTTTTGCTATAGGGCACATGCGTCCACCAGAAAGACAGAGACAGAGAGACAGAGAGAGATAAATCGCCCCTCACAGGGGCAATGGCCATGCTGCAGTCCCTTCTCCTCCATTCTCCTCTCGGGATCATGGGCACTCATGCACACGTGCCTGGTGTGAGTTTAAGTCACTGGGTCCGGAACTCAAACTGTGGTCGGCTACATGGGAGTCCAGCGACATAGCCACTGCACCAACTGCTGTTCCCCATATCTACTTATTTTTAATGTAAATTCCAAATGCCTTACCATGATGTATAAGACCCTTCATAATCCAAACTATGTTTCCCCTGAGTTCAGCTCTGCCCCTTCTTCTTTTTTTTTTTTTTTTTTGAAAGGTTTTTGCTATAGGTCATGTGCACTCACCAGAAAGACAGACAGAGAGACAGAAGGTGAGAAATCACCCCCCAGGGGGAATGGCCATGCTGCAGTCCCTTCTCCTCCATTCTTCTCTTGGGATCTTTGGCACACACGCACATGCACCCGGCATGAGTTTAAGCCACCGGGTCTGGGACTCAAACCATGGTTGACTATGTGGGAGTTCAGTGACATAGTCATTATGCTAACCTCTGGTCCCCTGCCCCTTCTTCAGCATGTGGTAGCACCCCTTTTTATTTTTATTTCTTAAATGTGCTCATCAGGTAGGGGGCAGGCAGCAGGAGGAGTGAGAAAGCAAGCCACCAGGTCCAGAACTCTAACCAGTTGGCCATGTGAGAGTCCACTCCTCAACAACCAAGCCACCTATTGGCCCCTTTCTATTTACATTTGTTTGCTTGTTTATTGACTGACTCTTAGGTTAAACTTTGAGTTCTCAGAGCAGTGGTCATATGTACTTCATTTACCAAGTTCTATTCCAGCATAAAACAGTGCCTGGAATGTGGAAGACAATTACTGGGTCATCGGCAAAGTCATGATGCATTTTTGCATACTTTTCTGATGACCCAATAGAAATATTTTTGAATATATAAATGAATAAACATCTCATTGATCAAAATCAATCTCTTGTTAGAATCCTTTAGAACATTTTAGCTTACATTCTTACTTTCATGAGCGCACATTTAAACTCCATTTTACAAAGATGTTGTATTATCATTCATCCAAATGATCAGCCTCTAAAACAAATTTTAGGGAATAAAGTGAAAGCCATCACCAGGATGAGGCTCATCACATTTACCTTCAGTGGACACCCAGGGACATAACATGTCACATCAGGTCTGGGATGGCAAATGGCCACTGTATGAAATAAAGCCATTTCTTGCAACTAAAATGCAAAAAGCACTAAGAATATGTCTCTTTTAAAGGAATCAGAGAGTGAAACTGCCAGCTAAACATCTATTTCAATAGACAAGCTCATGCTGGGATGCCGGAGATAGTTCTAGCTTTTATTAAACCATATGGGAGAGCTATAAAGAACTGCTAGTAGACTAACTATTGCATAGCTTTATAGCAAGAGTGATTGGACTAGGATAAGTTGCCTCAATTTTCTGTCCTCTCATTTCACTGTCTTCGCACTCTCCTTTATCATGGACCCAATACAGCAACACTTCTCACCGCTGTCTTCAGTGGATTAAGTTTGTGGTGGTCACTAGCTGCACATGCCCACAGCCATTACTGTGCATTTACAGTGGAACTGAGTGAACGGTGATTATTCATTTTCCTTTCCCCAAATACCTTGAAAACTCTTAAGAGAAGCTGGTCAGATATCATTAAATATCTAAACAACCACACCTGACAATTCTTCTGGTGATAAACACATCAGACAAAAGGGTATGGTTTGAAGCTGTTTCAAAATCACGTTCTAAGTATAGGACATGTAGGAGAGTAATCCAGGAATCACTGATATTCTTTAAAAACAGGTTCTGAGAAAACTAAATTAATAAATAAATTTAATGAATTCTAGTCATGTCAGTCTAAGATTTCCACTCTTGATTTTTTTTTTGACCATTGAAAAACAGGAATCAGGGTAGTTATAACAACTAATTACATTTATGCCCTGTCTCATAGGTTTAGAGATTAAGTTACTAGTTACTTCTTATGCATACTAAAGACAAAAAATAATAGTGTATAAATACTGAGGTTATTTCATTTTAATCTTATATAAATATATAATAATTAAAGTTGGATATAAATGTAATTATACTAAGAAAAACATACCTAGGAGAATGTGGGGAATTCAAAAACTTGTTTTGAATCTTAGTTGATTTTAGTTTCTAATTTTGCCATACTTACTATTGTGTATAACAGTAACATCGACATGTTCCTTTACATTACTAATAGACTCTTCCTTGTTCCTCTGAGCATCTAAGGAACAAGAGCTCTGATCTGCCCAAAAGGAATATGTTAGAGGCTTATTGTGCAGCTCTGATGTTACAAATGCAAGAAATAAATATGTATGCATCTTCCATTCACTTTTTAAAAAGAATTATTTATTGGGAACCAGCAGTTAGCGTATGTCACTGGACTCCCATGTAGTCGGCCACGGTTTGCATCCCGGACCCGGTGGCTTAAAACTCACGCCGGGTGTGTGTGCGTGCATGCCCAGGATCCCAAGAGGAGAATGGAGGAGAAGGGATTGTGGCATGACCATCCCCCCTGGGGGGTGATTTCTCGCTGTCTCTATGTCTCTCTCTGTCTGGCAAGCGCACGTGCCCTATAGCGAAAACCTCTCCAAAAAAACACAAAAAAAAACAAACAAAAAAAGAATTATTTATTTATTTTTATTAATTAATGATTATTTTTAAAAAGAATTATTTATTTTTATTAATTAATGATTAATTAGTATTTTAATTTTCTATAGGGCCCTCGCATTCACCAGAGAGAGAGACAGAGAGAGAGAAAATAAGAAAGCAAGCCAGAGTGTGGTCAGCCATGTGGGAAGTCTAGTGCCTTAACCACCACGCCACCTACTGGCCCCTTTTACATGCACTTTTTTCAGAACCAGATGCTGATGTGTATACCTATTAGATTGGCAGTCTCATGTTCTCTTTTCTTAAGAATTATTTATTTAACTTTATTTATTTGTTTGCTTTTTAAAATTTGACCAGTGAGGGATAGAGCAAGAGAAAAAGAGAGAGAGAAAGAGAGAGAGAGAGAGAGAAAAAGTAAGAAAGCAAGTCTCCAGGTCCAGAACTCAAACCACAGTCGGCCATGTAGGAATCCAGCACCCTTAATCATCATGCCACCTGCCAGCTCCTCATGTTCTCTTTAATTCTGGCACATACAAGTGGTCTTCAAAATGCATATTATAAAATGGAAAATGCATATCATAAAAATGCATGGATTTTAATTTGTTTTGCACCAAAATAGACTTATCCTTTAATTCTAATTTTGGCAAATTATTGAAGTTCCCTTATAGAATGAGTAAGTACAGTTTCAGACAACCCTACATGTTGCAGTTGGAATGTGATTTATGGGATGTGAATTGCTCTCCTGTAGTGACTGATGTGAAGAGCCAAAGGAATTCAAATTCTGCTCCAGGGTCTCAGCTGAAATGCTGGCTCACAGATTCATCTCTCAGAGCTGACCTGATTGATTCCCAAGTATGTTGTCTGTCCAAGTGCTCTGAAGGGTAGTTTTGTCGCTTTTCTGTTGGATGTTTCATACATACATTTTCCTAAACAGGAAAAAAAAAAAAAAACTCACTGTTTCCCCACTGGTAGTTTTAGGTATACTTTATTATATCATTTTTATTATTTAATTTTCTTTTCCTTTTTTTTTTTTTTTTAGAGAGGTTTTTGCTATAGGGTGCGTGCGTTCGCCTGACAGAGAGAGACAGAGAGACAGAAAGCGAGAAATCACCCCCCAGGGGGGATGGCCACGCCGCAATCCCTTCTCCTCCATTCTCCTCTCGGGATATTGGGCACGCATGCACACGCGCCTGGTGTGAATTTTAAGTCACCGGGTCTGGGACGCGAACCGCAGTCGACTATGTGGGAGACCAGCGGCATAGCCATTACGCTATCTGCTGGTCCCATTATAATTTAATTTTCTATGGGGCACTTGCACTCACCAGAGAGATAGACAGAGAGAAAGAGAGGGAAAGTGAGAAAACAGCAAGTTGCAAGGTCTGGGACTCAAACCACAGGCAGTCATGTGGGAGTCCAACACCTTAACCGCCACACCACCTGATGGCACCATAGGTATAATTTCTAATTGTGGTGACTAGGTATTCTCCAGAGAAAGTACATTGACACTAATCCTGGCTTTACACTGTGGACAGAAATACTGAAGTCAGTTGACTGTAATTCCTGGTTTAACTCTTCCGCAGGGTTTTGACCATGGACAAGTTATTTTCTCTGAGTTTCCTTTTTCTTTATCTTTGAACTTGTAGGACCAAAATATGTCAATACTGCATATAGGAAATAAAGTATATTACTTGAATAGATTGAGATAACCTAAAGATTTATTATTTACCCAAAGCAACCCCTAACATAAAACAATTACTTGCAATTAATAGGCCAACAATAGGGACAATATGTAACAAAGAAATTTGCAATCAATCTGAGAAAAAGTCACAGAAAGAAAAAGAAATAAGTAATTACCAGATGAGACATAAAAAACAAAAAGCAAGATGGTGTATTTTAACCCAAGCATAAAAATAAACACACCAAATGTAAGTAGTGTAAACATGCCATTGAAGACAAGACTATAATATTGTACAAAAAAGCAAAACCTAACTTTAGGGTACTAGGAGAAACCCACATTGAATAGAGAGACATAAGTAATTTAAAAGTAAAATTATAGAAAATATATCAAATGAAGTACATTTTAGACAGAAAAATAAATCCAGATATAGAGGGTAATTTCATAATGATAAGTCTGTCACAGTGAAAAATTTATCAAGAATACATAACCCTAAACCCTTGCCCAGCTGATAACAGAGCTTCCAAATGCAGGAAGATAAAACTAATAGCATGGCAAGGGAAACAGACAAAACCACAATTATAGTCAAATATTTAAACACTCCTTTCTCAGTAATTGGTAGAAAAAGTACACAGAAAATCAGTAAGGACACAAAAGACTTGAAGAACATTATTAACCAACTCAACCTAGTTGATATTTGTAGAACCCTTCACCAAATATAACAGAATACACCTTAGTTTCAAATGTACAAGTATGTTTAGAAAATGCTGTGAAATCCACAAAATTATTATTTCCTAAAACTCAGTTGATTAGTTGGTACAAGACTAAAGAGTTTTGCTTTTTTTGGGTTTTGTTTGTTTGTTTGTTTTTTTGGTGCTATAGAGCACATGTGTTCACGAGGGAGAGAGAGAGAGAAAGGGAAAATGAGAAATCACCTCCAGAGGACTGGCCGCACTGCGATCCCTTCTCCTTTTTTTTTAGGATTTTGGGCATGCATGTTGCCCCTAGCATGATTTTCAAGCCACCAGGTTTGGGACTTGAATTGCATAGCTGGCCATGTGGGATCTAGCACCTCCATGCCACCTCCTGGCCCAATAGACTATGTTTTTATGTACTAGAAGCTAATGATAGGAAATCGAAAGTTAAGAACAATATCAATATTAATAATAACAAAAATGTGTACTACTTAGGGATAAAATTGACCCAGGCATCATCTGTCATTAGGAAAAGGCAAATTAAAACTACTAGATGCTACCAGACGTCTATATTTAAAAAGACTAATTAGGGAAGCTTTTTTTAAGGATATGGAGCAACTGGAACTCTCATTTACTGCTGGTGGCAATGCTACTTGCTGAAGCCACTCAGGAAAACTGAAACTCTTGAAAGAGTTAAACATGCACCTACATATAATCTAGGCTTTACACTTTATATATTTACCAAGTAGAATTGTATGTGAATGTTCATAGGGATTTTACTTGAAAAGTCAAAAATTGGAAGCAATTCAAATGTTTATTAACTGGTCAATGAATAAAAATATGGTGGATGCATATAAGGGCATACTACTCAGTAACAAAAGGAAAGAATTATTGGTGCACCTGCTAACAGGGATGGATAAATAATGGTGCAAAGCAAAAAGAAGCCAGAAAAAATGAGTATATAGTCTAGGGTTCCCTATATGTGGAATTCTAGAAAATTCAAACTACAATTATAATTATATTTGATTTTTTGTAAAAAATCAAATCAGGGGACCAGCAGATGGCATAATGGCTATATCACTGGACTCCCACATGGTCGACTGTGGTTCAAATCCTGGATCTGCTGTCTTAAAAGACACATCAGGTAGGGACCAGCAGTTGACATAATGGCTATGTTGCTGGACTCCCATGTAGTCGACCGCGGTTCATGTCCTGGACCTGGTGGCTTAAAAATTCACACTGGGCACATGTGTGTGCATGCCCAAGATGCCAAGAGGAGAACGGAGGAGAAGGGATTGCGGCATGGCCATCCCCCCGGGGGGTGATTTCTTGCTTTCTGTATCTCTGTCTCTGTCTGTCTGGCTAGCACATGCGCCCTATAGCAAAATCCAAAAAAAAAAAAAAAAAGACACACCAGGTGTATGTGCATGCATGCCCAAAATCCCAAGAGGAGAATGAAGGAGAAAGGACTGCAACATGACCATCCCCTCTTGGGGATGATTTCTTACTTTCTCTCTGTCTCTGTCTCTCTGGCAAGCACATGCACACTATAACAAAAATATCTCTGAAAAAACAAATCAGAATTTGCCTGAGGATGGAGGTATAGAGTAAGGGAGGAAGGTATAATAGGGAGGAATTAGAAGGTGACATAAAAACACTTATGGGGAGATGGGTATGTTTATTTTCTCAATAGTGGCAATAGTTTTATGAGTATAAATACAAAGATAAGAAATTATATACTTTAAGTATATGCAGTTTAGTGTATCTCAATTTTACCTTATTAAAGTTATTTTTAAAGCCCTAAGAAATACAGTTTTAGATATACTCAAAGGATATGTATAGCCCTAAATGAGTGAGAAAGGATCTTAAAAAGATTCATAGAAGATGCATGTTATGAAAAAAAAAACTATGAATGGATTTCAAATTTTCTTTGTATCAAAATAAACTCATACTTTAATTCTGCAAACTTTTTGAAGTCCCTGCATATATGTTAGAAACAGAGAAGCATGTTATATTTTAAACGAACATTAACCTACCTTTCTGAAATGTGATTAAAGACAGGTCATGCACACGAACACCTCACAGTTCTCCTCTGTTTTGAAATGGGTCCATGGTGTTTTGTCTAGAAAGCACACATCCAGTTGTTTAAAAGGAATGACAGAAGACTGGTCTAGCTGGCAGCTCATCTGGTTTTTAAATACTTCCTAAAATCGATGGAATAGGAATCAGGACTCCAGGCACTTGTCTGAAAGCTCACCTCTTAACTGACGGTTGTCAATGCTGGGCAGAAAAGGAATGGAGACGATGATTTCTGGAGAGCATTTATTTGAATTACAGCCCATCGACCCATTTCTCCAGGTTCTGAGTACCCAATATTTGGTCCACCTGACCCTCATGTATTCCTAAGGTGCTTTTTTTAAAAATTTTTATTTTTATCATCCTAATCAGTCTTGAATAAGCACCAAGAATGAACTGTCAGGCACACATGGGTTTAAAAAGTGTATTCGCAGTTTTGTGGTTTCTTGTGGCCAAGAGTGGTGCTAGTTGACTTAGATCCCACATGCCCCAAACAGACATTCCATTGATATAAGCCATATTCTTGGGGGAAAGTGCTGTAAAAAAATAAGGTTTAAGAATGTTAGATTAGGAGCCTGCAGGTGGTGTAAGGTGGTGGGTAAGGTGTGGATTCTGGCATAGCCAGCTGGAGTTCAGGTCCTGGAACTGGAGGCTTGCTTTCTCACTTTCTCTCTGTTTCTATCTGGTGATCACATGTCCCCTATAACAAATTAATAATAATAATAATAACAAATCAAATTAAATACATAATTCTTTAAAAAAAAATGTTAGATTAAACAAATCCAGCCAGTTTCTTTATAGTAGCCCTCTCAGAACCTGTAAGTAACAGCTCAGTCACGAAGTGGGTACTTAGCATACAGCTCTTTGCGAAGCTGATTTAAATGCAAAATGCTTTCATATAAAGTACTGATCAGAACATTTTACAAGATTCTACAGTACCCAGTTTAAGAATGTCTTATGGACTGTCAGTGATAACCCTAGAAGGTTGTTATAATCAGTTGGACCATTCGAGCCTCTTCTATTAATTCACCAGGACATTAGAACACTAAGGCATTATAACAAACAAAAGATGACCATCAACAAAGGAAATTTATGAGACGATCTTGTCATTGTCTCATTTAAATCATCTCCAGTGTCCTATTTATTTCAACATAACTTTCCACTGAGACCCTATTGCAACACAATGCTAAGATGCTGTCTCTGTAGGCTGAGACCACAAGAGAGAACCAGGTTCGATTTCTGACCCAATCTAAAGGCCAGGTGCAGTGGCATGTGCCTGGGAGGCTGAGGCAGGGGATCACCAGTTTAAGGCCAGCATAGGCAACATAGTGAGACCCTGTCTAAAACACGAAACAAAACAAAAAATCCTAGCCTGGCCTGGTGCAGTCCTAGCTGAGAGACTGAGGGAGGAGGGTCCTGACATGGCAAGACACAGTCTTTAAAAAAACAAATTCCTTTGAGGTAGTTTTATATACAGCTTCAACTTGAGCTCAATAAAGTAGGGAAAAAAATGGAAAGTAAGTAGACTTTTAAGAGCAAACAATGGGAGAGAGCTTTTAGCTGACTGTTGGATTATGTAAAATGAAGAATCAAGTACTACAGCCATGAATAAAATGATCAAAACGAAGAAGAGAGACAAAGATAAATAAATAGAAGATCTCTTTTTACCATACAAACTTGAAAGAATAAAAGTTTCTATGTAAAAACAAAACAACTGATCTCTGCGATATGTGGAAAGATATTGCATGTATAAAACAAAAGAACATGCTATGAAAAAGAAACCATCATTTAAGGAAAACATTTTTACAAATTAAAAATGTCATCAAAATAAGAAAGCATATGAACACATAATAAACTATATAAAGCAAATAATGATTCTCAGTATGTAAAACAAAAATGAAAAGATAGATAATATGAGGGAAATGATAAAAGAAATGGAAAATCATTGCAAATAGTTTATAGTTCCACTAATAGTAGTTCCAGAAAGATAGAACAAAGACAATGAAGAAGTGAAGGTTATAAAAATTAACACAGAAAAATGTATCAAACTGAAAGGAGACATGAATATTCAGATCGAAAGGGCCCATTAAGTATGGAAAAAAAATGTCTGCATTGACGCAGTCTTGTCATAGTTCAGAGAGAATAAGACGCTAAAAAAATTGTCAAAGTAAAACCAGGACACCCACAAAGAGATGAGAATCACATTGTCATTAGTCACCATCAGCAGCACTTGCTCTGGGAAAACAATGAAATTATTCCTTTAATGTTCTCAAGCAAAATGATTTTAACAGGAATTTCACAGCCAACTAACAAAGCAACAAATGAATAAAATAAAGATATTTTCGATCACAGGGAGTCTGAAAATTGACCTTTTTCCATCCATTTTATGAAATTGTGTGGAAAAATGCAGAGAGAGAAGAAAGGGCATTGTAAAGTGAGTGATACAAGTAAGAGTTCATTGTAAAAAGAGCCCAAGTAGATATCCACCTAAATATAAGCAAACAGGAAAGCAGAGAGCAGGGATAAGAATGAGTCTGAGAACAATGTGTTGCTTTCAATTGATGGAAGGAAGGAAAAGATGAAGGAGCTAAGTGCTTTTGTGATTAAGGCATATGTTTTTCTTAAGAGAAAGTCAATTAGAATTTCTGGAAAAGATGATAAGTATATTGTCCAAATATGAAGCAACCAAATTATCCTTTATATCTTAACTGGTGAAATGAAGAGAGACTCCTTTGATCTTGATCTTAAGAGCTAGGCTACTGAAAGTTGTACCACGGTCATGGATTGGATTCTTTGAAAAGAAATATAAATGCAAACACTTCAATTAGCTTGCCTTGAAACAACATTTGCACAGTTCTGATAGCCTCAATTAGGTTTATGGATTGATTTGGAATATTTATAATCTGCCGGTAGACAAAGCATAGAACATGAATACAGTTATGGAATAAAATACAAATACTATCAGCTTTGAAAAATTGTCAACTATAAGAAGTAATGTTTGTCTAGAAGATGCAAAAGGAGGGAGAGGATATAGAAGAAAGGGTAGGAGTGCTCATGTTTTCATCTTCAACAGCTGGCCACCCAAAATATATAATAAAAGGTATTATTAATAATGACTACATGAGACCAGCAGATGACAGAATGGTTGTTTCACTGGACTCCCATGTAGCCTACTATGGTTGGAGTCCTGGACCCAACAACTTACAATTCATGCCGGGCATGCATATGTGTACATGCCCAAAATCCTGGGAAGAAACTAGAGAACGGATTACCATGTCATCATCCCCCTTGGGGGGTGATTTCTCACTTTCTGTCTTTGTCTCTCTGACAAGTGCATGTGTCCTACAGCAAAAACCACTCTCAAAAATAAATAAGTAACAGCTATGATAGGGCCAGCCAGTGGCATAGTATTGATGCACTGGGTCTCACTCGGACAATTGTGTAGTTTGAGTCCTGAATCCGGTGGCTTGGAAGACACACTGGGTGCATGTGAGCACCCAAAATCCCAAAAGGAAGGAGAACTTGAGAAGGGATTTCAGTGACTATTCCCCATGGGGTGTGCTTTGTCACTTTCCTTCTCTCTCTTGCTCTCCCTCCCCCCAATGGTGAGTGCATGCAGTCTCTGGCAAATTGAATAATAAAAAGAATGACTAGAATAACTAGAAACAGAAATTATGAAGATTACATCCTCCAGAGACTGGAAAGAAGAGAGGAGCTAGTTCTTTTTGTCAGTTCTCTGAATTGTCTGCTTGGTTATTTCATTTGTTTCCTAGTGCGCCGTAGTAAATTCTCATACACCATGTGACAGACTGCCTCCTTTTGGAGGATCCAAGGAAGAATCCAGCTTCTTGTGGGTACTAGCAATCCTTGGTATTCTTTGACTTCTATCTACATCACTCCCATCTCTGCCTCTGTCTTCACATAGCATTCCATGAGTGTGTTCATGGGTCTAACTCTCCCTCTTCATTTGAAGACATCAGTTATGTTGAATTTAGGGCCCACCCAAATTCAACATGATGTCATCTTAAGAAATTCTAGCTAAAAATATCCTTCTCCCAAATAAGGCCCATTCCGAGGTTGTGAGTAGACTTGAATTTAGAGGAACATATTCAGTCAATATCACATGCAAGTATTGACTGAATAAGATTCCTACCTTGAGAATGATTATTTTGCATTTTTATGTTTTCCTGACATATTGAACAAGCCTATTTGTTTATTGGGTCCCATTTGCTGAGTCTAACCAAATGCCATATATGAGGCTTGGTTAAGGAACGTTGATTAAGGGAGAAGCCATATAAATATGCTTTGGGCCTTTTTGTTAAAACCGTTGTACAAAACACTGTCTATTATGTAGTTCAATAGCCTTCAAATAAAGATTTTTGTAATTCGTTAATTTAGCATCAGATAAAGCTTCTCCTTATTTACAAGATGAAATGGCTCCTTTTATTGACTAATTAAGAAATATATGATTCATTTTATTTCCCTTTTTGTCTTCGCTGGCAAAATATTTTCTGCTACACTTAGTAGCAACTTATAGAGAAAATAATTTCCTATTTATTCCACAAACACCTGCCTCTAGAAGGCAAATGTTTTTGTTAATTAATCTTGTCTTTAATTTTATTAATTGACCTTACATCTAAGAAACCCAGTTTGTTAAAGAATTAGGTAGGAGCAGCCAGAAGGTAGCATGGTGGTTGGGACACTGGACTGACCATAGTTTGAGTCCCAGACCTGGCAACTTGCTTTCTCACTTTCTGTCTCTTTCTCTGGGGAGTGCACATGCCCTATAGCAAATTAAAATAATAATAATAATAAATTTAATTAAATTTAAATATTTAAATTTAAAAAAGAAAAAGAAGAAGGTAGGAAATTAAGCTGCAGAAAAATAGAGTAACCAAAAGGGATCCATAGCTGAAAATGTAAATGAGATGCTAGTTTAAAAAACTTTTCAGTGGGCCAGCAGATGGCAGGATGGTTACGTTGCTGGACTCCCACATGGTCCACCGCGGTTCAAGTCCTGAACCTGATGGCTTAATATTCACACCAGGCATACGTGCATGTGTGCCCAAAATCCTGAGAGGAGAATGGAGGACAAGGAATTGCAGCATGGTCATCCCCCCAGGGGATGACTTCTCACTTTCTGTCTCCAAAAATCTCTCTTATAAGAAAAAAAAAAAAAAGAAACTTTTCAGAATTGGTGAGACTTTACGAATGAGGTCAGAGAGACAGAGGAGGGAGAGTGATGACAGGCCCAAGACCCAGAAGTGAAAGCATGTTTGTAAGAGGAGAGAATAAACCCAGACTATCCTCTGGACTCCTGGCATTGTGACCATTGAGTGAAGACAGGTGGAATGCCCCCACCAAGTAAACATTCACTCATTGATACATGAATTCCCTTCACTCTACATTCATTCAACAAATACATGCCAGTCTTTTCACTTTTCCAGATACAGAGACTCAAAGAAATAAGCCCTTCTTGTCAAGTGTGTAGTTTAAGAGGAAAAAGACAATAAATGGCCGACTAAACATATAATGTAGAGTGGTGTGAGGAGACAGAAAATAAAGAAGGGTAGGAAGATAAAGAAAAACAGATAACACTGGTTTTGCTTGTGTTACCAATGAAGGAATTTCTAGGGGATTAAAACTTTGAAAAATGCCTGAAATAAATGAGGAAGAAACTTTTAGTATCTGGAGAAAGAGCATTTCAGGGATAAGGTGGAGTAAGTGTGAAGGCCCTGAGGCAGATGCATTGCCAGCTGCAAGGAGTTGACCAGAGCTGAGAACTTAAAGAGTGACTGAGAAAGAAGTCAAGAAGGCAGGAAGGGATCTTGGAAGTCAAGGCAAAGACTCCAGATTTTATTCATAGCATTTTTTCCCCAAAATGACTTATTATCCCTTTGTAAAAATGGTACCACTTTGCTGATAATTTTCTCCAGATTCTGGGCATTACTATCTACCTGCTCTCTGGGAATCTCTTGAGCTTCAAGTTCATAAGGACTTTATTTTGCTTTTTGCTTGCCATGGCCACCTCTAGCCCCAACTCTAATCTACTGAGCTTGACACATATGCAGTCCTGTGTTCAGACCCCCACAGGTGCAACTATTTCTAAAGCTCCTTCTTTAAGATGCAAAATTGGTGAAAAGTCTATTCCCTCCAATTATAGTCCTGAAGTTTCAAAATATAGGTGTGACTAAGAAAATGATTGGGGAAAGGTTGTCTTTGAAAGAACGCTTCATGGATCACAATGGCACTCTTTATTAGCTGAAGTATTATTTTAAGAATTACTTATTTAATTTTATTTATTATTATTGTTATTTCTTTTAATTTGCCATAGGGCGCATGTGCTCACCAGAGAGAGACAGAGAGAAAGTGAGAAGGCAAACCACCAGATCCAGGACTCAAATCATGGTTAGCCATGTGGGAGTCTGTTGTCCCAACCACCACGCCACTTGCTGGCCTCAGCTAATAGATTTTTAACAATTTCTCTGTAGCACCCTTTCACTGTGCATCAAACCAGGGATGCAGCAAATACCTTCCATGGTCTTGGAGATGGAAGGAGATTGAGGCACAGACTCCAAAGCCAAGTTCAAATAATGTATAATAAACCAACATCGATGGTCCTTGTTGCTAGGATTGTACTTAAAATATAAATATTAGCAAGACTTTTATTTATATCCTTAAATTTTAACTTGAACCTCTTAAAATTCCTCCAGAATGCTACTTTTTAACTCATTTGTACTGTTTGTATAAAATCATTGTTTTTCTGTTATGTCTAACTTGAATAAAACCCATTAAAATACATACTTGCACTATCATGTTGAAGTTCTACAAGTTCCCACTTCTGCCTCTTCTATGCTATTTTCTCAAATAAGATAATTCTTTTATATTATTATCTGATAACCAATTGGGAATATTTCCAACTGACCCAATATGTCTTTTTTTTAAAAAGAGTTTTCATGAAAAAGAGAGGGAGAGAGATTAAGTAACCCGCAGTAGAGTTCTCATGCTGAGATCTGGTCTGGATCAATGACTTGCAGTCTTGCCTGGCATGCTCAGAAAGGTTCCAAGGTGAACTCAGAACTTTTCCCACATGGGTTCCTTGTTTACTGCTGTGCCACCACTCAACCATGACCCAATGTATCTCTTATAACTGGTTGTGAATTACAGGAAGGAAAGGAAAACCTTCAAAGATTTCAACAGTTAAGTTATGGATATACAATTTGGGAATTGGAGCTATTTCAAAAAATTATTTATTTCATTTATTATTAATATTTTTCTATTTGACTAGAGAGAAAAAGACACAGTGAGAAAGCAAGCTGCCAGGTCCAGGACTTGAACCATGGTCAGCTATGTGTAAGTACAGCACCTTAACCCACACACCAACTGCTGGCCCCTGGGAGCTTTTCTTTTTTTATTGTTAGTATAGTTTTAGTCAATTATTCATTGTTCATTTATTTCAGAAAATCTTAAAAGTTAAGATTAGAGGGGCCAGCTGGTGACTTAAGGTGCTAGATTTTCACATGGCTGATTGCAGTTCATATCCTGGACACAGTGGCTTGAAAATCATGTTGGATTTGTGTATGCGTATGTCCAAAATCCTGAGAGGAGAGTAGGGAAGAAGAGATTATGGCATGGCTATCCTTCCTGGGAAGTTATTTCTCACTTTCTCTTTATCTCTCTCTGTATATCTGCAGCGAACATATGAACCCTATGGCAAAAACCTAAAAAATAAATAAGAAAGAAAAAAAGTTTAACATTAGAGTTAGTAACTTTGCAACTGTACTGAAAAGAAGATATTCTACTAATTCAGAGTAGGGTGTCTCAAACCTGGGAGAGCATCACAACTGAGCTTATGAAAACCCAGTGTGTGGGGGCCCCCTCCTAGAGCTTTTGGTTCTGTTGTGTGTATGCGTATGTCCAAAATCCTGAGAGGAGAGTAGGGAAGAAGAGATTATGGCATGGCTATCCTTCCTGGGAAGTTATTTCTCACTTTCTCTTTATCTCTCTCTGTATATCTGCAGCGAACATATGAACCCTATGGCAAAAACCTAAAAAATAAGAAAGAAAAAAAGTTTAACATTAGAGTTAGTAACTTTGCAACTGTACTGAAAAGAAGAGATTCTACTAATTCAGAGTAGGGTGTCTCAAACCTGGGAGAGCATCACAACTGAGCTTATGAAAACCCAGTGTGTGGGGGCCCCCTCCTAGAGCTTTTGGTTCTGTTGATGAAGTGTCTCACTGGGAATGTGCATTTCTCGTAAGTTCCTAGGTATTCTGATCCTGCTACCTGGAGACTTCACTTGGAGAATTATTGCAGGACATCACTTTTTACAACTTCTGTGCCCATTTTTAGCTGTTTTTATTTGTATATATGTTCACCTAAGCTGGTCACACAGGATGTTCAAAGGTCGAGTTTAATAACTAATTTTTTGAGAGCCTACCTTGTGCAAGCTGATTACTGTTATTAATAATACTAGAAGAAATAATTTTGAGTCCTGAGTCACTTTCCAACATTTTCCAAAATACACTCAAAATACACCACGCCCGCCTCTGTATGAAAGCAGTAATTTATCCATAAGTGCATACCATCCTGTGGAGGAAGGGCAGCTACGTACACTCTTACCAAATTGGTTTGGCTTAGGATGCTTCTGTGTGCATACACATACACAATCCATTGAGTTAATGAATCTGAAGGGAAAAATCCAAACCTTTTGGGATTTCACTGCTTCTTGATGAAGCGATAAGAACCACAGTTATTCACTGTGAAAGTGAGTTTTGGGAAGATCATAATGGGCTTTATTCACCCCTAGATCAAGGGCACCTAACAGGCTCACTCTGAAGACTGCTGTTGGGAGAATTTATTGGACTTGTACAATTTTTCCCTGCAAGTAGATGCAAATCAGCTTCTCTTTTTGAAAAGTAGGGGGGTAAAAAGGCTAGAGACTCAGCAGCATTTTCTGGGGCTGCAGAGAACCAGAGCTGGGAGGGATGGGGGATGGGAGGTGAGATGAATCACCTTGCTCTCCTCCTTAGTGAGAAACACATGTGTGCTTTCTCCAGCACACCTAGATGTGCTTGCTGACCTCATTCTCTGGTCTCATAACTGGACAGTGATTAATTATGGCCATCACTGATCAGACTTTGTGATGCATGCCTGACACTGTTACCGCCTCTGTAAATGACCTCATTCCAACCAACACACTTGCCTCAGACAGAGCCAGGTAGATTTCTCATTGCAAAAAGCAATCCAATAATTGTCTCTCTGTCTTGTCTTCAAGTAGGCCTAACACACACACACACACAGTCAGTAAAATGCAAAAGGTAGGAAATAGGGATAAAAGACAAAAATAGCATTTTATACTTCTTTGATTTTACAATTCCTAATGCATTGCTTCAACAATATATGTTGTTTTCATCTGTTTTTCTGTGGTTAATAGCAGAATCCCATAGACTGGTAATACGTAAAAAATAAAGGTTTATTCAGCTCTTGGTTCTGGATGTCCAAGGTCTACAGGCTGCATCTGGTGAGGGTCTTCATGCTTTTGAAGGATCTCTGCGGGATTCTGAGGTAGACACGGTGTTACATGGCTAGAGGGCAAGAATGTATGCATGGTATTGCTCCCTCTTAGAAAACTACCAGTATTGGGACCAGTAGATGGCATAATGGTTATGTTGCTGGACTCCACATGGTTAACCACAGTTTAAGTCCTGGACCCAGAGGCTTAAAGCTCACATCGGACGTGTGTGCATGCATGCCCAAAATCCCAAGAGGAGAGCGGAGAAGGGATTGTGGTGTGGCCATCCCCCCTCGGGGGTGATTTCTTGCTTTCTGTCTCTCCAGGAGGCACATGTTCACCCTATAGCCCCCCCCCACACACACACACACAAAAGACAGACAGAAAGAAAACTACCAGTATTCAATAATTATGGGGACCCCAGCCTGATTACTTCATCCAATTTTAATCACCTCCCAAAGGCCCTACTTCTTAATACTATAGTAGAATAAGTTTCCACTATTTTAATACTGTCAAAATAGCAACTGATTTTCAATAAGGAATTGTTGGGGACACATTTAAAACATAGCCCCCATGTATCTGTTTTTGTTCATATGAAAGGTTTTTTTTTTTTTCTTTATTTAGCTATTGTTTCAAATCAGGAAATATTCCCTACTCAGTTTCAAACACAAAGCACACAGAACTCTGCTGATCACATGAACACGTCTTATGTGTGTGACTAGTGAGTGAATGACACAGCAGGGGGCATTTGAGTGGGTGGTTCTGTAGAACCACAGAAGTCAGAGAACTAAGGTAAAGTAGAAGCCGGAGCATGAGTTCTTCAAGGGCTAGAATGAGAAAGACTGGGGATGCAGGGAGTCTTAGAAAAGGAAACAGATGGGCAGGATCAATTATAAGGGTCAGCAAAAATGTCAGGCATGGACATAATTTCCTGAAATATCTGATATCTGCACATTGATGTGTAAGGCAGGTCCTAAGCTGTGGCTTAAGTAGAGAAGAAACACCCAGAGGCTGCGTAGCCAGTCTCATTCCTCCTCAGGTGAAAAGTAAAGTCAGCTTATACTTCTGGTAGGACCAAGCAGGACAGAGGCTAAATAAAATCAGGTCCTGTCATGAATTTTAAAGGTCTAGTGAGCCAGGAGACTTTCATGAGTCTTGCTAGATAACATTGATACCAGGTTATCAGAGGAAGCTGAGGATGCTTTGAGAAAGAAACTAATCACAAATAGAGGGGTAAGAAAAAAGATAGCAGAGGTATCCAGCTAAACACAGTCAGCCCTCTGTACCTGTGCATGCGCACTCTGCAGATTCAACCAAACACAGATCAGCCAAGCCACACCGATTGTTATGAAGCAAGGGAAGGGGTGGCTCCATAAAAGAGATATGAGGATGTGCATTGGTTTTACACAAATCCAAAGCCTTTTTTATATGAAGAACTTCAACATCCTGAGATTTTGGTAGGCTGTCCTAGAACCAACCCCCCATGGAAATGAAAGGCATGACTGTATATGGTGACTATAACATAGGTTACACTGGGACACATACAGGGAGGATTTCAGAGAAATTACTATTCGGATATTATTTATTTATATTTTAATTTGACCAGAGGTTTGGGCGGGGGGGAGGGTAGAGAAACTAAGAAAGCAAGCTGCTCAAACCACAGTCA
This sequence comes from Tupaia belangeri chinensis, assembly GCF_000334495.1. Taxonomy (NCBI): domain Eukaryota; kingdom Metazoa; phylum Chordata; class Mammalia; order Scandentia; family Tupaiidae; genus Tupaia; species Tupaia belangeri. The sequence goes on along the minus strand of NW_006159850.1, from coordinate 11,395,039 downwards.
GCCATGTGGGAGTCCAGTACCCTTAACTCCCACACCACCTGCTGGCCCCTTATGAACACTTTCAAAGCTGGACTTGCCACTCAAGAAAGCTCTGAAATCTAAATTACTTCCTATATCAGTTAACTCTTGTTGTATAACAGCTCCAAATCTTAGTGACTGAAATGAGAGTCATTTGTTAATCTCTTGTGTCTAGGCGTTGACAGGCAGTTCTGCCAGGCAGGGCGAGGTTTGCCTGGTGAGTTTGCTCACACGTCTCTGGTATCTGGCGTCTTGGCTGGAAGCTAGCTGATTTACAATGGCCTCTGCTGGAATAAATGAGCTCTTCTCCACATCTTCTTTACATCTTCTCTCAAGGAATGTCCTGATGGCAATTATGGACAGGCCTAATAGAACATAGACATGCACTAACATTTTTCAAACCTCTGCTTGAATCATTTGCTAGCATAAGTCATATGAGGCCAGAATAAGAGTGGGAAGGGTTTGATACAGGGAGGTAGGACTAATTGGGACCACTGATGTGACCAATTCACCACACATGATTCTTTTGTTTAATTGTAGAAACTTGTGAAATTCGTAAAGTTAATGAATTCATTATATTTTACTAATTCTGAAAGCTATATAGTTCATTTTATGTCACTATATTTTTTAAGTTTATTTTTTTCCTGTAAAAGAGAGAGACAGAGTTAAGACACATGTGCACATGCATGCGAGTGCATACACACACACACATAAACACATCCTCAATAGGGTCTTCACGCCATGATCAGCCCCCAGCCTCAGCCAGTCAGGATCATGTGCACACCTGGTGTGTATAGAGAGACCGCAGGATGTGAACCCAAGACCTTCCCGTATAGCTTACGTATCAGAGAACTTTGTGTTCTGTTATCATTGTCACTGTAGCTGGCCATATTTCGCTATTTAGAAAAAAAAAAAAAGAAAAAAAAAAGAACTTGCTATTATTCCTTCCTTAACTTTTTTCTATAATTACATGTACTTACTTTTTTTTTCAGTTATTACACTGCACATATTTTCACAAGTGTTTGCTGTTCTTAAACACCATGATTTTTTAAACTCGCATAACAGTCTGACTTCTGTTATACTATATTAATTTAAGCATTTTCAAATCATAGCAACTTTATTATATACACAATTGCTTCTTTAGGAGAGCTGATTTAACTAGAAATTGGTGCGTCCATCATTTATAAGTTTCTCAAATTCTATTACCAAAGTACTTTCCAAAATATTTGTTCTTCTTTCCATTATCAATTACAAATGCACTGTGCCCTCTTCAACCATGCATATTACCTTGTTTTATTAAATAGTGGTAATAAAAATGTAATAACTACAATTACTTCAGAAGGCCATAGTCAGGGTTCAGTAAGTTAGTCCATAGGAAATCACAGAACATGTTAGGCATTAGATGAGCTCTAAATACATGTGGGCGGAATTAGTATATTAATGTTGATTAGAATGTATTTGATTATTCATGAGTAAGTTTGTGTTCGTTGTGGTATCATCTTTGTAAATCCTCTGTATTCATTTTTCTGCTCTCCTTTACCCACTATTTTATTATTTCCCTTCATTTGAGTTTTCATCTCATTCCAGTTTCCACTTTATAAAAAAATCAAACATTGCGTTTAAATTTATTTTATATAATTCTTTAGAGAATTCGCCCTATGAAGCGAACTAAATTATTAGTTCCATGTCCATAGGTTTCCACAATAATACTCACTAAAGTAGTCTAAGAGAAAAGCCAGAATCCAAGGATAAGCCTGGAAATACTGTCGACACTTTTAAACATGTCCATTTTCTTATACTTCCTCTAGATAGCTGAAATTTCTCTCTTCCCCTCATTTCCAATGATAGCATTTTCCTGGTCTGATCTATGAAGCTATCACCTAGGATGTCCTCCTGGGTTTCTTTATCCTGAATGGCAGTATGACTCTGTAGGGGGTGGGAACCTTCTCCTGGATGGATAAGAAGCTGTGATTGTTTACTGTATCAAGAGTGACAGAGAACACCAGAATTACACTCTGTGTGGAAGATAAATGTCTTCTCCCCTCACTTTGTTTTATTGGCAACAATTAAGTTGATTTAAAAATAAATCCATGCTGCCTCTGCCTGCACTCCACACTCAAACATTCATAATTGCTCCCTGAGTGTAATGGTCTAGATGTTAATTTTAGATAGTTGAAATGGCAAGTCATATATTTTTAAACCATTGAGTCATTTTTAATTAATGTCTATTTGTTTTAATTTTGAAGCTCTGCTGAAATAATCAATAATGGAAGTGGAAAGCACAAGCCATAGTGATAAAGTAATGTGACATCTTATTGACTGCAAATTATTTGTGGAATCTTTATCATTTTTTGATAATAATGTTCTTTTAAATTGGCCACTGATCTCTTCTCACAGATGACCGAAGTTAAAATTCTACTTCAGTTTTCTATGAAAATAATGGACAAGGATAATTTAGAAAATCAAATAAAAGGGAAATGCAGTTGTATCAACAAAAAGTACTGAAATTCCACTTGTGATCAGTGGTCATTAAGTAATATGAGACAGGAATGGGCCTATAGCTTAATGATTAAGGGAGCCAGATCCTACATTGCTGACCACAGTTCAAATCCCAGCCCCAGTGACTAAAACAACACATCAGATGCAAGTACATGCCTGCCCTAAATCCCAACCAGATGCAGAAATGGAGGAAAAGGGATTGTAGTGCAACTACAGTCTGTTGGGGAGCACCCTATCGTTCTTTCTCTTTCTCACACTAGTAGTGCATAGGCTTTCTGGCAATTTAAAAAATTAATGGGAGACCATCCAGGCTGGTCTAGATCTTTTCTTCAGCCATAAGGAGCTGCTTAGTTACAGACATAGAATAAGTAGAGCATTTGATTTAACCAAAGAGGAGTATTGCCAGTGACTACAATGGTGTTAGAAAAGGGCACAGGAGTTGAGAGAGTGTAAAAGGGTATAATTATAACAATAGACTGTGGAAATTAAATCACATAAGACATGAAGTGAGAACAGGAGAGTGCGGACAGTCAAAGGGCGCTGATGTCTCTGGAAGGGGAAAGGGAAAGGGCGCTGATGTCTCTGGAAGGGGAAAGGTTCATTCTCATGGAATGAACCAGAAATGTAGGAGAGGTGATCAGAGATATTTTAGAGATAGCAATCATTGGTAATAAAATCTAGGGTCTAGTTTTAGGGTAAAAAGGCTAAGATAAAGTGTAAATGGGATCTTTACATGGAAGGAAGACATGGTACTGGAATAAAATCACCATGAAAAATGTTACTTTTAGGGATGGAGAGAAAGTCATTGAACTCAATGCTAAAGGGCTGATTATATTGAGGACATCATAATAATGTAATGAGTGTATAAAGTCAGAAGCCTAGTATTTTAAGGGAGGTGACAGGGTATAAATATGAGTAGCTCCCATCAAAGGAAAAATACAATTTAGCAAACTCAAAAAAGACCTTCTTTTCAAAATATTTCAGGGCATTTGGGCACATATGTCACCTTGTGAAAGTAAGAGTACTATCAATAAATGAAAGAGTATTATCAGTAAATAAAAGGAGTATTATCAATAAATAAAAGAAAAAAGCCTAAGATTAAAAAAATATCTGTTTTAGTCTGTTATTCTGTTGCTAAACACAAATACTTGAGACTGAAGTATAATGGTTTATTTGGTTCACAATTCTGATGTCTGGAAAGACCAAAGGCTGGGTCCAGCATCCCAACATGTTGGATAGAAGTGGAAAGGTTAAAGGGCACATGTGAAGAGAGAGGATGACTGGCAAGCAGTCATCTTTTACAGCAATAAGCTCTTGGAGGAACTAACCATTTACATAAGAGTAAGAATTGCCTTCCTCCCATGAGATGACGTTACTCTATTCATGAAGGTAGTGCCTCTGTAGTCCAAACCTGGCCAACCAGGCCTTCCCTCCTCTTACCACCACTACATTGGGGGAGACCAAATTCTAGCAGTTGAAACTTTAGGGTATCTAAACCATAATATTATCTTTTCTCAACCAAACTAGAAAACAACATAGGAACTTGAAAATAAGAATTATTCTAAGGCCAACAGGTGGCATGGAAGTTAAGGCAGCCAAATCCCACATGGTCAGCTGAGTGGTTCAAATCCTGGACCTGGCAGCTTACAAAACACACCACTGGGGCCAGTAGGTGGCATGGTGGTTAGGGCACTGGACTCCTACATGGTTGGCTGAAGTTTGAGTCCCCAACCTAGCAACTTGCTTTCTCACTTTCCCTCTCTCTTGTCAAATTAAAGTAATTAGTTAATCCTATACAAAATTTTATTTAAAAAAGATTAAACACACCAGTACGTGTGTGTGTGTGTGTGTGTGTGTGTGTGTACCTAAAATCCCAAGAGGAGAATGAAGGAGGAATTTTGATAAATCATCCCCCCATGGGGTTATTTCTCACTTTTTCTCTCTCTCCCTATATCTCTCTCTATCTCTCTCTCTCTCTGGTGAGCACATGTGCCCTATAACAAAACTAAAAAAATAATAAATCAAAATAATGATTCCAAGTATTCATTTGCTGAATACAGTCCAAAAAGAAACATGGAAGAGAAAAAATCTGAGGAGCAGCACTTGATGTAACACAGGTTCTGTGACAAACAGCATCCTGGCTGTTTGGCTGTGTGCTCACTGAGCTAGATAACTGCACCATTGCAGAACCACAGCTGTAAGTTATGCACTTACACGCACTTTGCTGCTAATGCAGAGAACGTTCTGGCACTGGGAACCAATGACAGTCTCAGGATGGGGTAGCAAATCACTGAAGATACAAAGAACACACAGGCTTATATGTCATGCAGGCTGACTGAACACAGTCACAGCAAAACATCCTTATTCAGCCAATACTGCATGAGTAGATTTTATCAACTTCTTTCCTGGGAAGATTGTGTAAATACCACACTGTCCCATGAGAAAACAGACCCCTGATGATTTGAAAAAAAAAAAAGCTTCAACTTTTAAATTGAGTGACTGCCGCAGGGCTTCATGCTTCAGCACCACCATTTGGACATCTAATAGCACCTGTCTTCCTGCCCCTCTGCCATAAATATCTTGAAGATGTTAAGGTATGCCTCACCTTGGGTCAGGAAAGGTGCTACAAAAAGAAGAGCAAATTCGGAAAATAAATTTTAGTATTGAAGTATAGGTTGGAAATAATGATACATTATATTAAGTAATGATATCAACATCACTTAACATGACTTAAAAGATATTGTAGACTGGGAAAGAAAAATATCTGAGAGATGGCTCATGTCTGTATATTCTTTTTTTAATGTCTAAGTACATAGACTATGTCTTATAGACAGTAGAAATGTTTGACAAAGTCTTTATGAACCTATGTCTACAACTGTCAGAACTGGTTCCTTGAGATTTTTCATCAGTTAATGCATTTTAAAGTAAGTCTATTACTTTACACTGGTTGTCATTCTCTCTTGTTATATTTTGTCTTATGTTTTAGTCCTCTCATTTTGTTAAAACATACCCTCCTTTAAGAAACCATGGAAAGCTTAAAAACCCTGGTTCCCCAAATCAAACTATGCCTATTTTGTGACTTCAAAATATGCAACTCGAAAATCTAACCAAACCTCTAAGTCTCAGAAAGAACTCTGCTGTCATAAAACACATACGTTCTTGTCATAGTGATCACCATTCTGAAACCCAGAACAGTGGGAATCCTCAAAAGAGCTTTCTCTAAGGAGTAAACATTTTACATATAACATGGCGCACAAAAAAGACCAATGTTAAGAATGGTAAAAATATCACTCAGGTAGGTGTCCCTGAAAGACAGAGAATAGATATTCTTCAGCAAAATTATAAACAAAAAGATGATGTGGTTCAACACAAAATTAATTAAAGAAGAACAATGTCAGAATGACCCGGTACTGAAAACTCATACACCTTCATTATTTTGATGTGACAATGGAAAAGAAAACTAAAAGTGGTCATCAGATGGTAGAGATAAAAAATGGAGAGCTTAGTATTTATCAAGAAAATATTGTTCTATCAATAGTTTCTTGTTTTATCAAAACAGTATTATCAGGTAAAATCTTCTATGGCAGTTCATTGAAATGAATAGAAATGCCCTTGTTAATGGTGACAGTGAGAGGTGGGTATTTGAAGAGGTGGAAGAGTTGGTTACCTGGATTTTGCCCTTACTCTTCTAAGGTTGCCTTCCAAACAATGCTAGTTTCAAAGCAGTATTCTATGATTAGGATAATATATGTGGGACTAGCAGGTGGCATAATGGTTGAGGAGCTGGACTCTCACATGGCTAACTGCAGTTCAAGTCCCAGACCTAGTGGCTTAAAACTCACACCAGGCACATGTGCGTACATGCCCCAAATCCCGAGGAGAATGGAAGAGAAGGGACGGTGTGTGGCCATCCCCACAGGGGGTGATTTCTTGCTTTTTGTCTCTCTCTGATGAATGCACACACCCTATAGTAAAAATCTTTCCAAAAAAAAAAAAGGATAATATATAGACTAATCAACATTGACTGTTTATCACATACAATCTTAAGAAAAAATCATGAGGCAGGAAATATATCTCCAAGGTCCTCCTGTAATAGGTTTTCATACTACTCTCAATTATTCTTCAGCTGCTCGTGTTTGTGATAATGCTCGTGGGTTCCCCATGTTTGCCAATATATTGCCTGTGTTCTTGCTCATGCCAAAGCCAAACTTTATGAAGCAGCTCTCCAATAATACTTTACCATTCAACAAATACTCGATAGCTACCTGCTTCAAACTAATGTAAGTACCAAATACTTTATAATTCCATCCATGATTCACTCCTCACTTGATGTCAGTCCTACTTTTTACTGACCTCTGCTACTTCTACAGGAGCAGGAAATTTTTTCTGGTAATAATTATAATAATATTAATAACCACACCTATTATTCAGTGATGAATTCTAATAAACTTTCATACACTATTCGTGACAATGCAAATTGGTACAATGATTTTTGGCACACTGTTGAACAGTATCTACTAAAGCTATAAGACCAGGGACCAGCAGATGGCACAATGGCTATGTCGCTGGACTCCCATGTAGTTGACCACAGTTTTGAGTCCTGGACTGGTGTCTAAATTCACACCAGACACATATGTGTGCATGCCCAAGATCCTGAGAGGAGAATGGGGAAGTGATTGCGGCATGGCCATTCCCCCCGGTGGGGGGTGGTGATTTCTCACTTTCTGTATCTCTGTCTATCTCTGTCTTTCTGACGAGCACATGCACCCTGTAACAAAAACCTCTCCAAAAGATAAAAAATAAATAAAGAATAAAAAAACCTAAAGGTATCAGACCAGTAAGAGGTGGTTAAGGTGGTGGAATCCCACATGGCAGACTGCACAGTCTTAGATCTGGAAACTATAAACACACTGGGTATATGTGTACCTGCTGCTCCAAGTCCCAAGAGGAGAATGGAAAAGAAGGGAGTGTGGTGTGGCTATCCCTTTTTAGGGGATACTTTCTCACTTTATCTCTCTGTCTCTGTCTCCAGAGCACAAACACACACAATAGCAATATATTGAGTTGTCAGGAAAGTCATGATGCATTTTTTACATTAAAAAAAATACAGAAAAATATATCATGACTTTCCTGACTACTATATCTATCTATCTATCTATCTATCTATCTATCTATCTATCTATCTATCTATGTGTGTGTGTGTATGTATGTATATTCCCTCTAATCCAGAAGTTCCACTCTAGGAAACATGTGCATGAGAGACACATGCATGTGTGTGTGTACCTTCCAAAAACTAATTATCACAGTAGAAAGAGAGAGAGAGAGAGAGAGAGATATACAACTAAATATCCATAAACAATAGAATGGGTAGATAAATTGTCAGGTAGTGAAATGCTATTCAACAATGAGAAGAAACAAACTACAACTACTTGCCGCTTGCAATCCCAAGGGCTCATTTTGCAAAAATAATGTTGAATGAAGGCAGTCAGATGATCCTCTCCCAGACTACAACATTGATCTGTGCTAGAAGTAAAGACACAGGCTGCCCAGTGTCTAGTCTAAGCTGCAAGGAGTCAACCAATGCTTTGGGTGTCCTGGTAAAAGCTATTTCTTTATCCAAGAGATGATTGCTCTAGATTTGTTTTGCATATTTCACTGAGCTATACACTTCAGACTCTTTGTACTTTTCAGTATTTTATACTTCCATAACATTTTCCCAAAAAGGAAAAAAAAATTATCTCTACATTAACAAAATAATGGAGAAAATAATAAAACCATCATCACTGATGCAGAAAAAGCAATTTATAAAATTCAGCTTTTGGTAATAAAAAGTTTCTTAGCAAACTTGGGATAAAAGGGAACTTCATTAATCTGATAGAGAATATCTATAAAGATCTTTTAACAAACCTCACATTTTATTGTGAAATATTGGAAGCCTTCCCTTGAGATCAAGAATAAGACAAGGATGCCTGAAACCACCAATTCTCTCTGACATATTCCTGAAAGTCCTAAGTAGTGCAGTAACGCAAGCACAGTGAATGCTGCCAAAGCTAGGCCACAACCACTCTTGTAAGAAATGAGAGGACATGGGACCAGCAGTTGGTATAATGGCTATGTCGCTGTCCCAGGTAGTTGACCACAGTTTGAGTTCCAGACCCAGTGGCTTAAACTCATGCCAGGCGTGTGTGTGTGTGTGCCCAAGATCCTGAGAGGAGAATAGAGGAGAAGGGATTGTGTCA
>NW_006159850.1:11384619-11386163 GCF_000334495.1 Tupaia belangeri chinensis | reverse complement strand
AAAAGAAAGAAAGAAAGGAAGGAAGGAAGGAAATGAAACAAAATGAAACGAGAGGACATTTAAGAAACGCTCTACTCAGAGGCTGTCAGGACCTCCCTAATAGCAAACTTTGAAGTCTGGGCCCTTATTTTAACAATGCTAATCAATGCATTTGCATTTTGCACTGTTCTCATTTCATTCAGGAGCAGAAATGATTCATTGCCCCATAGTTCCTCTAAAGTAGTTCTTTTTTTATTTTTTTTTAAGTCACTAAATGACTTTTTAGCTTCTTACAAAACATCTAACTTTCCATTTTAGGAAGAAAAAAGACAATGCCATAATTGGGAATATTCAGGGGCTTTCAGATCCTAAGAAAAGTTTAAGAATTTCAAAAGCTTTTGTGTCTGAGAATCATCATTGCAGAATTTGAAGGGATCGGGACTCATCTGGTCAGCCATCTGGCTGGTTAGAAATATCCAGTGTTCATTTATAGTCATCCTTGATCACTGATGTTCTCTGGAAACTTAGTCATCTTTTAATTATGCATTTAGTCAACACATATTTGGTTTGTGCTTGATCTGAGACAGACACTAAGATCTAAAGATACAATTATGAGTCTGGTCTTGGCTAGAATCCTTCTTTGTGTGCCATTTTAACCAGATACTGTGAGAGTGACGCTCCAAGGTTGACTCCAGCATTTCCAGGCTGCTTTCTTGAGTGTACAGGGATGCCATTCACTGAGGTAGAAAATGTATTAAAGGGTCAGATTTGACAGTAGAGGTTAGGAAAAAGGGGAGAGCCCAAAAGTAGTGTCCACTCTAGACATGTTGAATTTGAGGTGGCTCTGAGATGTCAAGGAAAAGATGCATAAATGGTTGGGTATGTACCTGGTGCTTACAGAAAAGGTCAGGACAGGATCTGAGTCTGGGAGCCACATGGGTAGAGATGCCACTAGAGCCACTCTGATGAGGGAGAGGAGAGAGAGCTCTTCAAAGAAGCTACTGCAGTTAAATTCTCCACAACTCTCAGAGTGAATTCAACAGAACTGGGGACATTTTCAAATAACCAAGAAATATCATTTAGTCCAATAACTCTATTCTTTTTCATGAGATTCTTTTTTCAGAGTTTCTGAACAAAGGACTACAGTCAACTCACTCAGGTTTCCAACACATTCTTTCCCTGATGGTGCCAACAATATGTAAAAATCAGCTGATGGCAAACTAGAAAACAACTACCAAATAATGGAAGAGTTTATATACATATACAAAACTATTTTTCCTAAAATCTTTCCCTGGTATAAAGTGTGACCAAGAGTTTTTGAGATTGGCTTATGCAAAACAAAACAAAGCAAAACACTGAAGTTAACAATAATAATAGTAAAATTAAGCTCTTTGTGCATTCGAGTAGTATTTTGTACTTGTCAAAAAACTTCTGTGATTAGCATTTCATTCAAAGCTCATGACCATAGGTTCTGATAGATAAATCAGTATTATTTATCTTTTCAGAGGAAGAAACTGAAAGGTAGAGTTCCACAAGATTGGCTTATTTATTCAGGTCTCTTTCCC
>NW_006159850.1:11378839-11384193 GCF_000334495.1 Tupaia belangeri chinensis | reverse complement strand
CCTGTTGGGCAATGAGCCAGAATGAAGCTGTTGTGCTGTATTAGGTTCTTTTCACATGCAAATTAGTTCACAGAGTTGAGCGGTAGTAAGTTTAATGGTGTCTCCCCCAAATTCCTGCCTACACAGAGCCTCAAAACATGAACAGATTTGGAAATACAGTATTTGCAGAGTTAATTAGTTAAGGACTAAGGTGAAATCAGCCTGGGTTAGAATGGATTCTAAATCCAGTGAGAATAACCTTCTAAGAAACAGAAAAGGACACACAGAGGCACAGAGAAGGCAAAGATGATTGTGGGGGGTTGGAGTGAGGTGTCCACAAGCCCCAAACACGAAGGATTGCCTACACCCGTCTGAAGCTAGCAGAGAGGCGTGGGATGGCTCCTCCCTCGGAATGCCCAGAAAACAACAATCCCACTGACATCTGATTACAGACTTCTAGTCTCCAGAACTGTGGAGGATACATATCTACTCATTTAAGCCACCTAGTTTGGGTGGTTTGTTACAACCACCCTAAAAAACTAATGTACCATAACTTATATAAAATAGTTTTAATGACTAAGAAAAAGTATTTCTTCACAGAGTCAAATATCACTTGATTCCAGTATCTCTTCAAATATGTATTATAGAGTTTTCTATAGTGGATCTGAAAATGATGAGAAATCAGAATCACGTGTAGTGTTTAGATGAAATCACACTTCTGATGTTCAACTAAAGATGAGATTGATTATTATTCTATTTGCATTTATTTGATAAAAAAGGAGTTTCTTCTAATTTTTTCTCTGGACTTCAATTTATTTTTTATAGTTTTATCCAAATGTCCTTCTTTTGTCAAAACGAATCATAAAATCATTGAGTGCTAAGATACTGTCTAGTCACTGCCTTATACCAAACCAAACTCCTGACAGGATATATAGTATTCACCTCATCTCTCAATGTTTAAGCTTTATGTAATAAAACCAACAACACGATGTTTCCAAGCTAAGAAAAAGAAAAATAATAATACCTTGTTTAAAGTTTTTAAATATTGTGAGTGAGGTTCAACTTCCTATCAATTGACATTACCCCATGACTTAAATGTTTTCTTTTTCAGATTGAGTTTGTTCTCTGGCTTGGCCATTAGATACAATTATACTTTGTAGAATGAAATTCATCCCTCACAATCTTCTAGTCTTTTTATCTATCCTCCCTCATTGCACTCACCCCTTCCTTTTCATTTAAAATCATGTCAAGATTATTTTTCCTGAAACTTATTTTTTAATCAAAATTCTGAGACATATTTCTCCAGAGAAATAATAATTAAGAATAGATTATGGTCCAATTTTAATATTTAGAAATAACTTATTTGTATAGCACTTAAATGTAATACTCTTTCTTTCCTGACCACTTCTTTATGCTTCTGACCGGAAGTCACTTGAAGCATGCATAAAATAACTACTCAAGACACTGAACTCTAAGTCAAGAGAGGCTTAGCACCTGCTAAGCCTCTCTCATCCTCTGTATTTATTAGGGTAAAGGAGGAAGGAAGGGTATTTTTAGAGAAATAGAGAATTTCCAGAACATGTTGGTATTGGTATCAGTTAGGGGGGTAAGACTACATGATGCCAGAGGCTGTACAGAACACTTTGGAATCTGGAAAAATACATTTATTAGCTCACACACCCATCTAATGGCCTCCTATTGTTTGCAAGAAGGAAGGCCACATGCCCTGCGCAGTATTCACTCATTCACTCAGAGTCCATGGTGTTCTGGACACATGGAGTTTCTGTGGTTCTTCACAGTGGAGAGACTGAATGACTATGCAAATAGGAGTCCTCTGACCATAGGTACAAACAGAACTCAGAGCCATCATCTGTACAACTATCAACTCATGTTAGGTAGTAGTCAGTCCAGGAAGCTAAGCAACAACAACCTCTTAAGAATTTCCCCAGGATTCAGCAGGTGACATGGTGGTTAAGGCGCTGAACTCACACGTGGCTGACTGCAGTTGGAATCTCAGACCTGGTGGCTTGAAAATCACATTGGGCTCGTGTCTGTGCATGTCCCCAACCCCAGGAAGAGAATGGATACCATCCTCCCGAGGAGTGATTTCTCACTTTCCCTCTCACTGTCTGTCTCTGTCTCTCTCTCTGGCAAGTGTATGTGCCCTGTGGCAAAAACCTAAAAACAAACAAACAAACAAAAAACTCACAAAGGCTAGAACTAGACTAGTAACTAGCAGGTTCCCTATTTTTTTGAAATCTATTTCTTTCTTTGTTCTAAGAGGGGGTGAGGGAGAGAGAGAGAGAAAGAAAGAGAGACATTTGAGTCATTGTACTGTGATCTACAGCACTCCTCATCCAGCCTCAGATCACGGGCATGCACATACCTGGAATAATTAAAAAGATCTCTAAATGTGAATCCAGAACCTTTGCACATTGGTTGGCCTCTCAGAGCGTTGCATTACTACTGTACCAGTGTCCAGCTGGGTTCCCTAATTTTTGAACCCACTTCCACCTTAAAACCAATGGGAGAAAACCTTCCCCAATGCAATGAGAAAATGCACTTTTAACCAATCACACAGGATGTTCCACAGGTGGTTAGCTCAGCTCAGAGTCTCCATACCAACAGACCCACTGAGGGTATACCTGAAGCCTTCTGTCTGTCTCTCTCTCTCTCTTTTTTTCTTTTCATTATTAAACACACCCTGTTCTTAGCCTAGCTACTATGGTACAGGCAGTAAAGCACTGCTTTTCAATTCTGGGGCCACATGAAAGACCATGGTTCAGATCCCGGGTCATGCCTGATACAGTTGGCACACTATGATCCCAGCTGGCTGGAAAACTAGGAAGCAGGTTGTAGTGTGATGAGATCCTGTCCAGGGTGCCTGAATCTCTCTATCTCTAGAAATGAATAAACTGGAGGGGAAGAGGGGGGGAAAAAAGACAAAAAAAAAACTCTTTTCCTCTTTTCTGCTTGCTTCTAATTATGCCAAATGCAAATGATAGTGCCTGACTCCCTCAATATAGCAAGCTCCGAGTAAGTGGTCCTTGCTTATTCCTGCATGGAGAGTCTTCATTTATTTCCACAGGATGGTGAGAAGTGATTTTCCTTTAACTGGCACTTGAAAAGGCAATTTTCAGGGGGGACTGTGCCTTAAGCAGAAACATAGATTCTGGTATTGCTGTTTTCAGAGGCTGATTTTTCTCAGTAACAGGTTTTATAGTTGGTTTTTTGTTTTTGTTTTTGGTGGCAAAAAAAAAAAAGAACAAAGAACTTTATTTTAGTTTTAATTTATTTTATACATTCAGTCAATGTTCATCACTTCAACTTGTAAAGTGAATTTATCCAACATGAATACACTTCATACCAGTCCAGTTGAAAATACCATACACGTTATCAACAGATAATCACCTATTTGTGTCCCATAAATGTCTCGCCTCTCCTTTTTTGTCCTTCATCCCCTTTCTCTCACTCTCTTCCTCCTCCCACCCTCTTCCCATACTATCTCCAGTATTCATAACCATTTTCCATGCTTCTATATACCCTAATATTTCAGTTTCCACCAAAGATTGTGGACAGTCGGTATATATTAAGTGGAGACATACAGTGTCTCTCTTTCATGGCCTGGTTTGCTTCACGTAGCAGTAAATCTTCCATATTAGTCCACTTTCTATCAAATATCAGGATCTTGTTTTTTCAAGGCTGAGTAGTATCCGTAGAGCATATGTGCCATGCTTTTTCAATTTATTCATCTGTTCATGGACAATTGGGTTGGTTCCATGTCTTAGCAATTGTGACTAATGCTGCAATAAACATTGATGTGCAAACACTTTTCTGAATTAGCATTCTCCTATCCTTTGGGTAGATACCCAGGAGTGGAATTGCTGGATTATATGGTAGTTACATTGGTAGGTCTTTGAGGAACTTCTGTATTGTTCTCCACAGTGGCTGGACTAATATACATTTCTACCAACAGTGTAGGAGAGTTCGGTAGTTCTATTTGTAGGTCTTTGAGGAACTTCTGTATTGTTCTCCACAGTGGCTGGACTAATATACATTTCTACCAACAGTGTAGGAGAGTTCGGTAGTTCTATTTGTAGGTCTTTGAGGAACTTCTGTATTGTTCTCCACAGTGCTTGGACTAATATACATTTCTCCCAACAGTGTAGGAGAGTTTCCTTTTCACTACAGCCTCACCAGCAGTTGTCTTTTTTTTTTTTTTTTTCTAATTTTCACCATTCTGACAGGGGTTAGGTGATATTTCATTGTGGTTACAATTCGCATCTCCCTTATGAGGAAGGATGTAGATGTTGAGCATTTTATCATGTGCTATTTGGCTATTCCTATGTCTTCCTTAGAAAGTTGTCTGCTTAGCTCATTTTCCCATCTTTTACTCGGGTTCGTCTTTTTTTTAGGTAAGTCACTTGAGTTCCCTGTGAATTCTGGTTATCATTCCCTTATACGATCTCTGTATTCATAATCGGACTTCATAAATATCAGTATGGACCGACTGGATTCCTCTCACTTGTCATTTGAAACAAGTCTTTCATTTTATTAGGTTATCTTTTACACTACTTGCTTCTATTTTTATGTCTATTCTGTGGGTTCCAACTTATCATAAATGCCAATGTGCTATGAATTGCTTAAAGATTGACTCTGTGTTTTAAGTTTGTGCCACATTTATTAGGAAAACTTGGGAATTATTTCCCAATAATCCTCAGTTGTCTCTGCCCAGATGGCTTATAATATACAGATTGAGGCTTAAAAGTTAAAACAAACAGACCCAGCCTGTGTGGCATAGTCTTTAGTGTACTGGACTGTGGTACTCGTAGCCCCATGGCTGACCACAGGTTTGAATCCCCAAGTTGGCCTGAAAGCATACTGGACATGCATGCAAGCAACCAACCTCCTGATGAGCTAGAGGGCTGGAGGAAGGGGATTGCAAAGTGACAAGACCCTGTCAAGGGTGTCTCTCTCCCTCTCTCTCTTTTTTACACACACACGTTCATGTGCTTTTCTATCATGAATAAAATAAATAAGAGCCTTTAAAAGTGTTAAACGATTAAGCCAATAGGTGATGTGGAGGTTAAGGCACTGGATCCCACAAGGTCAACTGCACAGTTCAAGTCCCAGATCTGTTGGCTTGAAAATCATGGCAGGTGCATCTCTAAAATTTTGAGGGGAGAATGGAGGAGAAGGGATTGTGGTGTGGCCATCACCCCTGAGGGATGATTTCTCCCTTCCCCTCTTTTTGTCTTTCTCTGGTGAGTGCATGCAACCTATAGCAAGAAAAAAAATAAATGATCAAACAAAAACCTTAAGTGACAATGTTTTTAAGGGGAAATACAATCTTAGGAAAAAGAGACTGAAGGGAA
>NW_006159850.1:11283458-11378003 GCF_000334495.1 Tupaia belangeri chinensis | reverse complement strand
AAGAGAAAGGAAGAAAAGAATACTGGGATGCCAAGACAAAGTGGTGAATTACTCAGGTGGCCACTACTTCACAAAGAGAAACAGCTGGTCACTTGGTCACAGGGAATATCTCTGACTCTCTGAACAACACCCTACCTCAGACCAGTGATCAGAGGGCATGGAGTCATGTATTGCCAGCGTACTCTCATCTTCTGTCTCACTTGTCAAAGTTGTCCCCTTTACGAGTTAGTGCCTCTTATTTCCATCTTGTGCTACTGAAGCCTTTCAGACATCTGCTGGGGAGGTTGTATGTCACATCCTGTGGTGTGGCACTTCATTCTTGCCCAGACCTGGTAGGACAGTCACAGTCTCTCTGGGTCCATCAGACTGGAACTTCTGTTGGAGCATCTGTGTCTTCCATCCAGTGGTTAAAAAGGAGTCTTTTCCAAAAGTCAGCATGCCCCAGGGAGGACAAAGGAGTCTGTGCCACTGTTAGATGATGCAGCTGTGGCCACGGTTTGGAGGTAACAACAGGAGCTGGGACTCTTTCCATGAACAAGTAAGCAAAAGCCCAAGACACAATGAGGCCATAAGAAATGTAACCCTGCCAAGTTTAATACAGGAAGACAGTGACAAATGAAAGTATAAGAAAACATTCCGAAAACATAAATTCTACTAAAAAGTAGAAATAAAAAGCTGAATATCTCAGAACGTATGGTACCAGAATAAATAGCCACCTGCCTTCCCAATAGAGTGAGCAAAATAGAACCATAATATTTGATAATGGTAATACCCAAACTGTTTGTCTTCAGCTATTCTGAATAT
Organism: Tupaia belangeri chinensis; assembly: GCF_000334495.1. NCBI lineage: Eukaryota > Metazoa > Chordata > Mammalia > Scandentia > Tupaiidae > Tupaia > Tupaia belangeri. The sequence continues at coordinate 11,377,199 of NW_006159850.1, read as the reverse complement.
AGAGAAGCAATGCTAAAAATTAAGTTAATCTACCAATAGAGATTAAGAATTTGACTTAAGCTCATCAGGACTGAGATAAAACATAAAGGAAACATAATATATTTTTATGCCTGAAAGCAGTTATTTTGAGGATAAAGATCAATATTACCTTTGATGTACAAACATAGTCCTACACACATAACAAGGAAAGACCATTCATTCAAGGAGAAGCATGCTGAATGGGATGCCACAGTATTTTCAGCGGTTGTGATTTTTCATTGGGAGAAGAAAAGACTATTATCATTATTTTAATTACTCTGTATTCATATTACAAGGACCTAGAAAACTTTGATTCAAAAACAATGATAAACCATGTCTAGCTGTCAATCTCGAGGTTATGAATAAACCAGGCGCTCAGGACACACATGGTATTATAAGACTGTAATCATCAAAAATGGTCCTGAAGCATATTAATATGAGAAAATTAAAGCTAATACTTAGGGGGTATGCAAATATTTGGATATTAGATCACTTTTCCTTTTGTATTTCTGTAATCCCCCTAGCACCTATCACAAAGATAAATTCATTATTTGTGTTCAATAATGTTTCAGTTGGGAAAGGGTACGATTGTGACCTCTGTCCACCCATTACTGACAAATGAATGAGCAAATGATCAATTGATTGATTAATTGGTTTGATATGCAACACTATGTAATGAAAATCGCAGTGGACATGGAGTTTAAAAATGTGGTATACATGCTAAAGTAAGGGATTTTTAGCCATGTGATGTTGGAAAGAAATGTTTACCTCTGTAGGCATTAGTTTCTCCACAGAAATAAGAGACTACTAGTGCCTTTTGTATTAATTAGCTAATAGGACTAACTGCTGCAACAAAAACCCAAAACAAGAGTAGCATACACAAGATAAAAATTTACGATCGTGGGGCCCAGCAGGTGGCATAGTGCTTAAGGTGTTGGACTCCCACATGACTAACCATGGCTCAAGTCTTGGACCTGGAGGCTTGACACTCATGCCGGGCATGTGTTTGTGCATGCCCAAAATCCCACGAGGAGAATGGAGAAGGGATTGCCATATGGCCATCTCCCTTAGGGGGATGATTTCTCTCTCTCTCTCTCTCCTCTGACTCGGTCTCTCCAGTGAACTCACATACCCTATAGCGAAAATCTCTCTTCAAAAAAAAAAAACACAAAAAAACCAAAAAAACAAAAACAAATCTAGGCCTGATATGGTAGCTCACGTTGGAAATTCAGCCTCCTTTCTGACTTCTTTTCCATCCCCTATGATGTTGCCAGGTCTGCCTGTTGAAGGTAGCCCATCGCTTAGACCTGCTGGATTCACATTCCAGCTGCAGGAAGAAGAAAAGTAGAGGGGAACATGCTCTTCTCTCTCGTAAGGGCATGACCAGCATTGTGCCAGCGCTGGCTAGTGCCAACTCAGGAGAGCCCGTTGTCACATCTGCAGATATTGTATGACTTGGTTGGCAATTCACGATGAAATAAATCATCTTTTAAGGACAGTAGATATTCAAAAGTCAACCCCTCCTATTATACAACTATATGTTACTGCTTATTTACGTGCTCTTGTACCTGTATTGGGAGTGAATGCAAACACTGTGTACTGGTAGACTACAAACAGCTCTTTGCAACAGTGCAGAAATCATTCTGGTAGCTTGAATTTACCTGTGGTGCATGTATTTATATTGCAGAAATTGGCAAACACTGCAATACAAGGCTTAATTTATTGTTTTGTTGACTGTCTAGACCAAGAGCTAAGAAACCAGCCTGTAATTTTTTTTTACTCAGTCTTTGAATTAAGAACAATTTTTTAACATTTTAAAGCATTATTGAAAGGGGAGGGAGAGTGAAAAGAAACAAGAGGGAGAAAAGTGAGGGCAGGCAGGCAGGCAGGCAGGAAGGAAGGATGGAAGGAAGTTGTATGCCATAGAGATAGGCCTTTCTGGCTACAAAGTCTGAAAGATTTACTAGCAAAGCCCTTATAAGAAATGTTTTATGAACCTCATGGAGAAAATATTAATAATGCAAATTAAACTGAAAAGCTTCCTTGCTGGCTGTCAGCTGAGTCCCACCTCAGCTTTTAGAAGCTGCCTCGTTTCTTGTCATGTGGCCCCTCTAGCTTCAAAGCTAGCAAGGAAGGAGCTCCCTCATGTTGAGTCCCTCTGATGTTTTGAGTCTCTTTTGCTGGGAAGATCCCAGGCCCTTTTAAGTGTTCACCTGAACTGGTCAGGCCCACCAAGGCCAGTCTCCCTTCCTTAAAGGCACCTGTATAGTATAATCTGATCATATTTATGTGTGTCTCACCATCTAGGGGCTGGATGATCGAGTGGCTAGATTCACTGGGGATCATCTCTGGTTTCTCCCTACTAAAGAGAACCTCTTTTTCTACCAAATCTATCTCTTGTACAGTGTTATTTTGAGAATGTCATGAAATCAAGATGTATAAAAACACTTTATTCCAGTAGATACCCTACAGTCTAAAATGTTATTGTGAATGAACTCTACCATTTTTTAAATTCATATATCTAACTGAATTTTGGATAACAGAAACTTTCCTAATTCATGGTCTGGCACCCAGGATAGACCCTGCTGTGGTTTTGCAGCTTCTTCTTGTTCCAAGAGCTGATTGAGTACAGCCATAGGATGGCATTTGGGAACATGAGTAATACAAGCACCCCTTTGTGGTTTATCTAGAAAGTTCACTGCTTGCTGGATAACCTTCATATCCTGAATGCAAGGTATTCCTTCCTTCTTCCTTCTGATTGCTCCCTTCTCTGTCCTCCTCTTTACCAAACCTCTACCCTTTTTCCTTCTCCTGCCTCCTGCCTCTCCATCTCTCTCTCTCTCTCTCAAGCTCTTTCTCTCTCCCTTTCTGTTTTTACTGACACACTTAGAAAACGTACGAAAAGTGAAACCATTTAGAGTTTAGCAACAGGAAATTAGCATGCACCTCTAAGCAGTCTCCAGACACTGTTTTTGGCCAGAAGCCAAAAAATAATAATTACAGTTTTTTAAAGTCATCTGTATAATGAGCATCCGTTGCCCATGGTATCCATCCATTAGCTATTCTTACATCTTGTAAGAAAATAAGGAGGCAAATGTAACAAAATGAGCAGAGCCACGAGATGCTTTCTGTACCCAGGAACACGAGAATCCCCAGTGTTTCTTTCAACTCTTTCAGAGTTACAACAGTCGATTTGAGTTCTTTTTTACATGAAAGCAGTATTTTAAGTATTGATAGTTAACAAGAATGTATTTCAGGTGCACAAATAAAGCTAAAACCCACAAGTTGTATTTATCATAAAGCCAGTAGAAACACTGGGAATCCACATATGTATAAATAATATATGAAGAAAACCTTGCATCTGCCGTTTCAAATGCCCAGCGTGTCACCATCACCACACACACACACACACACACACACACACACACACACACACTCTCTTCTAATTTTGCCAGAGGGCATGTGAGCTCTCCAGAGAAAGACAGACAGAGAGAAAGTGAGACAGCCCCTCCCATAGGCAAGGTTCATACTGCAATTCCTATTCCTCCATCTCTTCCTCCTTTCTGGATTTTGGACACACATGCACCCCTGAAAGGGATGTTTCCTGGCATGTTTCTGAAGCTGCAGGTTCTGGGACTCCAACTGCCCATTCATGTGAGATTAGCACCTTAACCACCAGGCCATAGACTGAGTCCTACCCTGTAGTTTTTAATGAGGATAATGCTCTTGGCTCTTTTCTTAAATTCTTTTTTTTATAAAATCTTTTTATTTATTTATTCCGTGAGTGGGAAATACAAAGAGAGACAGAGATAGGGCATCCCAATAAGATTTTGTTTTTTGTTTTTGTTTTTGTTTTTGTTTTTGTTTTTGTTATAGGGCATGTACACTCACCAGAAAGACAGAGAGAAACAGAAAGCAAGAAAACACCCCCCAGGGAGGTGGCCATGCCACAATCCCTTCTCCTACATGGGAGTCCAGCAACATAGCCATTATACCAACTGTTGGTCCCTCCCGGTAAGGTTTTACCAACCCCAGCTTCAGCCAGCCCAAATTGTGAACACATGCATACCCAATGTTCTCAGGGAAGTCTCTGGACACAAACCAGTAACCTTCCTGTGTGAGTCTGCCTGGCAGAGCTTCACATTTTACCACTGGTCCCATACCCAGCCCCTCCCCTGGCCCTTAAGAAAAAGAGATTGGGAACGACCAGATGGTGTAATGGTTATGTCACTAGACTCCCATGTAGTTGACTGTGGTTCAATTCTTGGATACAGTGGCTTAAAACTCAGGCTGGCATGTGTGTGTGTGCCTAAGATCCCGAGAGGGCAATGGAAGAGAAGGGATTGCAGCGTGGCCATCCCCCTGGGTGATAATTTCTCACTTTCTGTCTCTCTGTCAGTCTAGCAAGTACACACACCCTATAGCAAAAAACTCTCTTACAAGAAAAATATTGATTATTATTATTGATATTGATTAAAATCCTCAGTACTATCTAAAGACATAGGCATCTTATACCCATAAAAACAATTGTGTGTGTGTAATTTCCTAATGCCAGCAACACAGCCAGTGTCTGGCTTCCCTCCCTCCTAGTCACTGTAAGCAGTACAGAATAGTTATGTAATTGAAAATTTTTAGGACATCAGATAAATTGTACTGATATAGACAACTTAAAAAATGTAAAAGAAATCATTGTGCTCAGGGACCACATATCTGTGCATTTTCCACCAGCAGGCACCAAACTTTGATGCCTGCAACAAGCCCATGTCTGACTTCCCATGTCTTGTTCACTGTAAACAGTAGAGAATAGTTATATACTACAGTTAAAATCTTTTAGGACAGCAGGGAAATTGAACTCATATAAACAACTTCAAAAATGTGAAAGAGGGACCAGTAGATGGCATAGTGGTTAAAGTGATGGACTCCCACATGGTCGACTGTGGTTTGAATCCTGGACCATGCGGCTTGAAACTCAGGCAAGGTGCATATGTGTGTGTGCCCAAGATCCTGGGAGAAGGATGGGGGAGAAGGGATTGCAGTGCGACCATCCCCTCAGGGGGGAGCGATTTCTCACTTTCCCTCTCACTATCTCCGTCTCTCTCTGGTGAGTACATGCACTCTAAGGCAAAAACCTCTCCAAAAAGAAGTAAAAGAAATCATTGTGTTTGGGGAGTCACGTGTCTGTACATTTCCCACCAGCAGGCACCAACCTCAAAAACTCTTTCTCTTGGTGGCGTTTGGCCTGAATGAGGAAATAGGTCCATATATCTAACCCCTTGTTGGTTTTCAGGAAATGGAGAAAGGGAGGGATGGGGGAACGAGATAAGTAATTAGATAATAGCAGTATCAACTGGACTCAGATTGTAACCCATATCTGCTGGCATATCCCCCCCGTATTCAATAGCCTTTTTGACTAAGTTCCTTACTGGGTGGCTAAACAGAATTAGGTGAGACAGGGTGACTTATAAAGAGTACAGATTTATTTGGCTCATGATTCTGGTGGCTGGAAAGTCCAAAAGTGTGGGGTTGGCATCTGGTGCCACATTACAACACATCCAACAGTAGATGGAAGGGAAAGTGAGCATGCACAGAGAACGTGAAACCCGAGGACAGCCATCTTACTTTTACAACAATTCAGTCCTGCAAAAACTAACCCCTTTCTGTGAGAGAGAGAACTTCCTCTCTCCCACAAGAAGGCACTGATCTATTCACAAGATGATACCCCATGATGCAAACACTATTCCCAGGCCCCATCTCCTCTCAACACCATTACCTTGGGGAATAAGCTTCAAGCATGCGCACTTTGGAAGGACAAACCCTACTGAAACCATAACAATCTCTTAGGTCAGTTATGGTGGTTGTGATGATTCATTTTGTTTTAGTGGACAAATTTTTAAATAAAGAAAGAAGTCATAAACCCACATGATTTGGAGAGGAGAAAGCTGACCAATTGGAAAGTAAGACCATTTCTCTCATTCGTAATCAGGGTATCAACCAAGCTAGATGCAATACAGGAATTCCTGGTTATAGCCAGGAGCTCAGATTCAACTTCAGCTTTTCCTCTGAGACCGCAAAGCTGAACAAATACCATGTATGAGCAGATGTCATCAGTAAGAAAAGCTCCTGAACCTGGAACTCTCAACACTTGTTCTGCCCTAGATAGACCACCATGAGAAACAAGAGTTTTCTTTTCTTTGACTGTTCAGCACGTGCATGCGCGCGCACACACACACATGGAATTTATAAATATACTTACAAATACAAGGAACTATAAAAGTTTCATTTTAGTGAAAGTTAGCGTGAATGACCAGAAAATGATGATCATAGAATTAATACCCTCATTTTAATTTCTACAGAATTTATGGAGTATCACACAAATGCTCTGTAAATGTAAGCTTCTCCTTATTCTCTGTGTAATAAATACTGTTTTGCCAACCAGTGTTTATTTGACTCTGTTATTTTTCTCTTCCCAGTGTCACCTGAGAGCTACATTTCTCAGATGCCCTTGACTCTAAGGTTATGAATTCAGTTTATTTTCTGCCAATGAGATTTGCTCTTATGAGATTTTGAAAATGCAAAGACGGCAGATGCCATATTATTATTTTTTAGATCTAATGAGCAAGGGCTTGCTAGGGTAGATATGAGGTCTTGTACCCCATAGGGTCCTACCCTCATTCGTTCACTTCAGCAACCACTGGCAGAGGCCTCCTCTAATTTCCTTATCTGGGCCGCACCAACACCTCCCTGATTCTCTGGACCAGAACTGTAGTGATAAGCCTGAAAACAAGCTTCAGCCTCTGGTGCCTTCTGCAGTCTTTCTAAAAAATCTTATAACATCAAATTTTCTATATAAATCCCTTTCTGCCACAAATGTCTGAGATTGCTTTCTGAACGAAATGCTCCTAATTGTGTGACTTGAATAATGAGCAAAAGGAACAAGCATGATTCAATCCTTAAGCTACATTTTCATTGGAAAAAGTACAACTGTCTAAAGAAGCTTGGTTATTTGGATCAAGAAGAATAGCCCATCTCACCAGACTTTGATACTACCTTGAAGGGAAGATAGCTATAGACGCCTACATTATTCATAATTTGAATTCTCTTGTTTTATAATAGCATATCGATTATTGAATTATGATTATACCTCTGTAAATCTTGAACAACATTCAAATTCAATTATGTCTCATGTCAGATAGTGTTCATTTTAAGTACGTGGTGAATTTCTTTAAAATCTGCATGCGATCATCAAACCTTGAATGATCAGGAAAGAGAACTAATTTGGGTCTATAATTTTATAATATAAACACTCTGAGAATGCTATTAATCACTTGTACTGATCATTAATTATGAACTATAAAAATAATTTATTTGATGATGTTACCAAATTTTGTCTCATTAAGCAAGATAAAACCATTCAGTCAATAGGAAATGAATCACTGATTCTAATGTTCCATTTGGAAATAAATGAGGGCACAAATTTGGTTTCGGTTGCAGCAAGCAGGGGTAGAGAGATGGGAGAAGCAGATGTTTCTGATGACAGGAAGAAGATGACGTAAAATTAAGCCATGTCTTATGTAAGGGCTGTTACGAGTCACCTTCTGTTTGTTGACAGGATGCTTTGAATTTGATTCAATTCTCCACCATGCTCTACCCTTCAACCAAATAATCTGATCAGGTTAGTTACTGAAAAGCAGTAAAACCATATGCAAGAAAAATCACCACCATCCCCTCAGCCCTCCTGTGTCAGGATAGTTGGACCATGTGGGGGCCACCATATTGAGAAGAAGGGTGAGAGATTGGATAATGGGGATAGTAGTTTATTTAATAATAATAAAAAATGAAAACAATGAAAGAGCCTCTTACATACACCAGGCTGACTGAGTCAGAATTTGTCTTTTAACAAGATCCCAGATGATTCATCTTCAAATTAAATTTTGAGAAGCATAGACCCATGATTCATTGGCAATTACCAGTTGCACTCTCAAAAGAACAAGGTAAAGAGAATAATACTCTTGGCTTTGTAATAGAGAAGTGCATTTCTAGTCACAGAAGAGAATTCTTCAAAAAAATAAATACAAATATATGCCAAGAATACAGGAAGCCCACTAAAATTTTTTTTTAGTAGGATCAATCTTGAATTGAGGGTCCTGCTTTATGGACAAGTCAGGTCAAGATGATCAGTCTCACATCTTATCATTAAATAGCCTTGAAATGGGTCCTATGAGGGAGGAATAGCATTATTATGCTATGAGCCAATTCAGATATAGTTTAATTAAGTAATATGCAAGGTCATGGAGCGTGACTGGCAGAGTGATTTAGAACAGAATTAACTACGTCTTTTACTGTGGCCATTCCTGGGTGTCATCTCACATTGCGGCATATAAACTGTAAGAACAGTTCTGGCATTGCAGATCTATCCCTTCAACCAGAGGAATTGCTCTCTCTCTCTCCAAAGCCACAGAAACCCATCCCCTCTTTCTATTTTTAATCCTTTGCTGATTCGTGAGGCTTTCTACCAAGTAATTTGTTGCCAAACAGTTGTTCTCCTTGCAGCTGCCAAACAGACTGGCATTTGCAGCCTCAGGCTGTGTCCTGGGTTGGCTCTTTCCCAAATGTTATTCCCTACAAGGCTTTCTTTTCAACTGATGCATTAGGGTCTTTGAATGACAACATGAAATTAAATGGAAAATGACATTCATGAGAAAAGATGTTCCTTTCCAATAACTGGGACTCTCTACCCATCTGTCATTGCTTCCTGCTCTGTGTGTCTCATGGTTTTTCACAAATCCCAAGCAGCTTGATACAAATATGATCATTAGAGGATTTTCATACTTCAATTCAAATTATGCACAGACAACACTTAGGACACTCTGTCCAAACTCGTGTTATCCTCCTATAGGAGAGAGTAGTAAAAAAAAGTGCACCACCAAGCCATTTTCCTTTGAGTCAGCTTATCACTGAAATTGTCATAAATCATTTCCAATAAATTATCAAAAATTCATGGTTCTCTAATTAATGATTACTTCTGTCGATTATAAAATTAATTGAAAACCTTAATATTTACAGAAAAGAATGAATTACCACTGAAATAAGAGAAAGAAAAATAGAAGATAAAAAGAGGGAGAGATGGGTAGATGGATAGATACTGATCACACAGATGCAACAAGTGTTGAACTCCTAACAAAAGGCCAATAATTGTTAATGGTGTTAGTTATAAGATGTAGAAAAGTGAGAAACTTATTTTCAAAAAACTTAGTTTAAGAATCAATAATTGAGTTCCATAAAAAATCAATTTATATGTATGTATATATATGTGTGTGTATATATGTGTGTATATGTTTGTGTATATGTGTGTGTGTGTATGTGTGTGTGTGTGTGTATATATATATATATATATATATATGGCAGGATTTAATATATATATATATATATCTGGCAAGATTTAGAAGATAAGTATTAGTATAGGTATGAGTTGATAAGACATAGTTAAAGATGAGGAAGAACATTCACAGTAGAGTGAGGAAGAGGGAGCTGAATATTTAAAGCAAGCCATACAAAAGAAATCAAGTTTGTGAAGCAGAAAATAAGACCAGTATTTTTAGCCATTCATTAATTCAGGCAGCAAACAATCATTAATCCCTTTCTCCTGAAAGAAAAACCAAGACAGATCCAGGTCATTCCATCCCAACTCTTTAAGTGCTTATGTTGTTTCTGCTGGGAAAAATAAAATCATGCACTGATGAATGAAAGGAACATGCAATTCCACTGGCTACCCTTTCAGGCTATTTTTAAGTAGAAAGCCATAGAGAAAATGCTGGCAAGTTGGTTTAAAGTGAGATTCTACAAAGACTTTAAAAGTTATTCATTTTGTCATTGAATTTGTCCTTTTACCAACTGATTATAGGCAAGATTATGTAGCTTAGATTGACATTAAGTTTCCAGTTTCCACAGTGAACATGATTAAAATATAGCATATAAATGTTTTATAAAAACATATCCTATGCAAGTAAATAGTTTCAAAATTACTTTTATAAATTTAAATGAACAAAGGCAAACATTGTTTATAAAAGAGGATATCAAAATAGGCAGAAAGTGTTGTGGTAGGCTGAGTAATCCCTCTATTTCTCCTCCCCCCCCAAGGATGACAATATCCCCAGCACCTTTGCCCAAGTACTTTACCTAGTAAAGAGACTCTGAAGGTATGGTTAAACTGAGGATTTTAAGGAAGAGAGGTTATCCCGGATTATCTGATTGGTTCTGATGTAACACAAGGATTTTTATTAAATGAAAGAGTCAGAATGAGAGAAAGTAATGTGCTAATGGAAGCAGAAGTCTGAAAGATAAAGAGAAATCGTGAGCTGTTACGCTACTGACTTTGAATCCAAAGCCCCAAAGCCAATAAATGAAGATGGTCACTAGAAACTGGAGAAGACAAGGTAACAGCTCTCCCTGGAGCCTCCAGGAAGAACACAGCCCTGCTGATGCCTTAATCTGAGGACTTCTGACCTCCAGAACTACAATATAAGTGTGCGTTGTCTCAAGACACTAACTTTGTGGTAATCTGTTATGACAGCAATAGAAAAGTAATATAAATAGCTGTTTAATATCATTTACTAACATTAGAAGAAAAATTAAATGGCAATGAGAAAATAGTACATGCAGAACAAACTATGAAATGATGTCATCCCTAAAAATGAAACACACAAACTACTAGGGAAGCGATGGAGCTCCAGGAACACTCTCAGGCCAGTGGTAACAGCATAAAGTGGTACAATCACTGTGGTAAATTGTCTCTCATGGCTCACACTTACTCTCCTATTTACTCTGGGTGTGGCCATGCCACTTTCTTGGCCAGATTCAATAACAAAGATGAGCTTATCTCTTACCACTGACATCGTTGTTGGTACCATTATTGTTACTATTTAGGCAGTTTCTCAGCAGATGTCCTTGGAGAAGTAGTTTTTGTATAAGATTGCAGTGTTCTTTGGGTAAGGTTGTGTCTCTGGCAGAGTCCTTGTGATAATCCTTGTTATCAACTACCTACTCTGTTACCATGAACAATCGAAGCAAAATCTCCATATCTGAGAAAAAAATGAAAGAATGTTCATGCATATTCCTTGAGATGTCCATTAATTTCCTAATTGCAACTTAATTTGATTTGTAATTTATGCTTCCATAATAATAATAATAGTTTGCACCAAAAAGAGCAAGAGAATATCCTATATTCTGAAGTAAATTATTCATAAGGGTTGCTAAACAGATGGAAGATTGAATTTCTTCCAATCTCAATTGGAAGAAATATTCAAGTGAGTATCTTTCATGAGAAATGGTGCTAATTTATTGAGCAGTGTTCAGCAATCTCCACACATTTAAAGCTCAATGCACTTTTCCTCAGTAATAAATTCCATGAAGGGGGTGGTAGCTATTTATTATATAGTGTGACATATCAAATAGATTAACAATATATATTACCTTTCAGTTTTTTATTGGAAGATATGTGTTAGCTGCACAGTCTGTGTGTATTTAAGTAAGCTACTATTTTTTCTATGCAAAAATGTGTCATGACTTTTCCAATGACCCAATACATTGAAACATTCTGTAGGGAACACACGTGCTTTATATTTTCCCTGTATTACTCCATACCTCCAAGGTAATTCAATGTGACAAGAAAATTCTCATATAGACTGAGTATAAGAATAAGATAAAAATGTGTTTTTCAATAAAATACATTTAGAAAAGTACTACGAGATTCTAGGCTAGTAGGTTAAATAGGATGAATTTATTTAACTGCTTAGTTGATTTAAGTTTAAACCTCTCTACTGTGATAGAATTCTATAACAACCCATTTGTAATATTGCAGAAATATTTATATACCACTTATAATCCATAAGATTCTGTAAGATTTGGAGAAAAATCCTGGACAAAGAACAGAAGTTAGCAATATACAAAATTTTGCCATGTCTACCATGAACTAAAAGTCAATATATATGTATAAAATTCTCTCATATACAGAATTCTCTCTTTCTGTCATTCTCTGGTCTTAACACTTACGAATGTTGTCTCAAAAAAAGAACGAAGTCACCACTACTGTCCTTTGTAATCTGACACCAAACTTTTATGTTCTAAACTCACTTTGTACAACTTTAAATGTCGCAAGGGAGCATTGCATGTCTATCTGCATGAAAAACATACCAGGTCTCTCCTGAATAATGGGTTCTAAAATTCTCCCACCTCAAAGTTATTTCCTTTTTTATTAATTCTGAGTCTCCAGTTGCCAGTCATGCAGTGGAAATGGGAAATAATAAGGCAGTATGTCCTCTTTCCTTGAATATCTTCTTAGAAGAGGCAGACTGTGTTCTTGCTGTCATTCTTTTCCTTTCCATTCCACTCTGGAGGACACCGCATTGAAATGGAAAATATGTATTGCTTATATTATACCTCATCTAGTTTCCAGAAGCAGGCACCTCTACTAGCTTCCAAAAGTTTTTGAGGCAGCTCAGAAAATGTGAATAGAAGTGGAAGAAAAGGCTAGAGAAAAAGATATGCCATGCTTCAGGTCCTACCATATTGCAGGTGCTAAGCAAGATACTTTTTAATGTATTTATTCATATTCTCCAAAATTAAGAGGATTATGATTTTATTGCCATTTCATAGATGAGTCAGCTGCGGCTCAGAATTTAAATAATTTTCCCAGTTCACGTAACAATTGGCCGGGCAGGATGCACAAACCAGATCACTGGCTCTGTGAATTAATTAACCCATTCGGCTCTGCCATTCTGCCTCAGTAAGCCTCCTATGTCATTGTTTTGCCCTTGTTTTTTGTTTGTTTGTTTGTTTTGTTTTGTTTTGTCAGTTAATCATTTAAGGACCCAAAGATCCTTTTTAGAGTTTGCCATTTAGAATTACTGTTACTGTCAAAGGACTGAACTCCATTTGACATAGTTTTGAACAATAATCTCCAAGCTCCATGTTTCAGCCCCTTGATATATCTACAAGGATCAAAAGAAAACTTTATAAATACCTTAGAAAAACTAAAACACAGTTATTGTTGATTTTAATTTCATATAATACTTTGAGAAAAATAATAACGTAATTACAAAGATATAACTCTACAGTATTTAACTTATTTTCCAAATACAGTGCTCTCAGAAACATGCAGAGTGATTATGTGATTCATCCCTGCTCACCTTCGCCAGCTGTCAAGGGAGAATACAGGTGGTGCTCTGGGTAAGTCGCAGGGTTGTTTCTTCTTTATTCATGTTGAAGTGCATGTGCGTGCTCATGAATGAGAGAGAGAGAGAGATAGACAGAGAGAGTGATCAGCACCCTCCTCAGGGTCTGTGACGCCTGAGCCTCCTCTTCCCCACCAGACCGTGGGCACTGGTCTGTGCCTTGTATCTTTCAGTCTGACTAGGACAGAGATTCCAGTCATATCACCATGTGGGCTCTACTACTACCTCTGAGCAGTGCATTACCACTGAGCTATGGAGCCTGCCCCAAATTCTGGTTTTTCTCTCCTTCCTTTCTGCTCTGCTCTATGTCATATGAGGCTGAAGTATCCAGATTACACCTCCTGGGGCCAACAGGTCAGCAGGTGGCAAGGTGATTAAGGTACTGGTCAGCTCACATGGCTGACCACCATTCGAGTCCTGGACTAACGGTTTGTTTTCTCTGTCTCTGTCTGTCTGTCTGTCTTTCTCTCTCTGATGAGCACATGTACCCTATAGCAAATTAAAATAATAATAATGATAAATAAAATTAAATGAATAGTTCTTTTAAAAAGGAAAAGAGTAGAAATCCCAGGCTTTCTTGTCCTCTGGGTCCCAGTAAGACAGCCCAGTGAAAAGTACAGGAACATGGACTGTAGGAGAGGGAAAAGTCAAGCATTATATTGCTGCTCCTTCTCTGGCAGGCCATGGCTTTGCAGTGGCTGCAGGCCTGTGTCTACACCTCCTGTTATGTGGATGCTTTCCCTCTGTTAAGCTTCCGTCTCATTGCAGCAGCAGCTTCCTGTCCACGGTCCCTGGGGCCTGACAGAGGAAACAACTCTCTGCCCTCCCAGTCCCTCAGTGATTCAGTAGCACATCATTAGACTCTCTTCTGCCAACTCTCTGATTGTGACAACTGTCTCACCTGACTGTTACAGTAATGAGTACCAAGGTATTCTCAGAGCATACCCACCAAGTAGGGTAACAGGATAGAGTTGCATAGACATTTCATGAATACAGAGGACTTTCTTGAAGGAGAACATAGACCATGGAGATCTGTGGCCCGCAGTGGCATTATTATTCAAGCCAACACTGTCAGTGGAATGAAGGTCAGGTCAAAAACAAGATTAGTGCTTAGTTACCAACACAATAGTAGTGGTCACCAAGATTATGAGGTGGGATCACTATTCCTGAGTGCCCTGGGGAAGGTACACAAGAGAGAAGATGCATTTGAAACATTGAGTCATTAATTCAAGCTGTTGGTGATTGCAATCTTGCAAGCATTATAATCTGATATTCAGTCATGTCTGTCTTATAGAATTAAGGGCACAGACACCGGTGCCCATGGTCTGCAACTTGTGGATCTCTTGGGCTAAGGTAAAATTTTAGAAGTAGAATACTGAGTCTGGGGTATGCAATTAAGTGAGTCATACTCGAGAATGAAAGCTCAGTATCTCTAAATCCCTCTATCACCACCTAAAGCACATGAATGAAAGAGTACAATATTAAATTTTGGCTAAATTTATTTATGTGTATACACTCTCTTGAGATTTGGTGTTTAATAAATTAACTTAGACATCTGGGAAAGGTATTAACGGTCTCCATGATTGATTAATTCTTTCATCAGTGGGCATCCACTGTTTAAAAAAATAAAAGTTACCATGAGAAATTCTCAAGGTAAATCGTGAATGAATGAATGAGGCCAATGGCTTAGGGAGTGGATCTAATTTATGCAAACTGCTCAGCTGTCCTTTACTATACCCCTGCAAGGGACAGAGTATGACTTTCAGGAAACAGTAAATATTTTGTTAGGAAGTTGGCACCACTGTCTCTTAAGAGTTTTTCTGAGGGTACCCTCAGTAATCAGATGAACAGATGACCTGTTCCTACGGATGCAAGGCATGCCCCCTTTACAGGTGTCTCGGTGTTCATTCAAAGGCCACTCACATGAAATGGCCAAGGTAGCAAGAATGGAGGCCATGCATGAGCTCAAAATCATGAACATCTCAAGCTGAGTCCAATCTGCCAACAGCAGAGGCTAGTACTAACGCCTAATATGGTATCATTGCCCAGATATACTCACCAATTGCTTAATGTCATGTTGTTCATATGGGGCTTATCTCATCAGGGAAGAACATAACTTTTTCTTAAGAGAATATGTATGTAGTCTGGATATGTAATTTTTCTTCCCTGTCTACAAAACTTTTGCTAAAATCATCATGTGTCTTATTTATTACTGTGGTATCCTAAGCAACATTGCCTCTGCCCAAGAAACTCATTTTAATAGGAAAGGAATGGCAGCATTGGGCTCATCCCCATGGCATCCACTGGTCTTGCTTTGTGCCTTATCAGTGAGAAGCAGCTGTATTGATAGAATGACATCATGGCTGTTGGAAACTCAACTACAATACAGTTAATGGGAAAGAGCTTGCAAGGCTGAGTCATGGTCCTATTGCGTGCAAAGTCATCTTAAACTAGCAGCTGTTAAATGGTACCCTAGTTCATGGAATCGGGTTAAAATGGGTAGATAAAATCATTTTTCACTGTTAGACCAAATAATCCTCTGCTGAAATGTTTGTTGCTTGACTCTGAAGATGTCTGGAGAAGGCAGTGCCAAAGGAAAAAAAAAGTCCACAGGGCCAGCCAGTGGCACAGCCATAACTGAACACTCTATGCTGCTGAGTCCACCTAAGAGGATCCTGGATTTGTGTGGGAGGCCTTCCTGTGCACATTGGACATATACATGTGGCTGTGATCCAGTTTGGATGTGGCTGGGGATAGATTGCAGCATGGAGACCCTGCTGGGTGGTGGTGGTGGGGCACACTTCCACCTCATTGTCTTACTCTCTCTTTCTCATGGAAGAAATAAGTAAAAAAATCCCCAGAGGAATGTAATCATGATTCCATAAAATTGAAAACAGTCTTGTGTTCTAAACATGTTAGGATTCTCAAGTCTCTGAGCAAGAAGACATAAAAGGGGATTTCTCCATTGGCATGGGCAATTTATCCAGACTCCCAGTGGAAAACTCGAGTATTGCTAAAAATAGACAAGTAGGACTTTGTCTGGAGTTCCCGACTTCGCTGGTGTACACCTTAGTGTCCACACATCAGTAGTAGTGGTCCATGGACAACAAAGACCATAAAGACCTCTTAAACTGGATTCCACATGAATTCAGTTCTTAAGGCCTTTAAGAAGTAAGAAAAATAAGAAATTGATGGAAAAAGAACAAAATTATAATTATTAATGTAAATAGTTTGACAGAATCAAAGGGATAGCAGCTGTGTTATTGATTAATTATTTCTCCAGCATTTTCCTGCTACCTTATACAAAGAACACTGGCAATGATTAAAGTTACAATTTCGCATTCAGGTTCAAACATGACTGTAAATTCCTTGAAATAATACAGTGCTTAGTAGGAATTTTTTCTGTTTCTCCTCTGTTGGAGTGTATGCTATTTTTGGTTTGGTTTTATTCTATGTTAAGCGAGGTACAATAAGCAAAAGGCAACCATGGACTTGGAGTTGCAGAATAGGAGAAGTGAGGAAGGAATTTTGTTTGACTTCTCAAATTTATTCATTCTCTTTTTCTATCCCCCTTTCTTTCTCAAGAGAGAGAAAAATGGGTCTCAGATTCTCTTCTCTGTTAGATTCTAGTTTGGTTCTGACCATTTGGAGATGAGAAGAAAGAGAAATTGTGATATTTATTCTCCTCTTTTTATGCTAGGTTGTAGTTTGGTTCTGGCTGCTCACTTATAGCCATGGCTGCTGTTGGCTGACACTTTGGCCACTGCTGAAGGTCTCATTGGGGTCCAGACTGGCCCTTTCTTGCTCCTCAGGCCTTGGCATGATAAAAGCTCTCCACTGTCACTAGTCTCTGATTCACTATTACTGTGACTTGTTTTTTCACTTATCTCTAAGCTAGTCTCTTCATTACCCTCTCTTCAAACTCAGCATGCCATCTTTTTCCTGCCAGGGATTCAAGACTTTGGGAATAATATACCCTACAGAATGTTGTTATATAGTATTTATTTTATATGCTAAAATAAATTAAGGTCTTTGTATAAGGGATGACTGTATTTCTTCTAAGTAAAGAGATTTAGGCTTGCCAATGTTGTGGTTTATGTGGGTCTTTTATTATTTGCTCAGTAAAAATACTAATCCTCTTAACAGTGCTTTGTACTAAAGGATACAACAATGAACAGGACCCTTGCTCTTGGGGAGTTTCCATTTTGTGTAGGGAAATTTTAAAAAATAATCAATCAAATAAATAAGTACAGATAGTTCCTGGTGCCAGGAAAGGAATAAAGTGGTAACAGCATGAAAAGGAACTCTAGCTTTGTCAGACAAAAAGGTGTATGTGAGGCTTTAGTGCTCTCTCGCATTTTCTTTTGTCTGCTCTAGCACATACGTTTATGTCGCCATGTGTTCCAGAAAAATGGCTCATTTCTGGCCCCACGGGGTAAATGTGGATGGCTCTGAGCCAACTATTCCGTCTCATCCACACTGAGTCTTTTAGGGCTGGGCAAGACATACCACCCCATGCTCTAAGGCTTTTGTGCAAACCTGCAGGTCACCTTCCTGAAGGTGCTTTATTCTCCCTAGTTAAACAAACAAACAGACAAACACAGATGGAAATGCTCCTTCTTTGGGGTGTGACTGTCACCATAAATACTTGTAATGCTTAAAATTGCAACAAATGACTTCCAAGCATAAGGTGACAGACTGATAGGCTGAGGACAACAGAGCAGAAAGATGAACAGAGCCAAAATTCCCTTGCTCTTTAATAACTTAAGCTTTATTTTGCTTAAAAGCACTCAAATAGACCATACCAGCAGGTAACATAGTGATTAAGGTGCTGGTCTTCCACATGGTAAACTGTAGTCTGAGTCCCAGACCTGGTGCCTTCAAACTCACACTGAGCACATGTGTGTACATGCCCAAAATCCCCAGGGGAGAATAGAGAAAGGATGGCAGTGTGGCCATCCCCCCCCCCGGGGGGTGATTTCTTACTTCCTCTCTCTCTGTATCTCTGTTTCCAGTGAGTACATACTCTCTATAGCAAAAATCTATCTAAAAACAAAACAAAACAAAACAAAAAGCACTCAGATAGGTAAGACCTCAATAGAACCATCCCATGTAAACTTGGACCTGAAAAATTACGAAGAAGCATGGGCCAGCAGGTGGTGTATAGTTTAGAAGTTGGACTCCCACATGACTGATGTTGATTTTGAAACTGGTGGCTTGAAAAACATGCTAGGCATGTGTGCATGCATGCCCCAAATCCCAGAGGCAAATGAAGGAGAAGGGATTGCAGCAAGGCCATACCCCCTGGGGGAGTAATTTCTCAAATTCCCTCTCACTGTCTCTCTCTCTCTCATTCTCTGGTGAACACTCTAGAACTATGGCAAAAACCTTAAAAAGAGAGAGAGAGAGGAAGAAGAAGAAGAAGCCAACAATCAAAGAAATATAAACAGCATGCCAATGAGCAGGGAAAACAAGAAAGACCTGATAGG
The DNA here is from genome assembly GCF_000334495.1 of Tupaia belangeri chinensis. Classification (NCBI taxonomy): domain Eukaryota; kingdom Metazoa; phylum Chordata; class Mammalia; order Scandentia; family Tupaiidae; genus Tupaia; species Tupaia belangeri. The sequence continues at coordinate 11,358,463 of NW_006159850.1, read as the reverse complement.
TGGAAAGAATGGGGTCATCAGAGACTAAATTGTACCCGTTAAGTTGCATGGATCGTGTCTACCACAGATATCCTTAGCTCTTTTCTTACTTCACATTTCACTTTTTAAGACGCCTTCTCAAAAATTTCTCGTATATGTACTTTTGTAAGCTATCTTATATAATATTTGGAAAGCAAGTATGAGAAAATACAGAAAGAAATCCCCCAAATTCCCTGACTGTCCCAAGTCCAAATAGCTTGTACTATTACTTCACAGAACTGGAATCCCAATTTTTGTTAGGAAAATATAATCACTATGGTTATTTTTTATTGTGGACACCAAATCCAATATCTGAGATCAGTTTGACCCACTGGAATGTAGTCCAATAGATATGAACCATATTTTATTCTGATCATTTACTGTAGGCCATTGTAAAAGATAAATGACATCAGAGATCTTAGCTATACTTACAGTTTTGGCCATCATGAGTGCACTATTATATCATTTTCCCTATTATTTAATTTTACAGTGCCCATGGGTTGGCTGAGTCTGTAGAGGCAGCTTTCCAGGCAGTCATTAAATGTGCTTACATAATCCCTTTATTAACTGCCAACATCATCTCTCTCATAACTCCTAAACTTCAAAACTGATGACTTTGCTTGTGGTTTATGACAGTAAAACATGTAGGGTCTTTAACAGTTAAGTGAGCAGAAAGTTCTTTGAATGATAACCTTACCAATTTTAAACAATTCTCTGATATGGTGCAAGATCACAATAATCAAAATTATCAGAAAAAAAATAACATATACAAATGGAAGCTTCACCATGATGGATTCTGAAGCAAGCAAGATATTTCACCAAGATGGATTCTGGCCTTAAAATTGTAACTTCACTACACTGCATTAAAAAAAAAAAAGTCCTAAAATAAATAAAAGATTGTGATTTTGTAGTCTGTGGTTTTTCCTTCCTTTTCCCTTCTCTAATTTGACTTGTATTTTGTTCTTGAGTCACTTCAAGACAGGTCTTCTTCCAGTAGTGCATACTGACTCCAGCCTTCTGAGGTTTATTATAAACCCAATACAATTCTACCGTTGCATTGTAGGTATCTCATTTGTACATTTTAGCTAAAGAAATACATAAATAAATATTTCCACTCTGAATATGTAGTAAAAACTTGCTAAGTCACTCTTTAAATCAGGTTTGATAGAAAAAGTGCTAGGGACCAGCAGTTAACATAATGGCTATGTCACTGGATTCCCATGTAGTTGACCACGGTTTGAGTCCCGGACCCAGTGGCTTAAACTCACACCAGGTGCACGCGTGTGTGTGCCCAAGATCCTGAGAAGAGAATGGAGGAGAAGGGATTGCGACGTGGCCATCCCCCAGGGGGTGATTTCTTGCTTTCTGTCTCTCTGTTTCTGTCTTTCTGGAGAGCGCACATGCTCTATAGAAAAAACCTCTCAAAAAAAAAGAAAAAAGAAAGAAAAAAAAAGGAAAGAAAGAAAAGAAAAGAACTATAAACACATTGGAACAGTTTTAAACAAACAATTCCAAAATATATGAAAGTTATGGAAGTGCTAAGTTACAACACTGTTCCTCACATTCTTTCCTTTTCCCTTCTCTAATTTGACTTGTATTTTGTTCTTGAGTCACTTCAAGACAGGTCTTCTTCCAGTAGTGCATACTGACTCCAGCCTTCTGAGGTTTATTATAAACCCAATACAATTCTACCGTTGCATTGTAGGTATCTCATTTGTACATTTTAGCTAAAGAAATACATAAATAAATATTTCCACTCTGAATATGTAGTAAAAACTTGCTAAGTCACTCTTTAAATCAGGTTTGATAGAAAAAGTGCTAGGGACCAGCAGTTAACATAATGGCTATGTCACTGGATTCCCATGTAGTTGACCACGGTTTGAGTCCCGGACCCAGTGGCTTAAACTCACACCAGGTGCACGCGTGTGTGTGCCCAAGATCCTGAGAAGAGAATGGAGGAGAAGGGATTGCGACGTGGCCATCCCCCAGGGGGTGATTTCTTGCTTTCTGTCTCTCTGTTTCTGTCTTTCTGGAGAGCGCACATGCTCTATAGAAAAAACCTCTCAAAAAAAAAAAAAAAAAAAGAAAGAAAAAAAAAGGAAAGAAAGAAAAGAAAAGAACTATAAACACATTGGAACAGTTTTAAACAAACAATTCCAAAATATATGAAAGTTATGGAAGTGCTAAGTTACAACACTGTTCCTCACATTCTGTAGCTAAGAGCCTGAATCTCTCCATTACAAATCCTAGTTTCAGTGCTTTATAGCACTTTGTACAAAAATTTCATCTGAACCAAAATTAAGTATCTAGGAATTCAGCGAAGGAGTAAGGTATTTTGGTTTGTTTAAAGCTTTTGAAATTTTTTTAAAATAACGGTTCAGTTACTAAAAACCAACAATCTATAGATTATATTCATTTTGATTTTGTCTCTGTGCTTGTGAAAACATGAAGACTTATGTTTTGTTAATACAAATTGACAAAATTCTAAATAATAGTAAAAGATGCCTTATTTCTATGGCATTATTTCTTACTCTAAATCACTAGTTATGAATTAGTTTGTGAGTGTTTAAAAAGTAGGCATCCCTTTTCAAAATAAATTCCCCAGCTATTTAGGATATTTACTGCATATCTATTTAAGTCAATGGATAATGGGCAGTAGATCTGTTTTCCTACTTTTTTCTTAGTCAGATAATAAAAATCTCTAATCATTCATATTAATCTGGTGCCAAATGGCAAAACTCTTAAAAGCCTGTTGGGTAAGACTGCGCCTGGATTTTTAATTTGTTTCATAATACATAAATTAATCCTCCACTCATAAATGGCAAATAGAAATGGTAAGTGAAAAGACTTAGAATAACACTAACATTTGAGAGGTTCCACTGGTAGGTCCCTTGTTCTCTGTGGTTCCATGTGAACAGCCACTTCAATAGCGTCCCATTCTTCTATGTCCTATGGTATTGGTGTCCATTGAATTCTTTTTTAGTTGGATTTCATTAGGTAAGAGCATTTCATGTAAGATCTATTCTCTTCACAAATCTCTAATCACCTAACACAGGATTGTTGACAATAGGCACAATGCTGTATAAAGATCTCTAGAATTCACTGAATACCCAGACCCTTATCCTGAAATTTTATGCCTTGATTAGTAATCCTCCACTTGCAATGGGGAAACCACCATGCTTTTTGAGTCTATGCATTGGACTCTTTTGAATAACTCATATAAGGGGAATCCTATCGTATTTGCTCTGTGATTGACTTATATCACTGACAATAGTGTCTCAAGTTTCACCCACATTGTCACATGTGCAGAATTTCCTTCTTCTTTTTTTTTTTTTTTGGTAGAGGTTTTTGCTATAGGGCATGTGCGCTCTCCAGAAAGACAGAGAGACAGAGAGACAGAAAGCAAGAAATCACCCCCCAGGGAGGATGACCATGCCACAATCCCTTCTCCTCCATTCTCCTCTTGGGATCTTGGGCATGCACGCCCACGCGCCAGGCGTGAATTTAAGCCACCGGTTCCAGAGCTCGAACCACGGTCGACTACATGGGAGTTCAGCAACATAGCCATTACACTAACTGCTGGTCCCGGAATTTCCTTCTTTTTAAAAGGCTGAGTAGTAGTCAGTTAAGTGTTTATACCACATTTCCTTTAACCATTCATCTGCCTAGAGAAATTTAATTGTTCTCACATCTTGGCCATTACAAATAGTGAGTTTGGGAATATTAATATCACTTTGAGATCCTGATTTCAATTCCTTAGGGATAAATAACCACACCTGGAATTATTGAAATAGATGCTAGTTTTATTTAGTTAGTTATTTTTTTGATGAACCTCCATACTCTTTTTCATCGTAGCTGTACCATTTTGCATTCTCAACAGTGTAGAGTTAAAACTTCGCTACTTCCTACCCAACATGTGTCTTTTGTTAATAGCCGTCCAGGCAGATGTAGGGTGATACCACACTGTGATTTTGATTTACATTTCCCTGATGATTGGTGACACTGAGTATTTTTTCATATAAGCATAGGCCATTTGTGTATCTTCTTTGGAGAAATGTCTACTCAAGTTCTTAGCCTATTTTTATATCAGATTATTAAATTTTTTGCTATTGAGTTATCGAAGTTTCTTATATATTTTGGAGATTAACCTCCTATCAGATATATGGCCTGTAAATATTTTCTCACATTCCGTAAGCTTCTCACATTCTGTTGCCTTTTCTGTTGATTGCTTTAAATTTTCAAATATTTTTCTATGCAGAAACATTTTTGTTTGATCTAGCACTATTCATTTATTTTTGATTTTGTGGCCTTTGATAACATTTTTTCTCTCTTACTAATTTGATTTTTTTATTACTCCTTTTATTACTCTTAATACTATCATTACTATGTACTGAAATTGTATATAATATTGTACTATTTAGACATTGTGGAAAGGTCAGAAGGAAATTACCATGAGCCACATCAAGGTAGAAGAGGAAGCATTCAAGTTTCTTAATGCCTCAAGCTTTTTCCAGAAATTTTCTTCTGGCCACAGCAGGGCAGAATGGCAGTGCAGGCAGAGCAGGCACTGAGGATAGTGCAGCAACTGTGGAAGTCACAGCAGGCGTGTTGGAGAGCATCAGATGATATTAAGTCCAGGATAACAGTCTGGGTATTCAGGAAAGCCCAGATAATCTTGGAGACCCTCAAGTGTGCATGGGAAAGGCTCATAACATTTCTATATCTTGTTAGAAACTCACTTTCAGGATCAGCAGATGGCATAGTGATTATGTCGCTGGACTCTCACATTGTTGACCACAGTTTGAGTCCTGGACTCAGTGGCTCATACACCCTATAGCAAAAATCTCTCTCTAAAAAAGAAAAGAAAATGAGAGAAGGGAAAAGGGAAAAGAGAAAAGAAAAAAGAAAAGAAACTCACTTTCTACATCAAGCTTAGACATGTCTCAAGAGGTGGAACTTCCCTCCCACGTGAGCAAGATGGTGTTTGCTACTGCTAAACCAAGTGTCAGTGCTTAGACTTAGAACTTGGCTCTTATCCAGGAGTTAGACTTTCTTTGACTTTGCCCACTCCCACCTGTTCATGATTTTAATTTCTTCCATAGAACGACCACCACCTCTGCAAGAGATTGGAAGGAGACTGCTAATAACATGTGGGCAGTGCCCTTTCCAATCCTGAGAAGTGTCAACCTTTAAGAGATAGGTTGCCTTTGTTTCTCACAAAATTGCCTAAGGAGTAGATTCTCTTGCCAAAAATGTGAACGTTGGTTGAATATTGCTTAAGCAACCAGAATAGCAGATACAGTGCATGTAGAATGGACAAAGGAAGTAGGGTCAGTCCTGCTGAGTCAGCTGGGAGAGATCTTCTCTGAGCAGGGACCACCCGGGGCACAGGAAGCCTATCGGAGCAAAACAGATTCTGTCCCTGCCAGCAGTTAGCGTAATGGCTATGTCACTGGACTCCCACGTAGTCGACCACGGTTCGCGTCCTGGACCCGGTGGCTTAAAAAACTCACGTCAGGCACATGTGCTTGCGTGCCCAAGATCCCTAGAGAAGAATGGAGGAGAAGGGATTGCAGCATGGCCATCCCCCCTGGGGGGTGATTTCTCACTTTCTTTCTCTATATCTCTATGTCTCTCTCTGACTGTCTGGTGAGCACACGTGCCCTATAGCGAAAACCTCTCCAAAAAAAAAAAAAAGACAGGGAAAAAAAATCCTGTAACTTCAATATTGCATAATAAAATCTGCATTAGAGCATAATAAGAGTACTACAAAAGATCAAAACAAGTACAATTAGCATAATCTCATGGAGGTGGGTACTGAGAAGGGGAAGGAATGCTCATTAAGGAAGTCAGGGAAGTCACTCTGGAGGAAGAAGTATTTAGGTGAAGATTGAAAGAATCCTCATCTATTTTAAAAGCTCCCACCAAAAATAATTAGAAGTGAGCTTTCACTTCCAGTCATGGATTATTTCCCTGGTTACTGTAGAAAGTCAACTGTAATTAATTAGTGCCCTAAATTGTTCTCTACTTGTTTTTTGGGTAAAAATGTTGTCTGTGATTAATTGATATCTCCATGAGGGCAGTCACAGTCTTGGTCTTCGTTTTCACTCCCTCATGTTTAGCGATGCTGAAAATAGAGAACTTAATTAATAAACTCTCATTGCATGAATGATTGGAGTTTTTTTAAAAAAATAATCTTGGCTGATATTTTGTAAATGTCAACTGTTCTACTCTGTCATCCTGAGACAAGAGCGTTTTGAAATGGGCGTAACTTACATACTACTTTTTTGCCCCATTTATCATTTTTATGTTTTCTTTAAAAGCCTTTGAATTATTGATATAATCGTAGACCCATAACTCTAGATCTTCACCCAAACCTACCAGAAATATTCTTTTGCATAGTGGAGATTTCTAGAGAACTAGACAGTTATGGTGTCAATAAGAATTTTCATAATTGATAATACAATGACAAAACACACAAGCTGTAGTGACACATCCCCATTAGGGCCATCTTTCTGGATTCTTATGCAAACTGCCACTGAACACTGCTTTCTTTTAACTCCCTTTTGTTTCTGAGCTAGCAAATATTTTTTAACAAAAAATCTTAGTCAACAACGTAGACTAATGAGAGCCTAGGCTAAAAATGGCCAAATCCACATAAACAAAATTAATTTAGTAGCAGAAAATCACTTCTGTGCAATTATCTTGTGTGCTATGTTATAACGTGAAGTGGATATTTTACAATTATAAACACCTGTTGACAAATTTCTAACTCTGCCAGTGACAGCAGATGCTGCCAAGTTACTCTTCTGTTCTTGAGTTTAATCATTTCCCTTAAATGAAGTAATTATGACTGTTTTAAAACATGCTCCTAAAATAAAGTGAGAAGTCACATTAGAAAACATATTGTCTGAAAACAATATACATTAAAATATAGAAACTAATTAGACTTATTTGATAAACAGAATTGTCATTTCTTCCTGAAAAAGTTATTTTTGTGACTTGATGTGGGCTAGAGGTAAAATCCTTCACACATTCTAATATGAGGAAAAATATGTTCTTAAGAGTTTTACTCAAAAAGTACTAAAGATGGTTCCCGTATTTTATTTGAATATTATATGCATAATATTTACTTTTCATTTCATTTTTTATACATTCAATTACATTATTTAGCTTACAAAGTGAATATTTCAACATGTGAATATTTCTTCCTATGCATAATATTTACTTTTCATTTCATTTTTTATACATTCAATTACATTATTTAGCTTACAAAGTGAATATTTCAACATGTGAATATTTCTTCCTATGCATAATATTTACTTTTCATTTCATTTTTTATACATTCAATTACATTATTTAGCTTACAAAGTGAATATTTCAACATGTGAATATTTCTTCCTATGCATAATATTTACTTTTCATTTCATTTTTTATACATTCAATTACATTATTTAGCTTACAAAGTGAATATTTCAACATGTGAATATTTCTTCCTATGCATAATATTTACTTTTCATTTCATTTTTTATACATTCAATTACATTATTTAGCTTACAAAGTGAATATTTCAACATGTGAATATTTCTTCCTATGCATAATATTTACTTTTCATTTCATTTTTTATACATTCAATTACATTATTTAGCTTACAAAGTGAATATTTCAACATGTGAATATTTCTTCCTATGCATAATATTTACTTTTCATTTCATTTTTTATACATTCAATTACATTATTTAGCTTACAAAGTGAATATTTCAACATGTGAATATTTCTTCCTATGCATAATATTTACTTTTCATTTCATTTTTTATACATTCAATTACATTATTTAGCTTACAAAGTGAATATTTCAACATGTGAATATTTCTTCCTATGCATAATATTTATAATAAATATATTTTTCTCCTAACTCTCAGTAAAAAGTGCACTAATTTGAGGCTACTGTCTGCTTTATCATATAACTGCATGAACTTGGAAAACTGTGGAAAAGTTATTGTTCTGCAAAACAAGAACACTGGCTGGCTGGGCTGGGACCGTGAGCTTTTCACTAGCAGAGGCTAGAGGGAGACGGAGGTTGAAGGAGGCAGAAGGAACCCACCCCTTCCTGTTTGCTCTCTAGTATTTCCCTTGGCAAGCCTGTTACCTTCCAGTTCTTGTGAATACCACCCTCGGCTCCCTTCTTTATCCCTACAGCAGCAGTTCCTTCCTACAGCAGCAACTGAGTTTTTCCAATGCGTGCAGGATCAGCATCATCACAACCCTCCACAGCAGAGGAGGCAAAGCAGCACCTGACGGCAAAGCTCAGTTTCCTGGGACTCCTCCTATACACTGAGAGGCATCGGCTGACCAGTGGTCTCTTCCTCTAAAGTTTGAGTTTCAGCCCCACAAGTGTGTCCTCCACGCTTTTAATTTTAATATTTGTGAATACAGCCTCGCTGTGTGACTTCTAGTGCTTAAGCGAGCCAGATCCCTTATGGCCAATTCTGGAATCCTGGTCCCAGCAGTTGGAGGACTATGCTGAGCATGTATGCATGCATGCCCAGCATTGCCACAGGATGGAGAAATGAAGGAAAAGGGATTGTGGCATGACCATGTCTATTGGGTTGGGGACAGGGGTGCTTTCTTCCTCTTCATCTCTTTCTCCAGCAAGTGCATGTGCTCTCTGGCAATTAAAAAAATATGAAAACACAGTACCAGTGGTGATAACTGCTTTCTGAAAATAATTCCTGATAGCTCAGTTTTTTCTTTTGCCTTTTTTAGTTATCTACTAAACTATTTACCTAGTTAAGGATTCTTTAAACCAAGTTTTCTCTATTAGAACAACTGGTATGTGGGACCAGCAGTTGGTGTAATAGCTATGTGGCTGGGCTCCCATGTAGTTGACCGTGGTTCGAGTCCCGGCCCCAGTGGCTTAATCTCATGTCAGGTGCGTGTGCATGCATGCCCAAGATCCTGAGAGGAGAATGGAGGAGAAGGGATTGAGGCATGGCCATTCCCCCTGGGGGGGGGGGTGATTTCTCACTTTCTGTCTCTCTGTCTTTCTGGCAAGCGCACGTGCCCTATAGCAAAAACCTCCCCCACCCCCCCAAAAAAAGAACAATTAGTATGACTTCAGTTTCCTCATTGAACCCTGAGTGACATAATGCTAATGTCCACACTGAATCCCTGCCGTGAAGATCTCATGACCCTTTACCTTTCAGCCTTCCTGAGTATGAAAGGGCACCTGCTTTGTGCCAGACCCCATCTTTGGCAGTGGACACAGAATGGGATCAAGACATCCTTGTTAATGCCACAGAATTAGATTTAATCAATAATACTGAACATCATATAATGTCCAGAAATGTAGAAAATTCTGTTTTTAATTGTGGTTAGAACATGTATAGTCAAGCCTTCTGAAATAAAGGATATTATGCATAACAGGGCATCCAAGAAATTAAAAAATCCAGGAGACTGAGAATTATAAGTGAAACAGTTTGCTAACAAGGACATGCCAGCATAAAATACTGCTACGAATTACTCCTCCATTCCGGGGCAGTGAAGTTCTTGCCATCATTTGCAGAAGCTGCCTCTTGTTTTCAGTTCAGCTCATTTCAGTTCATTGAAATGACACACAAAAAAGAAACAAATTAGGAGTTCCAAGAAGTCCAAAAAAAAGCTATGGAAGGGCAGAGTAATGAGGCAAGATTGCAATGACTGAATGTATTTTTATCTAGTATTCAACTAAGTGCAATTGTGACATCTAAAAATAAGTGATGCAGAAAAAGAAAAAATAATTATAGAGAAGATAATATATAATAATTAACTACTGAAAAAGAGTATGCTTTAAATAATGGGATACAAGTAAAGCAGGAATAACTTGAGCTGATTATAGAGACTCAATTTCTCACACTTAGGTGAAAGGAGTGTTATCATTTAAAATTCACAGCCCTTAAAAAAAGAACAGACAAAACATGTAATTATTATCTGCCAACAGTGTAGAGTAAAATGATGCAGTGGTATTTGTCTCCTTTTAATTGATAAAGTTCTATATGCTCCTCAAGTTATCTAACCCATTCATTTCTGCTTAAAGTACTCAGAAAATTCTTGTAAATCTGGGAAATAACTATTACATTTTTTCCCTTTTTAAAAGTTTTTCGCCATAGGGCACATGTACTAGCCAGATACAGATCAAAAGGGAACCTGAGACATCACCCCCAAAGGGGCATGGCCATGTAGCAATTCCTTCTCCATTCTCCTTCTGGGATTTTGGGCATGCATGCACATGCACCCGGCATGATTTTCAAGCCACTTGGCCCAGGTCTTAGACCATGGTCAGCCTGTGGGAGTTTAGCACCTTAGGCATCAAGCCACCTGCTGACTACTACATTCTTTTTCTAACAGGCTTTGGTAAGTGCCCCCAAATAAAAAAGGTAATTGCAAAAATGAATACTAGAGATTTCCATAGGTATTACTTTTGCTGTTTGATTATCATATAAGGCATCTCAAAGGAACACAAATATATTTTATTGTAGGCATAAAGTATAATTTCTCATTTAAAAAAATAAACTGGGCCAGCTCTGTGACCTGGTGGTTAAGGCAGCTAGATTGCACATGGCCACCCTCACAGTTTGAGTCCTAGACCCAGCAGCTTGACAAACACTCCAGGCACATGTGCATGCATGCCCCAAATCCCAAGAGGATGGAGAAATGGAGAAGAGATTTTATTTTAGTATAACAGTTACTGATGAGGGTCTTTCTCTCTCTCTCCTTCTCTATCTCTCTCCAGCAAGTATATATGCCCTCTGGCAAAATTTTTTAAAATAATAATAATAATAAACTTAACTATGTTATAAATATTAGCATAGGTATATGAGAAGTTTTTCAAAAAGTTTATGGGCAATGTGTGTTATGAAAAAATCATATATAACATTCAAGCAGATTTTTGTCTCCAAACAAATTTATATTTTAATCCCACTTAACCTTGAACTTTTTGAAGTCCCCTTGTATATGTTCACAATAAAGTTACAGCCAATGGCTTATTTTCTGGTGATGGGTCCATTAATAAGTAACATTAGAAGTGATCGGAAGCAAACTATTTTACTCAGATATTCTCAGTCTCAGTATTAAATCTACTCCAACTATTTCCCCATATTCTGATTTATTCAACCCTTTTCTTGTTTTTAGGGATGTATACTTAAGTTAATCATCCTTGTTCATCCTCGCTATAGACAATGATTGTGTTTGTATATGAAACAACCCTTTAGAAATATGTCTTTGAAGCTCCCTGTCCTGTTCAACAACAAGGTCCTCCTGGTTACCAAGAGGAAGAAACTAATTTCTGGTTTGAGCAAAATACCACGTCACCATGTTTGACTGGCAAATATGGTAACTACACCATTTCCTAGATGTTTGGAGCATGTCTGCTTGTTTCATTCCTTGTGCCTCATCCAGATTTTGCCCATCCTCTTGCCCATCCTCCATGCTTTGAAAGATCTTGGGTCTGAGGTTGTATGTTTTCCTTAATAACTCAAAACTGAACAAGAAACTTTTCAGAAACACAGTAAAATATGATTATGATGCTCCTTTTTCATGTTTCAGTTTTACACTTATATGTTTAATTAAAAATCTCTGTATAGCTTTTAAAGTAGTTGAGAAAAAATGAAATACTCTTTAGCCATTGAAAAGAATGGACCCCGAGCCCAGGTGGTGGTGTTGCGTGGTGCCGGGGACTTCATGGAGAAGGGGCGGTTTCCCTCCCAGGCCCTCCCCGAGCACTCTAGGCATGTGTGCATGCCTGTGATATGGGCTGGCTGAGGCTGGGGGGGTATCATGGCATGAAGGCTGGGTGTGGCACGACTCTCGTTCTCTCTAGACTTTTTTGTGTGTCTCTCTCATGGAAGATAAATGAATAAACTTAGAAAAAAGAAATCCTATCATTCAAGCCTAGAGGACATTGTATTAAATGACATAAGCCAAGCATAGAAAAAGAAATATCACATGCTCTCCTATGAAGAAGCTAGAGAAGCTGACCTCATAGAAGTAGAGAGTAGAATAGTTACTACAAGTTGGGAGAAGGAGGGCAAAGGAGAGGAGGGGCTGTACTGGTTAATGAATATGAAATGAGGAGAGAATTCTAGTCTTCTATGGCAAGCAGAATGACTATAGTTAACAATCCTTTAATGTATTTTAAAATAGCTGGACTAGGAGATTTCAGATGTTCCCAACATGAAGTTATGATGAATTTTAGCAATGATGAATTTGCTAATCAGCCTGATTTGATCATTACAGATTGCATTCATGTACTGAAAAATCACACTACACCCTATAAACATGTATAATTATTAAGTATCCATTGAAAATAATAATAAAATATTTTTAAAACAGAATTATCAGATACAGAGACCTGCAGATGACATAATGGTTACATCACTGGACTCCCACATCGTCAACCACATTTTGAGTCCCAGACACAGTGACTTCAAACTCATGCCAGGCACATGCACGCATGCCCAAGATCCCGAGAGGAGAATGGAGGAGAAGGGATTGTGGCGTGACCATCCCCCCTGGGGGGTGATTTCTCGCTTTCTGTCTCTCTCTGTCTGTCTGGCGAGCGCACATGCCCTATAGCAAAAACCTCTCCAAAAAAAAAAGAATAAATAAATAAGACCAGGTACAGCGAAAATTAAGCAAACCTGATTCTGGAACTATAATCTTATCAGAATAATATATTAACAAATTTCTCAGAGATATTGGGGATAACTTGTACAAGAAGGTTTTTGACTGGTTCAACATCTTCCAGGGTCATAGACAGCTCTCTGGTATTGCTTTAGCTGAGCTATAACCATAAAAGCTCCAATTTCATGGAGTATGAAAGGTTATTTTCCAAGTGGTGACTTATTTTTGGGTCTGAGGATAATTTGGATGCTATGGTTGAGTCAACTGCTTTTGATGACCATGCTAAAGTCACTGGTGACCCTCAGTGTTCCATTTGAAACCCTACTCAGGCGACCATACTTAGAATTATATAAGAAATATGAAGGGTCTCCCAAAAGTGCACGGGAAATTCACATTAAGAAATAACTGTGCATGGATTTAAAAATGTTTTGTATCAAAATAAAATTATATTTTAATTCCATTTATCTATAACCTGGGTGAAATCCCCTTATGTAAAGATTAGTAAGCTAACTTTTATATTTTATGGTAGGGGAAATGAGATCCTCCTATGAAATTAATTATTAATCTTCTACAGCCATGTGAGGTAGACATGATTGCCATCCAGAGGCACAGATGACTGGTGTAAATCATTTTTGGTCTCACAACTGGAGCGTGGAAAGGTTAAAACTCAAATGGCTGGGATTTGGAGATTACATTCTTAAACACAATAATATACATACTCATAGCTGGTTAAACAAATAATTAAGATCTGGGGACAACATAAAATGTCAGGGACTAAATAAATCTCTCTGTTTTCCTGAAGGTCACAATCTAGTATGTGGGCTGGCAAACTTTTTCTTTCAAAGTCCACATGGTAAAGACTTAGGCTTTGTAAGTCCATGCAATCTCTGTGGCAGTAGTCCGTGTTGCTAATATGGCATGGGAGAAGACAGAGATAATATATAAAGAAATGAACATGGCTGTGCTTCCATAAAACTTTATTTATAAAAGTAAGCTGAGGCCTGATTTAGTTTGCCAACCCCTAGACAAGTAGAAAATCAATTATATAAGCCTAATGTATGTAACTGAGACAGAAGTCCTCAGAGTGAAAATATATAAACCACTGAAGACTCACCAAGGGGGTAGTGGTTTATCCTGCTTGAGATATTTAGGTAAGCAACATTTGAGCCTATATTGAAAAATTAGTAAAATAATAGTAAGTAGGCAAAAAAGAAAGGGCATTCCAAGCAAAGGTGACTGATCAGCAGAATCTTGGCGGCATGGTGGTTGGAAAACAGGTAGTTTACCAAGACTGAAATGGTTGTGTACTGAAGAAGAGTGGGGAAGAGATGTAAATGGAGTAAAAGGACAGCTGATGATGGGCCTACAAGAGTGCTGAGGAGTTGGATTTTAGATGATAAAAATGGAGACAAACAAGGGTCCAGCAGATAGCATAGTGGTTAAGGCTCTGGACTCCCATGTGGTTGACTGCAGTTTGAATCCCAGACCCAGCAGCTTGAAACTCACCCTGAGTGAACATGTGTGAGCATGCCCAAAATCCAAAGAGGAGAATGGAGAAGAGATTGTGCCATGGCCATCCTCCCTAGGGGGTGATTTCTTGCTTTCTATCCCTCTGTGTCTTTGGCAACCACATATGTCTTATAGCAAAAAAAAAAAAAAAGCTCTCAAAAAAAATGGGGGGACATAGAAAACTCTTTTTTTTTTTTTTAGAGGTTTTTGCTATAGGGCACGTGCGCTCGCCAGGCAGACAGAGAGAGACAGAGAGACAGAAAGCGAGAAATCACCCCCCAGGGGGGATGGCCACACTGCAATCCCTTCTCCTCCATTCTCCTCTTGGGATCTTGGGCATACACACACACGCGCCTGGCATGAGTTTAAGCCACCGGGTCCAGGACTCGAACCGTGGTTGACTACGTGGGAGTCCAGCTACATAACCATTACTCTAACTGCTGGTCCCAAAAACTCTTTAAAAAAGAAAGCATCATTAGACTTATAACTTTAAAAAATTAATAGCAATTTATCCAATTTTCTTCAAAGGAAAAAAATGTGATAGAACTTATTTTTAAAGTACCATATTTATATTAGATATTTGCAAGTTTTAAAATACAGTTTAATTTCCAGGAATATTCTATAGGAATACACAAAAAATTAAAAGTACAATGTTAGCTTTTGTAATTTGTGATGATAATATAGTTTTCTTTTTAATTTTACAATTACTTTGAACCATCCTTATAGTTTAATTAATATTTACACTCCTCAGTTTATATATAGCTTTTATATAGCTCATAAATAGGACATTTGTATAATAATTTTTCTCTATTCTAGTCCAAACAACGTTTAATAGAAATTTATGTTTACAAGACATCTACGACGTGATACCATTTAAAAATATATTTCACACTCCAGTACTGTTGTTTAGAAAGAAAATGTGGACTATCCCGCCTATAGTTTGTTCTGGGTCTATTTTAAAAGCAGTCTAAAACAGAACTAGTGAAGGGAAGTATATACAGAAGAGCAGTTGCCTACTAGTCGGGACATGGGAAACATCTGAAGAAGTCACCAATGACCTGCTTCACCTTGGGCTTACTAATTTCAAACCAGAAGTAGTTTGCACAGTATATCGATGCATGGGAATATTTCGTAAGGCAAAAATAGCTTTTGTGAGTATATAACAAACGGCAAATCCAATCTTTTAAGACATCAACTATTTAATTTCCAAAGACTCACATACACAAACACATACACTTATTTCAGAATGAAAACTTGGGAATTAAAATAATAGCCCTCCATGAACTGGTGTACTTATAATTGGAAAGATCAATATTTTCCAAAACAAACTTGTGAAATGCTCAATTTAACCAAAGACAACAACGTCTTAGATTCCCTGCAATTCCCAATGAAATGGAAAAATACTGGGCTGTTTTTTAGTTGAACTAATGTAAAATCACAGTGTAAATTTAAAAAAAATAATCTTGGGACCAGCAGTTAGCTTAATGGCTATGTTGTTGGACTCCTATGTAGTCGACCATGGTTCAAGTCCCAGACCCGGTGGCTTAAACTCACACCGGCTGCATTTCCATGCGTGCCCAAGATCCCAAAAGGAGAATGGAGGAGAAGGGATTGCAGCGTGGCCCTCCCCCCTGGGGGGTGATTTCTTACTTTCTATCTCTCTGTCTCTGTCTTTCTGGCAAACGCATGCGCCCTATAGCAAAAAACTCTAAAAACAAAAACAAATCTTCCAGTGAAAATAGTTGTTTTCATATTATAAGTAATGGGTAAGTTACCTTGAGCTTAACCCCAGAAACTATCTTAGGTGCCCAGTTTTTGAGTCGATGGAGAAAGCATTCCTAAGAATGTAACAATGCTAATTTGATATGACCATTTTATTGCAGGATTCCCAGCCTAAACCATGAACAGGTTATTAATTGTTCTGGGAGATCACTCATTTTGTCCTAGACAAATGCAGTGATCTGAGGAAAAAATAATTCCTTAGTCTGTTAAATGGTGAATTTTAGTGATGGATTTGTCAAATATGAAATGAACCTTACATCCCAGAGATACCCTGTTTTCATCATGCATTATCCTTTTGATATAGTCCTGGACTCAAATTACTATTATTTCATCAAAGATTTTACAGCTCTGTTTATAAGACAGAGTAGTCTGTAATTTTCTTGTAATACCTTTGATGGCAAAGTTTGGCTAGATTCATGAATCAAGTAAGGAAATCTTCCCTTATCCTCTAATTTTTGAAAGAAAATGTATATGGTTGGTATTATTTGTTATTCAAGTGTGATATAATTTAACCAGGGAGACTATATGGGTTTAGAGTATGCATGTTAGAATTTAACCAGGGAGACTACTTGGTTTTAGAGTGTGCCTGTTTGAGTACATGTGAGCGTTTAAAAAGTCTTTGCTGATAAATTAAATTTACTATATCTGTGTGCATTCAGAGTTTCATTTTTTTTTCTGTTGGTTTAAAAAAATTTTTGAGAGGTTTTCGCTTTAGGGCACATATGCTTGCCAGAAAGACAGAGAGAGACAGAAAGTGAGAAATCACCCCCCAGGAGGGATGGTCACACTGCAGTCCTCTCTATTCCAATCTCTTCTCAGAATCTTGGGCACACACGCATACATGCCCAGCATAAGTTTAAACCACCGGGTCCGCGACTCGAACTGCAGTCAACCACATGGGAGTCCAGCAACATAGCCATTATGCCAACTGCTGGTCCCAATAGAACATATTGGATTAAATTCTGACTTGTATGAATGAGCCTACATAAACTAGGCTTTCACATATATTGGCCTGAAAATGTTTATAATACCTTCTTATCTTTTTGTTGTCTATAGTATTATCTCTTTATTTCTCACTGAAATTGACAGTGTATGTTCTTTCTCTTGTGTGCAACCCATTTCAAATATGTTTCTATTAGACAATTAATGCCCAAGATATCCATTGACTATAACAAATTAGTTATGATTTATACTTTAGAATGATAACAGCTATGGAGCATCTTTAGGGCAATTTCCGTAATGTTTCATTCTCTCATGGAACTCTGAGTAGTAAATGCTCCTTCAGGAGTTAACTTAGGAGTTTCTTTAACTTTTATATGAATAGTCTCCTCTCATATAAAATGCAAAGATGCCTTAAGAGTAGTGTTCCTTTTTCCCTTGACATTTGTGCTATTGTCGAACATATTACTGCCAATGCATTATCATCTCTTTAATAAGGTGGCATGACTATTTAAACTTGTTAAAAAAACACATTAAGAGAATAAAAGTACCATATATCTTCCCATGTTTATAATTTCGAGTTCTTTTCATTCTTTCCTAGAGTTCTCAGTCTCCATCTGCTGTCAATTTCTTTACCCAGAAAAATGTTAGTATTTCTTCTAGTATTGATCTAACTGCAATAAATTCTTTGTTTTTATTTATCTGAAAAATGTCTTTACTTCACCTTGATTTTTGAAATATGTAAATTTTAGATTGATATTTTCCTTAAGCACTTTAAAAATATCACATTGCCTTCTGGCTTTTTTGATGAGAAATCGCTCATCATTTGTATTTTTAATCCCTTTATGTATTGTGCCATTTTCTTTTGTTCCTTTTTTTTTTCTTTTTCCTGCTAGAGTACATGCTCTTGCCAGAGAGAGACAAGAGAAAAAGGAAGGAGAAAGCACTCTTCATGGGGAAGGGTCACACTGCAATTCCTTCTCCTCCATCTCTCCTTCCCTTTGGGATTTAATAAGGTGGCATGACTATTTAAACTTGTTAAAAAAACACATTAAGAGAATAAAAGTACCATATATCTTCCCATGTTTATAATTTCGAGTTCTTTTCATTCTTTCCTAGAGTTCTCAGTCTCCATCTGCTGTCAATTTCTTTACCCAGAAAAATGTTAGTATTTCTTCTAGTATTGATCTAACTGCAATAAATTCTTTGTTTTTATTTATCTGAAAAATGTCTTTACTTCACCTTGATTTTTGAAATATGTAAATTTTAGATTGATATTTTCCTTAAGCACTTTAAAAATATCACATTGCCTTCTGGCTTTTTTGATGAGAAATCGCTCATCATTTGTATTTTTAATCCCTTTATGTATTGTGCCATTTTCTTTTGTTCCTTTTTTTTTTCTTTTTCCTGCTAGAGTACATGCTCTTGCCAGAGAGAGACAAGAGAAAAAGGAAGGAGAAAGCACTCTTCATGGGGAAGGGTCACACTGCAATTCCTTCTCCTCCATCTCTCCTTCCCTTTGGGATTTTGGGGACACACACACACAGACACACACATGTGTACACACACACATGGTTTTCAAGCCATTGGGTCCAGGATTCTAAATGCAGGGTCAGCTGCCTTAATCACCAGGCCATAGAGCCAACCCTCTTTCATTGCTTTTAACGTTTCCTCTTACAGCAGTTTGACAATCATGTGCTTAGTTAAACTTTTTATCTTCACCGTCTTCAGTGGCTTTTGAGCACGATGCATTGTGCTTTGGTGTTGTTGTTGTTTGTTTTTTTTTTTGTTTTTTAATCAGATTTTGGAAATTAACTATCATTGTTTTCCTAAATAACTTTTGTTCCCTTTTTCTCCCTCTCTGGGGCTCAAATTATACATATGTTGTGTTGTTTTGTGTGTCCTGTGAACCACTGCTTGCTTAATTCTGTTTCTTTTTTTTTTTTTTTCTTTTGTTTGTTTTCCTCCTCATCTTCTAGTTGATAATTGCTCTGTTGGTTCTCCAAATTCACTGAACCATTCTGTTAAGTCTGTCAGTTAAATTTTCCATCTCACATATTTTAGTTTTGAGTTTTGGAATTACTATTTGATTCTACTTATGGTAATTCTCTGTTTAAATTCTGGTAGTATCTCACTATGATCATAATTTCCTCTAGGTCTTTGAAAACTATTTTTTCCTTTCAAAATAATACATAAAAAAAGAAAATATACTTGTAATATATATTTTAAGGCTTTTGTTGGAGTCTTCTTGGGATGAATCTCTATGCATTATTTTTCTCTCTTGAATCAAAACTACATTTTTTCTTGTTTTTTTTTTTTGTTTGTTTGTTTTTTTACAGATCTTTTATTTTTTTATTATTATTCTATCCAGGATATTGTGGATGTGCTGCTAAGATGTTGCTACCTGGAGGCTGAGATCATGTGGGCCTGGGTTCAATTCCCAGCCCAGCTTAAAACAGACTGGGTGCAATAGCACACGCTGTAGTCCTAATTAACTGGGAAGCTGGAAAGGGAGAACCTCAAACCTGGCAAAAATCATCCATTTCTCTTTCTCTCATAAGTAAATAAATAAATAGATATTGTGGATCATATATGAAATTTTCTTCCCTTGACATGTTCATTTTTGTTTTAGCAAACAAGTAATTTGACTGGACTTAAATTTCAAACTGTCTTTCTATAAATGAATAGCAACTATACTTTCTTCTCAGTTTTTCTCAGCAATGGTTTTTTTTAGTGCCGACTTTGACATCATCCCTCTACATGTAAAATTCAAGGGTCAATCAAGGATTTACAGATTAGACAGATTTTAAGGCTTTCTCTTCTGAGTTTTCTTTTTTCTGGGTTTGCTTACCTCAAGTTCTAGCCATTCATGAAGCCCTAAGTCCATTTCTCTGACTTTACAACCCAGTTTTTTAAACAATGGTTTTTGTTTGTTTTATTTTATTTTTTTTTGTTTGTTTTTGGCTTCAAGTCTTGATTCCATGCCAAACATAATAGGTAGAGCAGATTGTATATAATTTTGAAGATCACTTTCTCTGTAGTTTCTGACTGCTTTCAGTCATTTTCCAGGTCATTCAAATAATACTTTCTTCTATCAGTTCAGTTGGAGGGTTTGTCTAAGACAGGCTACATTGTCATAACCAGGAGTTATTCATGCCCTTTTTATTCCTAGCACTTATGTGAAGAAGCTAAAACACATAGGTCCCATTGTTATGGCCAATAATATAATGCTTTGAGCATAGTAGGAATCTGGAGCATATGGGTTGAATGAATTTAAGCCCTTCTACATAACCTTTTGTTTTTCTATTTTTCTGACTAAAAAATATGAGAGACCCTCTCCTTCAAACTTCATTATCCTGTTTACCTTCTAGTCTATCCTATTTCCCCTGCAGCAGTATTTTAATACCCTCACACCTTGTCCTTCTTTATCTAAACTCTCAGTTCTCTAAGGTGCCTTTTGCAATGACTAACCTACCTCTCTAAACCCCACAATGATAATAATTTCCAATCTTATCTGAAATAATAAAATCTCTGGCAACTAGCATGGCCAGACTGGGAAAAAACAAACAAACAAACAAAAAACCTATTTTTTACAGTTACCATCTCAATTCTGATTCCAAATTAACTTTTTCATGCTCTTATGTATCATACAACCTGAATTCAATACTCCATTCAGTATATCCTGTATCCTCCCCACTCTACATTTTCCCTTATTATTTTCTACTTGCCAAGCATGCTAATCTTTTCCTGTTAAAAATAGCATTTCCTCTAGAAAGCCTGAGAATTAATCACCCTGGGGACGGAATAAGCACTTTTGAGCCATGATTATGCTCCTTTATCACCGTCTTCTTCTGTCTTGTATTTCAGCAAAATTATCCTCCTACCTTTATAAACATTTTGTAGAAAGAGAGTATATTTTATTCATTTGCGTTTCAAGTACAGAGCCAAGTATATTGCACTGATAATTCTCTGATGCAACTTCAAAGCAGCCCTATTCCCATAATCGTACCCCGGGTGGTGCCATCCATAGAGCAAAGTAAATATTCTTTCCCACTCCAAGTTGGACAACTCAGCTGGTGCTTCTTTTGCATATTCAGCAAATGCCTGCAGAATATCATTAAAACTACTGAAACCATATTTTAATAAAGTTGAAACGGACATGATGACCTCCCTTCATGTCCCTCATCTCATTCCTCTAGTGCTACATGTGTAATAGATATTCTATAAATTATTCCTGGGTGCTTTACCATCCTATAGCTTATCAAGTTCACAGTTCAAAAGGGGAAAGTTCAAACAGTGAAGTCTCACCACCCGTTTATGTCGGTTTCATGTCAAGCATCGCTTTCGTTGAAGGAAAATCTGCTTCGCATCCTCATAGTTCAGCTAGTAAAGCTAGAGGGAAAATAATCTAGGATTGCTGTGAATTTATTTTATTTTCAGCTTTGATGAGATGTAACTGACAAACGCAAATTGTGTCTGAAGAGGCTTTAAAAAGTTTGTAGGAAATGGAAGTAAAGTATGAGTTTATTTTGATGCAAAAGAATTTTGAAACCCATGTATAGTTTTATTCATAATATATACTTTCCATGAACTTTTAGAAGACCCTTTGTATAGTCAAGGCATGTAATGTGATGTTTCCATACAGTTCTACCGAAATGATCACCACAATCAACCTAATTAACACATCTATCACCCCATATAGTTACCTTTTTTCATGTGTTGTGAGAATACTTAAGATCTAGTCTCTTATCCAATTTCATGTATACATCAACTATAGTCAATATCCTGAATATTGGGTTTCCAGAACTTATTATCTTTTAACTGTAAGTTAGTACCCTTTAGCAACCATCTCCCTACTTACCCCATTCCAACATCCCTGGTAACCACCATTCTGCTCTGTCCTATGAGTTTGAGTTTGGCTTGTTTTTTTTTTTAAGACTCCACACTTAAGTGATATCATGCAGTATTTTTCTTTCTGTGTCTGGCTTATTTCACTTAGCATAATAGCCTTGAGGTTATAGAAACAGAGTATATAGATGTAAATACCATATACAGTATGTGTGAAAAGTGAGGGTCTGAGGGAGGACATTTAGAAGAAAAATGGGGAGGCGAAGCATTAATGGCACAAAGAAATGTGGTATTATCTGTTGAAGATATTTTGTAGTTTTATCAACTGTACAAAGGAGAAATGTTTACCTGTTGAAATATCCATTTTGTAAGCCAAATAATAATGTGATTGAATGTATAAAAGAAAGTGAAATAAAAAAATAACGAAAAAAATAGCCTTGAGGTTAGCCACACTGTGGCAAATGGCAAGATTTTCTTCTTTTTAAGACTAATAGGTAATTGTACGTGTATGCCACATTTTCTTTATTCTTTCATCCACACAGGGATACATAGGTTGTTTCCATATCTTAGCTGATGTTTATAATAGTGCATGGAACATGGCAGCAATGTCTTTCAGAAAATAATTTTGTTTTCTTCAGATAAACACCAAGAAGTGGGGTTGCTGGGTCGTATTTCGGTTCTATTTTGAATTTTTAGAGGAATCTCCATAACCTTTAACGTAACCCCGAGCATTGCCTGAAAAAACCCTAACAGTTTTATAGTTAGCGGGTCATCGATTACCTTCCCAATTCTGATTCCAAATTAACTTTCCATTCTCTTATGTTTCATACAACCTGAATTCAAGCCACATCATTCTACCCCATTCAGTATATCCTGTATCCTCCCCACTGTACATCTTTCCTTATTATTTTCTACTTGCCAAGCATGCTAATCTTTTCCATAAAAATAGCACTTCCTAATGGCTGTACCAATTTACAACGGGAGGAATTTTGGAAGAGGAGAAGATGGGAACATGGAAGAAATGTATGCTTCATTGAGGGAAAACAGTAACAAAATAAAGGTACCACCAACATCCTTTATTCTTTTACTGGTAATGATGGAAACCAGAAAAAATATAAAACACCAAAATGTATGTTCCCAGCCTCCTTTGCCGTTGTAATCGGCCATGAACCTAGTTTTATCCCCAGAGGGTAAAGATTGATGATTCATCTTCCTCATAAGAGGGAGAAACGAAGCTGACGTGCCTCCCCCGTCTTACATCTTCAAAGGCAGATCTGTAGATATCAGGGCAAACCTTAAACACAGTGAAAATTACCTTTACACACCTCAGTGCATTCACAATATACATGCACGCACGCGTGTGTGTATGTGGACCCACGCATGAATACCCGTCTGCATTGGCAGCCTATACTTCGCAAACACAAAGCACCACCAAAGCAAGCAAATGTCAGCTTTCACATGCCTGGATTTTTGAACCAACTGTTGTGGATGATTAGCTCTGGAACTTTGTGCTTTATGGGAAAATTAAAGCTGTATCTGCTTTCTCAATCAACTTCAGACATACTGTCATTTGCAGCAATATCCATTTCTTTTTTATCTTATTTTTTGGAGAGGTTTTTGCTGTAGGGTGTGTGTGCTCGCCAGAAAGACATAGAGAGACAGAGAGATAGAAAGGGAGAAATCACTCCCCAGCCGGGATGGCCTGTAAAGTTAGTGGTTAAGAATATAAACTTGAGGCCAAAGGATGGCACAGTGGTAATGCAACTGGATTCCCATGGGATAGGTCCTGGGTTCACTTTCTGGGGCTTCCTCGATATTCTTGGTTTGTAAGCACGTGCCCAAGGTTCAGGCTGGCTTAGCCCGGGGGTGGACTGTGTCATGAGGATCCAGTGGGGGTGGCTGTCACTGTGTGTATGTATGTCTCCCTC
This sequence comes from Tupaia belangeri chinensis, assembly GCF_000334495.1. Lineage (NCBI taxonomy): Eukaryota > Metazoa > Chordata > Mammalia > Scandentia > Tupaiidae > Tupaia > Tupaia belangeri. The sequence continues at coordinate 11,334,779 of NW_006159850.1, read as the reverse complement.
TGTCAAGGATAAATAAATAAATGAATAAACTTAAATAGAAGAATATAGTCTTGCACATCAAACATATCTAGGCCCCAGCCCTGAACGCGATCACCTCCTACTTAAATGAACTTTTTTCAGCTTTAGCCTTCTAATACATAAAGCAAGAATAAATGAAGTCACTATTAATAGGGTGGATTTTAGGATTAGTTGAGATAATGCATATAAAGAAGGACTTGGCATGTAGGAAACAATTAAGAATTATTAGCTAATGCCAACCTTTACGTCATTATTATTTAAAATATTTTATTACTATCCCATGTCACAAAAATAAGTTGATAGTTACTATTCAAGAAAAGATCTTATTTATGATCCAGGATTCGAACCCAAGCTCCTTGAATCCCTATACTTTGCTTTTATTCTATACAATGGTAAGAATATTTAGATAGCTATCATTTCCCTAAGAAGTCATAAAGATCCAATTTACAACTCTGCTGTGATATTTTAGATTTCTAAAACTATGTTGTGAGTTCAGACAGTGGTAGAATGACACTTTTCAAGTAGAAGTATGTGCATCTTTTAGTGTTGAATCATTTTTGTCCTCAACAAAGAAACTTTTTTAAAAATCAGGGCAAGTTTTAAACACACTGAAAATTGCTTTCCGCATGCTTCAGTGCGTTCACAACATACGCTCATGCATGTGCATGGAGACATGTATGAATATCCATCAAACCCAGGCCAACCACTGGGTAGACGGTGATAATTGCTATGGCTGTTTGGGTGATGAATAGACTACATTCAATGAGAATTTGATTAATCTGGTACCTGAGTCTACAATGATGCAGGCTTCAGACAGGGTGATAGTGATGCGTATCTTAACTATTCTTGTTTATAAAGGAGAATGTTAGACAAATGAAGCTGCCTCTGAGTTTGCTATTAAACCTTCCAGGAGCGTATATTGTAATATTTCATTTCACCCAGCATGGAAATAACAACCTAACCAAAATGAACTAGAATTTCAAATAACATTAGTAATCCTGTCAGTTATACCACAGCCAACGAATCCTAACAAGTGCTTTTAGTGAGAAAGCTTGTTAAATCAAGTGGAGACTAAAAAGAGCAAAGCTTCTTGATAGACTATTCTAGAGTTCTTCAAATTAGAATATGTGAGCATCTCTTTCCCCTTACATTTCTAAAAAGATGATTCATACAGGAATAAATTAAATTATAGCAATAAATAGTGATGCTTCTCTGACCAATTAAAGTTGCCATCTGCTTAGCTTCTTTAGAGAATTCCCCAAAGAAGTCACCTTACAGTTGATTTATGCCGTGATGGGAGCCTTGCACCACACAGAAACCACAAGGTGCTTTTCTTGTGATTTAGGAACTGTTTTCAGTGTAGATGGCAAATTTCCTAAAAGTAAAATTGGTGCCATAGCATTTTGTAGTAACTTTTAATTTGGAAAAGACTTCTTATATCTTGTCTCTAAAGAAAAGACTTCATCTTGTTTGTTTTTATTACCAAAGGGCATGTGAACTCACCAAACAGAGAGAGAGAGAAACCATGTGGGGGAGGAGGGATATTCCATAATCCTTTTTCCTCCATTTCTTCATCTCAGTGATATTCTGGACACACATACATATATGCCTGGTGTGTTTTTTGTTTTTGTTTTTAATTTGCTATAGGGCATGTGTGCTTGCTGGGGGCAGGGAGAGAAAGAAAGAGGGAAGAGAGAAATCACCCCCCAGGGGGGGATGGCCACACTGTAATTCCTTCTCTTCCATTCTCTTCTCATCTTTTGGACATGCCATGTACACACGCCTGGCATGTTTCAAGCCACAGGATCCAGGACTCAAATCACATAGTTGGCCATGTGGAGTCCAGCAACCTTAACCTCCATGCTACCTGCTGGCCCATACCCAGTATGTCCTGCTACTGAAGCAAGAATCTGAACTGCTTCAGTTTAGTCAGCCAAGTGGAATCTAGCTAGCTAGCTAACTTGCTTGCTTGTTTTCTTTCTTTCTTTCTTTCTTTCTTTCTTTCTTTCTTTTGTAGAGAGGTTTTTTGGCTATAGGGCGCATGCACTCACCAGAAAGACCAAGAAAGATAGAGAGACAGAAAGTGAGAAATCACCCCCCCGCAGGGGGGATGGCCATGCCTCAATCCCTTCTCCTTCATTCTCCTCTCAGGATCTTGGGCACGTACGCACATGTGCCTGGCATGAGTTTATGCCACCAGGTCTGGGACTTGAACTGCATCGGCTACATGGTAGTCCAGCGACATAGCCATTACTACAACTACTGGTCCTGGAATCTAACTTTCTATATACAGCACATAGTGGCTGTGAAATGTAGGACCGACCCCTTAGTACTATGATTGAGAGTTGTACATTGGGAACTGGATCCCAGATAGCTGACTGTGGTTCAGATTCTGGACCCAGAGGCTTGAAGAACACACTGAGCATGTGTACATGAATACTTAGAATCCTGGGGATGAAAAAGTGAAGGAGAAAGGATTGTGGCATGGCCACATTCCATGGGAGGGGGAGAATACTCTCTCTCTCTCTCTTTGACAAGTGCACATGCCTTCTGTATTTTTTTTTGTTTTGTTTTTAATTGTAAAATTAGGGCCAGTTGGTGGCATGGTGTTTAAGGTGGCTTGAATCACATGGCTGTAATGTGGTTGGAGTCCCAGACCTGGCAGCATGAATGACACAACAGGCACATGTGCATGAGTGCCCAAAATCCTGAGAGGAAAATGGAGAGGAAGGGATTGTGTGTGACCATCCCTCATAGGGAGTGCTTTCTCATTTTCCCTCTCTTTTGATTTCCATCTCTCTGGTGAGTGCTTGTGCCCGCTACAAAAAACGTTATTAAACACTGTAAAATGAAAAAAAAAAAAAAGGAAAAGAAATGGATTGAAAAACTGAACGCAAGTCCTGGTAACTGTAATTCATAAGAAGAATAAATACTTCATGATAGAAACTGATGAGCAGAGCTCCCAGGAAAAGAACGACACCAGAATGAGAACATAAGATAGGGCTGCTTCTAAGCTTTAGAGCACATCAGGACTGGATTCTAATCTAATTACCACTTATAAGCCATGTGTCCTTGAACAAGTCTTGCTATCTTTCAGGAAACTTAAGTTAAATCGAGACAATTCACATACTTTCAGCCCAAGGCAAAACTGGATAAGATGTCTCAGCACAGGCCTGGATCAAGAATGGTAACTCATTATTAGTTCAGTAAAAGCCAATAGAAAATGATTAATTTATTCATTCAAACTTGTGAGTAAATGTAGATTCTCAGAATATGTGATACATAAAATAAATTGTAATTCTTAGCAAATACGTCTCAATCTACTATAAATGGATAAATATAACTAAGATATTTAGTGCAGATAAATTGGCGCCCTTCTCAAGAATGTCTCACACTATGAAATGGATTGGCCATGATTGTTGCCCACTGTGGACGGTTTTAGTACGTTTATGTCCTCCCTCTATGAATATAAACAAATACAGGGGGGGAAACAAGCCACCATTCCACAAGGGAGGCATTGCTCATCTTTTTCTTGGTTTACAATTACCGTGTCACAGAATGTAACTTAATGCTAAAAATGGCCTGAAAAACCTTGACCGTAATTGCTAACATTCATTTAGTGTTTACTGAACAAATAGCCTATCATTTAATACTCAAAAGCCCCTATGAGTGCTCATTAAGAACGAGTTCTTTACAGATGGGAAACCTGAGCAATAGAGGAGTTGAGTGGTTTTCCAAAGTCATGCGGCTATTTAGTGGGAAAGTCAGGATTTAAAGCCAGGTTCTATGACGCTACCCTGAAAACAGATCAAACAGACAACCTTCACATTGGTCAGTGCTCCCAAGAGAAACAGAATGAACAGGATCGATCAATCTATCGATATCTATCTGTCTATCCATCTATATATGGATATGTGTGTACACAGAGACGGGGGAAAAAAAAACAAGAGAGAGAGTCTAATGGGTACTGGGTCGCATGGTAAGCTGGGTACCGACAACAGGTTCTATGAGGACTCTAATACCTTCACAGAGCTAAGTCTAATGCAAGAAGCAGGTGGTGGTTTTCAGTAGCTACCAACCAACACGCACATTAGATAAACAATGTTTATACCTTGGGATGTCTGAATAAAACTTATGAACCTGATAAATTGAGGCCAACAGGTGGTGTGGTGGTTAAGACACTGGATTCACATAGCTGATAACAGTTCGAGTCCTGGACTCAGTGGCATGAGGCATGCCAAAAACCTCAGGAGGAAAATGGAGAAAGTATTGTGGTGTGGCCATCCCCTCTGTGGGGTGATTTCTAATTTTCCCTTTCACTGTCTCTCTCTCTCTCTCCAGCAAGAGATCATACCCAATAGCATAAACCTTAAGGGGAAAAAAAAAACTGACAGATTGATGAGATATTTTGCCAATTTAACTATACAACATCTGATGCATGAAACAGGACATTCTTTGCTGCAAAGATCTATGTAATCATGTGTTTGAGATGGGGAAGAGGGTCTTTAATTTTTCACCCAGAAAAACATGTGAGAACATTCAGGCTGCAAAAGTACAAGTCATTTGATAACAGATTAGAAGATCCCCATCCTGCTGATTTTTCCAGCTGCAGAATTACCATGAAGCTCTGACCATAAAGCAAAACAAAACAACATTGACTGGTGCTGACAGGATTGCCACTTTTCTTTGATAAATAAGTACCATCCCCCCCCAAATCCTAAAGCCATACATTTTGCTCTCTAAATGTCCAAAACAGCAGAATTTGATTTTACTTTACTTATTAGATTTGTTTCTCCAATATATGTAAAGATAATTTTATACATTGATTTATTCTACCACTGATCATCCTTCTGATTTAGAAATACAGTCTCTCATAAATAATTCCAATCTGAATAATGAACAAAATTCACCCTTCTAAACCCCGATACACATTTATTAGAGCATGAACAGCAAATCTATTCATTTTCCTATAAAAGAGGCACAAACTTGGCTAAAAGTGTGAATGCACACAATAATTATATGCTCGTATGAAGCAAATAATCTCATTACAGCTTTCTGTTGCCCATGTTTGATCTTGAGCTATGTTTGTCAGGAAATGCCACATGACAAGGGGTTCCATGAAACTCAGGTGTTACAATGTATCAGTCAGCTATCTTAGGTATTCACTGAGTGTCCAAATGTTTAATAACACATTCAATATTCAGAATTTGGTGCCTAACTAGCTAGTGATTTCAGTAACTAATACACTTTTTAAAAAACCCATAAGTTTATGTTTGCCATTTAAGCAGCCAGTTCATTTAGAGAGATAACATAGGGCAGCTTTGTAGGCTTAAAGTGGTTAATAATATTCCTCCTGGAGCCAGCAGGTGGCATGGTGGCTAAGGCTCTGGACTCCCACATGATGACTGCGGTTTGAGTCCTCAACCTGACGGTTTGCTTTCTCACTTTTTCTCTCTCTTTTTTTTATGACTCTCTGGTCAGCAAGTATGTCCTATAGCAAATTAAAGAAGACAATGATGATGAAAAAATTAAATAATTCTTTAAAAAAATAATAATTTCTCCATTTTTTTTCCTCTACAAGGTTTATGGATTAACTGACCAGAGACTAACTGTAGCTTATTTGAATGTCAGCTTGGCAAACTTGGATTCTTCACAGTGTGGAAACCCACTTGAAAACCCAGTATTGAGATGAAGGTTATTTTAAGCTAAAGATATTTGAGACAACAGATGCAGAAAGACGCCTTCTTGGAAATTCTCTAACTAAAAGCAGAAACTTCTGAAAATTCTAAATTCCCTCTTTGGACAGTTTCTACTCATGGAAGAGAGACCGAGAACACACTTACCATAAATCCCTTCTCTTACGGTATTTAATAGCCTCAAAGAAGACTGAAACACAACTCACACCTGTAGAAGCAAATATCACAAGCTTTTATTTTTATTTTTATTTCTTTGTAATTCATGATAGAGAGCACATACGTGCACACATATACACGAAGTGAGAAGGAGAGAGAGTTAGACAAAGAAGCACCCTCAATGGGGCTCTGTCATGCTCTAATCACCTTCCCCGGCCCTCCAGCTCCTCAGGACCTTGGGGATACTGCACCTCTGGCATCATTCAGGCTGACTGGGTTATAGGTCTGAACCAGTGGTCTGCCTTGTGGCCTCCAGCACCAGCGCTCAGTACACTACTGGCCATGCCATGGAGGCTGGGCCCGTAACAAACTTCTTATGTCCAAATTATTCTCTGAATCCATTATCTTTCCTAAAGAAATGTATTTATTCTTCCCACTGAAGTTGTTTCTATCTCTTTCCCCTGCTAAACTAGATACACAAACCTTTCATTTTCCACAAACCTTTCATTTAATGGTACTAACTCCTGCTTTTCTCAACTCCCATGTGCAAATGGATGAGCATTTTCTCCTGTCAATCTGTCTGTTGTTAATTTAATATGCAGGCCTCAGTTACTAAATTTAAAAAGGTAGATACAAAAGAGGTTTTTCTTGGGACCAGTAGTTAGCGTAATCGCTATGCCACTGAACTCCCATGTAGTCGACTGCAGTTCGAGTCCTAGACTCGGTGGCTTAAACTCACACCAGGCGTGTGTGCGTGCGTGCCCAAGATCCCGAGAGGAGAATGGAGGAGAAAGATTGCATTGTGGCCATACCCCCTGGGGGGGGATTTCTCACTTTCTGTCTCTCTGTCTGTGTTTTTCTGGTGAGCACACGCACCCAATAGCAAAAAAAAAAAAAAAGAAAAGAAAAAGAAAGAAAGGGTTTTCTTTTTTTCCTACAAAATGAGAGATTAAAAAGGGTTTTTTCCTTTTGTTAGGAATTTATGGAATGTGCTGTTTTGGAGATGGGAGGAGAGGTATGGAATTGGAGGAAATCAGAGAGGCATTGTCATGAGAGATCTCAATTCATTCATAAAATCAAGTGCCATTCTCTATGGAACAAACTTGAGAGGGGCTCAAGATCCTGTTCTCATGGTAATGCCAGATTTTTTCCATTTCCCTTTTAATTCCATTTTTATTTTCCTTAGTAGGTTATATTACTGCAAAAGTTTGACACTAAAAATGTTCAAAATTTGAACTATGAAACCGTTTCCCCCTTAGGTACTTACTCTCCAGATGTGTATTTTGCAGAATGAACACCACTGTGTTCCACTTTAAAAATAAAAGTCATTTCACCCTCTTTTCTTCTCCTTCTAACACAGAATATTTCTGGTATTTAAAGTGCAGCTTATAACTTTTCCCTCTCTCGGAATTTTCAGTGGCATCTGCATGAAAATTAAGAAATACTTTGGGAAAGTAATTTAATTTTGCAAATGCAAAGCTAATCTCTGCTCATCATAGAGGCAATAAAACATAAGAGATTTCTATAAGGGAAGTCTCGATTAAAAAAAAAAAAACCTTACAGAAAAGAATTATAATGAAGTAAACAATCTTAGAAGCAATACCTCAATAGTGTCTGTGTCACATGCCTGTGACACATTTATCTGGCCAGGAATTCAAAGCCACACTGCCCTCAGATGCCACTGCCCAGCTGACCAGACTTCTTGCAGTGATGAAACTAGCCCTGATGAAAAAAATCTCTTTCACTTTTTTCTCCTTCCAAGATTTCCAACTCTTGGCAGAAGACAAAAAGCTCCAAGTTGAGAAAATCGACTCAGAAAAAGGGAGAACATTTGCAGAAATACATTTGTTGTTTACATACTTTTCTCCTTCCAAAGGTGGTTCTATTCCTATTCTTTCAAACAAACAAACAAACAAACAAAACTGCACCATCTGGCTTTTGCAAAAAGTGGCTTGTGCACCTTTACGTTCTTCACTGGGAAAAGGTCTCGCTCCCCAGAATGTAGCAGAAAAATTGGCTTCAGTGTGATGATATAGCTGAAGGGGCGTTTTTTGCATTAGTTGGCCGTTTTTCTTTGTGAAGTTAATTTTGCATATGCTCATTCTTCTGTGTGTACTATGATCATTCAAAAGGAATTATCTTTTTCTCTGTTCTGTACTACTGCAAATCTGAAGAGTGTCCTAACCTTAATAAAGTGAAGATTAAGTAGTCAACCAAAAAACTAAAAATGATTAGCATGGCAGCAGCTTATCTGCCACATGTTTTGATTTCATCTTTGGAAATCTCTTCAGAGATGAGAAAGAGATTGCAATTGCTTTTTAGCTATTTACATGTTTTCTTCAGCCAATAAATGAGACAAGAAATTTTTTGTAAAGGGTTGCTTTGGATCTCAGAGGTAGAAAATGTATTCTTATACCACTAGGGCTTTATTTCTTTCTAAGAAATCTAAACAGTGCTATGAAGGAATATACTTGTTCCCTAGCATCTGTGATGGTTTGGAACATTTCTCATCTTCAATCACCATTTTTCTAATTGGAGTCCACACCGTTAGGGTGTTTTTCGCTCTCCCTTCTTTTTCCTTTTTTTCTTTTTATTTATTTATTTGAACATTTTTGCCATAGGACATGTATGCTCACTGCAGAGAAACAGAGAGAGGTAGAAAGAGAGAAAGTGAGAATTCACTCTTTCTGGGAGAATGGCCATGCCACGATTCCATCTCCTTCATTCTCCTGAGACTTTGGGCGTGCATATACATGTGCCCAGTGTAATTTTCATACAATCAGGTCCAGGACTTGAACCATGGCGGACCATGTGAAATTCCAGTGCCTTAACCACCATACCACCTGCTGGTTTCCACTTTCCCATCTAATCTACAAATTTTTAAACAATTAACTAAATGGTCAAGACTTATATACAAAAATTTTTTTTAAAAAAGTTAATTTTTAAAAAGTGTTTGATTCCTGGGCCATGTTTCTTGAACCAGGAATCTGTTCAGACACTGAACCACATGGGTGCAAAGGAAGCAAACTCACACTTAGTTCTGGCGTTGGGTCTTCTTTTGTTCTTTTTCCTGGCAGTCATATCTCTCCTCTCCGTTATTCCAAACTCCTTACCCTTTTCAAGATTTAATTTGATAGCATAACTCTCTCTAAACCTGAGCAAATGTTAATTCTCCTTTCTTGAAATCCAAAATCAACTTCTTACAAGAAATAAGACCCCTATTTTGATTATATGGCTTTAAGAAGGGAATTCAATTGTTTATGGACAATGGAATTAAAGTGCAAGTTTATTATTCTGTTGCAAAAGAAATTTTGAAATTCATGCATACTTAGCCTTTCAATATGCCTTTTCTATGAACTTATTGAAGAACCGTCAGATATTATTTTGAATTACTTGGATAATTTTCAGAATTACTTGAATGTTAATTCTTCCAGAAGATAGGCTAATCCTATTACTACTTTTTTTTTTTTTTTCTTTTTGCTATAGGGTGTCCTCTAGAAAGAGAGAGAGAAAAAGGAGTGATCACCTCCTGGGGGAATGGCTGCACTGTAATCCCTTCTCCTTCATTCTCCTCTTAGGTTTTTGGACACACACACACACACACACACAGTATGATTTTCAAGTCCTCAAGTCAGGGCCACCTCCTGGCCCCTCATTACAGTTTTGATAATCTCAAAAACACATTCTGTACACTTATATCATAGAGCATTCATGACAATGTCATTGTCTTCTGTCACTCCAGCCCTTTTTTATTCTCATATTAAATTTTCCTCCTCTATCATCGTATCCATCAAGAAATCTCATTTTGGAGCTGGCCTTGTTATGTGGTGGTTAGATCCCATCATGGCTGACCATGGTTTGAATCCCTGCCCTGTTGGCTTAGAAAACATGTTAGGTGTATGCCCAAAACCCTGGCAGGAGGGAAGAATGGAGGGGAAAGGACTGAAGCAAACACTGAGGAGCACATTCCCTCTTCTTTTCTTTCTCTGGCAAGTGCACGCACCAGCAGGTGGCATGGTGGTTAAAGTGCTGGACTCCCATATCATGATTCAAATCCTGCATCTGTCTGCGTATGGCAGCACTCTCTCTCTCTCTCTCTTTCTCTTTGTGCATGTCTCTGGTGAGTGCATGTGCCCTATAGCAAATTAAGAATAATAAAATAGTAAATAATTTTTATAAAAAGAGAGCTCATTTTAAGTGCCCTATAGTCCAGAGTATTTTTTTTCCTTTTTTAGAATTATTTAGTTCCATATGTTATTAAATAGTAAATAATTTTTATAAAAAGAGAGCTCATTTTAAGTGCCCTATAGTCCAGAGTATTTTTTTTCCTTATTTAGTTCCTTATGTTATTACTTTAATTTGACTAGAGAGAGAGAAAGGGTAAATGAGAAAGCAAGCCTCCAGGTCGGGGACTCAAACCACAATTGCCCATATAGAAGTACAGCACCTTAACCGCCAAGCCACCTACCAGCCTCCCAGAGCAATTTTTTTTAGAAACTTTTGAGACATGTAGGCAAAAAGTAAGTAACAATAACATTTAGATAACATAATCAAAAAACTGGAATGTCATATCTCGTTAATAAAATATGCACATTTATCAAATGTACTTTTAAAAAGCATGTACTAGATCGTAGAATTCTCAGCATTTTAAAGAACTGACATTATAAAGTTCCCTTATTGGATCATACTGCAGCAACATTTGAAATCAATGGTAACATAACTTAAAAGCCCCATGTGTTCTGAGAAATAAAAGAATATTTCTTTTTACCTGCCAATAAATTCAAAAATTTAGATAAAATGGGTAATACCCTTGATTAAAAAATGAACACTCAAAATTGACCTGAGAAGTAGAAAACTTAACTAAGTCACAGAAAAACAGTGATAAATGTGTTTTCCCAAAAGTCACCTTGCTGAAGTAAATTTTAACAAATTTTACAAATCCATATCATGATATGGAATTTTTCCATATAATTTTTTAATGATTAAAAACTTGCCAGACTCAAGAGGTAGCAATTTACATTTGGGCCTAGAGGTAGAAGAGAGAAAAATATAAGAAAACTCTACTTAAAAGAAAAGAAAAGAAGAGAAAAGAAAACTGAGAGCCAGCAGGTTGCATGGTGGTTGAAACTCTGGACTCCCACATGGCTGACTGTGGTTTGAGTCCTAGACCTAGTGGCTTGCTTTCTCGTTTTCCATCTCTTTCCTCTTGTTTCTCTGTGTCTCTCCCTAGTGAGTGCATGTACCCTATAGCAAATTTAAAAATAAAATAATAATAATAATAATAATTAAAATGAAATGAATAACTCTTTTAAAAAATTACTTGGGCTGGCTGATCCCATGTGACTGATAGCTCTGTTGGAGTCCCAGATCCAGTGGCTTGAGATATACACCTGGCATATGTGGGTGCGGACCCCAAATCTGGAAAGGATGAGACGTAGAAGAGAAGGGATGGCAGCATGGCCAAATCTCACTGTGTGGGGTACTTCATTCTGTCCCTCACCCTCTCTGCCTCTTTCTGTAAGTACACAGTTCCTCCGGCAAATTAACTAACTAAATAAGAAAATGGGCATTTGTACTGTTTTAGGAATAATGTACACCATTTTGAATAATTATCCACCCAGGACAGCCACTTAACATGCAAATCTTCTTAAAAACAAAGACTGTATGAGACAATGTCATACCACCGAAATTTATATATCTTTTCCTAGTAGAGAACTGAGTCATTGCAACACTTAGGAGAATTCATCCTGAACACTACCAGCAAAAATAAATCAGAAATGTAATTTAAAAAAAAAAAAAAAACAGTAACAAAATTAATTTTAAAACATCAAGAAAACAATGGAAATTGCATAAAGTATTTATGAAATACATTCTGAAGCTTTATTACAGGACATAAAAGATACCTTAATCAATGGAAAGATGTTCTATGTTTATGCAGGGAAGACTTCATACCATGAAGATAATAGGTGGATTAATTTGGAGACTCCAGTTACTCTAAAATTGAATGCAATTCCAAACAAAATCCCTTTGCATTTCTTGAGAACTTGACATACTGCTAGTATATTGCACATGGAAGGATGATTGTATCAATAACGATGTGAAAGTAGCTTAAATACTGAAATTAAAAACCAAGAGGAACTCCCCATGTCAGTGTGTAACCAACAAAACAGAAAAATATGTCAAGACTTTTCTGACAACCTTCCAGAACAGTGTATGCTTGGCACTGGAACAAAGAACAATAGATCCATGTAACTTTTTAAAAGACTTCGTTTATGACATGTAGCATATCACAAATCATGCAGAGAAATAAGCTCATCATTTTGGGTAAAATTAAATCCCTCTTTACACAATATATAAAAATATATTTCCAATAGATGAGACCATTTAGTATGAAAGATGAAACTACAAAGTTAAAAGAAACTACAGGATAAGATGGCATTGATGTAGCAACAGATTGCTTAAAGTCTAAAGAAAAAATCGAGCATGAGAGATGAGGTTCAAACATGGCTATGTTAAAATTAGCAGCATCTTATAATGAACAACGCCATCAACACAATCAAAGTAGCAGGCCTTGAAAAGATCGTGGAGAATCTGCACCTCAAAAAGGAATAGACTACATAAAAATCTTCTAAAAATCAACAACTAAAAACCAACAACAACAAAAAGATGAGGAAGAATGTGAACAAATGTCTCACAGAAAAAAAATTAAATGGCAAATAAACATAGAAAGGGATGTTTAAAAGCCTGGTAATAATGAATGATATGAACATAGAAAAATACCACATTTCTTGCAGCATATTTTAAAATAACACCTAATGGTCCTGAGGCTTTGACAAGCAAAGGTCCTTGCCTACTGTTCTCTGTAAGTAAATGGGCATAAATACAGTAAAACGTTGTAGTAGCATTTGACAAAACCAGAAATGCATTTAGGTATGCTCCTGTGTGCATTTACTTGTTGTTTCAAATATCTAGAAATAAACTAAATGTCACCAAGTGAAATGGAGAAATGAAATTTGCCGAGTTCATGAAACAAAATACCAAATAATAGTAAAAGCTATAAAAAAAATCTTTATTTATTAGTATAGTTAGATCTTGGATACGTAATCCTGAGTAAAACAAGCAAAATTCAGACTAAGACCTAAACTACGACAGTTATATTTTTTAAAGCAACACAATATAAAAAACTGAGTATGAAACTGGAGGTTCAAAAATAGCTATGTTAAAAGTAGCAACATCTTATAATGAATGAAATCTACTCCCTCTCCTTTTCTAGCATTTGGACGCTGTCCCCAATCCTTGGGATCTGACCTCTCTTCCATTTCCAAAGACAGGGACTTTGCACTTTCAGATCTTGTTCCCTTGTTGCATCTCACTTTCTCCTTCTCTCCTGTCTCCCTCTTTCCTTTTACAGACCTTTGTGATTGCATTGAGACCCTACTGCCAGTGGAATAATATTGCTTTTTAAAGTTACCTGCTTAGCAACCTTAATTCCATTTATAGCCTTAATTCTCCTTTTGCCACGTGAAGTGACATACTCACAGGTTCCAGTGATTTAGCCAGTGGACATCTTTGGAGAGTCATCATTCTATGTACCATGTTACTTTTGTATAAAATCAATAGATGACATAAATTTGATAAAGTTGTACAAAACAACTCAGAGAAATAAAGATTAAAATTATTTTCCTGAGGAATAGGACTATAAATAGAAAAAGGCAGGGCTAGTAGTTCTTGCTTACCATTAGCACTCCCCATTCCCATCCCACCCCTATACTTTTAATATTTTAACCACACTCATATATTGTAATGTTTTGCTTTCTTTTTTTTTTTTTAGAGGTTTTCACTATAGGGCGCGTGCACTCACCAGACAGACAGAGACAGAGAGATAGAAAGCAAGAAATCACCCCCCAGGGGGGATGGTCACGCCACAGTCCCTTCTCCTCCATTCTCCTCTCGGGATCTTGGGCACACACGCACACGCGCCCGGCGTGAGTTTTAAGCCACCGGGTCCGGGACGTGAACCGCAGTCGACTACGTGGGAGTCCAGCAACATAGCCATTATGCTAACTGCTGGTTCCCTTGCTTTCTTTTAATCTACTCTTCCTTCTTTGATCTTCAAGCCCTTTCTCTCCACCTCATTTTGGTCACTTGTGTACTTGCAACCAAGCCAGCACCCCTGTATGTTTCAGCTGCTCAAATTCTCCAAGGTTCCTTCCTGCCTTTCTTTACTCTTTCTATCTACTCTGCCAGAAACACTTAGACCCTGTGATAGCTTCTTTCTTCCCTTCTTGGGTGTAAATTTGCACACCACCTTCCGTTGGAGACATACTGACTAGACTCAAGTCCGTTGCCTCATCAGTCTCTATCAAACCCATTGTTTCCTTCCTAACATGTATATCACATGCACTTCTTGTATTCAGCTCCATGCTATATTCCCACCTCTGTAAGAATTCAAAATCCTTGACAAAGAGTTCTACATGCCTTGTTTTCTTACTATGAGCACGGGGCGTAGAGCAGGGACAGGCACATAGCAAGTTCTCGAGACGTATTTGAGGAACAAAGGAAATGCATGTTTGACTCATGCATCATGACAGGCAGGTTATGTTTGGGTATCTGCTGAGATGGGGAGTTCACCACCGCTAAGGAAAATCCATTTCTTGCTTTGATAATCTTGTCTTAGAGAGTAGATGACGAGAAATGCTCTACAGTCAGCCCTCCTCTCAAATTATTTTGTGTCATTTTGCTATAACTTACCAGGAAAAAAAAAATGACATTATCGATAACTAACTACTGCTTTCTAGCTTCATGAATTATAAACCAATAAGAAAAAAATGAAGAGAAAATAAACTTACAGGATGTAGGGGACCATATAGCTCTATCCTGTCCCCTACCTGTTCCTGCTTTGTCCAGCATGTATCGCAAATGTAAAAATTATCCTGTTTTGGCTTGGACCACTAACATTTTCCTATGGAATACATTGAAAGTCAAAATTATTAGACTTACAATTTTATCCTACTTATAAATTTAGCAATAAAATCTGTATGCTGTGAAACCCCTCCTTTCTCCTTTTTTGAAGTAAAAAGATGTATTTTCACATATTTTAAGTGTATTTGTTTCTTTGACAAATGAGAAAGACAGAGAAAGAGAGAGACAGCACCCCCAACTGATCTTGAAACCACAACCCACCTCCAGCTTCAGCCAGCATCAAACCATGGGCAAGAATGTATCTGACATACTCAGGGACTTGAACCAGGAACCTTCTCACATAGGATTGCCTCAGACAGCATTTTATTTTTCTCACTGTGCCACTATCTGGCTCCCATTTTCACTCTTATAGCCAATTTGTATAAACCACATTTCACATTCCATATTTAAATAATCAATGAAGAGAACCCATTATTGGCCCACAGCAGGCCTGTTCCTGATGCAGAGGTGAGCAACATTGAGTTAGGTGTATTGTTAATGTGGGGGTGATACTCCAGTGTTCTGTGCTGAATAGTATACTCATGTCCAAATGCAATAAAGTAACTGAGTCACAGCACAATCTGGAAACTAATATACATAAAATACAGTGGCAGTTGAATGCGGGTGGTGAGTTGATAGCACTCAGTTCTTGAACACAGACCGTGGGGACACCGAGTACGGTGAAGCCCCGGTGTTCCAAGGAAGGCTGTGAGAGCAGTGAGCTAAGCATTTCACAGTGAAGCGTCCCAGAGCCCAGATGGAAAGGAAAGCCAAGGAGCAGTAGATCAACAAAGCTGACCTGGGCTCTCGAGCCATTTGACACCATCCGAGCTCCTTTTCAAATCATTGTCCATAAGTCCCCAGGGCAGTTCTCAAACAGCACAAAAGCCTGGGACACAGAGACCTAGCACCTGGAAAAGAATTGCTTCAGTCACTGAGTGCCCAGACCAGCACCGCAGGCCCAGGAGCCGCGGATCGCTGTTAACCCCCAGTGCAGTCAGCACAGTGACAGATACTTGATCATGGCTTTACTTTTAACATACTATGTGGCATTTGTAGGCATTTTAATCCTGCCTAAAGTTTATTACATTCATCTCTCTGTCCATTTGCACCTTGCCAGCCCTAGGGAGCTGCCCCTCTCCTTTCCTGGAACATGCATTTCCCTGACATTGAACAAACTTTGCTTGAGCAGATGCAAACAGTTGCTACAAAATGGGAACAGTGATCAGAAACAAGCCTGATAAACTACGACGATGCTACAAATTCAGAAAGGAATCTGACTGTATGACAAATGGCCATGGCTAGCTATGGTGAGGAGGGATCCAAGATTATCAAACGGAAACAAAAGAAAAGGCAAATATCAACAGCCACCACATTTATCAAAGGGTTAGTGCACCGAGTGCGTTACATAATAATTTACTCTTGTCTTCGGCCCCAGACAGAACATGATAGAGAAGCAGGAGCCAAGGGTTAGAGGTTAAGCCACTCGGCCCAAGATCATTCTGCTTGAGTAAGACTCAACTCCAGGGCGTCTGAACATCAAACTCACCCTCGTAGGCACGCTGCTTGAACATTCCATGACCTGTTTCCGTTGTTTTCTGTCATTTTACATGAAAGCACAATCCATTGAGGAAGGACTGGATGGTATTACTGTCCTCACAAGGTCTTTGCTGAACGACTTAGCAGAAGGCCATAATCAGAAAGAAGTTGAGCTACTCAAATGTCAAGAAAAGAGCCACTAAAGTCACCTTAAATTTTTTTTTTAATTTTTTTAGGTGAATACCCACAATTGGGGTTTCATGCTGTAATTCTCCCCCCTGCTCAGAACCCCACCAAGATCAGAGAAGCTATGCTGAGTATCTCGAGGCATACCCGGGATGGGAACCAGAAGTCTTCTCACACGATCTCTCGTGTAGCATTGCAGGGTTCCTACTGCCTGTACTGCAGTGACTGAGCCTAGACTCATTTTAAATAATCACTTACTGCCTTCTTCCTCGGGCATAAGCTGACATACTGAAATAGCTTTAAAGCATAAGCATCATGTTTATTCTTTGCTTTGCCCACTAGCCAAGGAACGCTTTCTGTCTGTTCTGTTCATGAACATTTCCCCGATGATGAGATGAGTGTCTGGTACTTACTGCAAACTTATTAAGTATTCCTAGAAAGAAGGAAAGGTGATGGGGAAGGTGAGAAGCGAGATCCTTTTAGGAGTGGGAACTAATTCAGACGTCAGTCATTTTGTTCCATCATGGAGAGAAATAGCTTGGGAGGAAGTTGGTCTTATTCCCTAGATTTCCCCAACTACAAGTCTACGTTAAGTAAAGGAACAGATTTTAATGAAATGTAGAAAATCTCCCTTTCTACCAAGTTGATTATCAATTCTAGGGTATGAATCAGGTGGCCTCCACTCTGTGCAAAGTATAGAAATCATCAAACTTCCTTCCAGGTACAAGACATCATTTTAGTCATCTTTTTTTTTTTTTTTTTTTTTTTTTTTTTTTTTTTTTTTTAATTTATGGAACAATAAATACCCAGTTCTGGGACCAGCAGTTAGCATGATGGCTATGTTGCTGGACTCCCACGTAGTCGACCGTGGTTTGCATCCCAGACCTGGGGGCTTAAAACTCACACCGGGCGCGTGTGCGTGCATGCCCAAGATCCCGAGAGGAGAACGGAGGAGAAGGGATTGTGGCATGACCATCCCCCCGAGGGGTGATTTCTCGCATTCTATCTCTACGTCTCTCTCTGTCTGTCTGGCGAGCACACGCACCCTATAGAAAAAGCCTCTCCAAAAATAAATAAATAAATAGCCAATTCTAACTGGTATTGAAATATAGAATGTAGAAGTCATGAGAAGCAAGGATTTCACTGAAGAACTCTAATGCACTCTGCTCTCCCTGAATTTATGAAGGACTTATGGCCCAAATCAACTGGTATTCTTCCAGGAAGAGAAAATATTTTGGATCTGTTTTCTTTTGGGATGGTTGTTGACCTATAGGGTTATTTTGCCAAATGTCTACCTGCTTCTGTGTTTCTCTTTAGTGCACAAAGAGTTGATTTACCACTCAAGTAAAATCTACTGAGAATTTTATCTTTTATGTGGTCACTAAAACACTGTAATCAGTTCTGCATTTCTGATTAGAGTTAAGCACATTTCATGGATTTCATTTATTGTAAATGTGGACAATATCAAAAGAAGCCAATTCTAATAAAAGCCTCCCTCCCAAAAGATATTAGAAGCTTCCTTCTTCTGCTGTGATAAATACTTCCAGGTGGTATTTGATGGACAATAAGAATTCTGTGCAGCTGGCATTCATAGCAGAGTTTGGAATTAGAATTTCAGATCATGCTGGCAAGCCTGAGTAATTCTTTAATTCTTCAAATGGAATGCAATTTGTTCAATCTTACAGAGCATTCTGATTTTAATTAAAATATACTATATGATATGAAAATATTACATCAACTTGCAAATCCCTACTTGATGAAAGTTGAGGGGGTATCAAAAACTGCTATTTAATTATTTGTATTGTACTTTGTCAAGAGTCAGACATTATAAGGGGGACTGTAACAGTTCACTCAGAGTTTATGGAAGTGAGGCATCCTGAAAGGTTGCTGTCATACGACCGAGCAGATGCGAGCAGTCTTCACTTTTGCAGAAAACATGAGCCAGTCATAGTTTTGTAAACACAGGGGCCAGTCACAGTCTCGCTGCAGTAATGCAATGTTGCCCAAGGCTAAAGCTATGTGGAAGGTCCCAGTTTTGTTTCAGAATGCTCCTTAGGCATGCAGTATCCATGCATGTCCTCATGATCCTGGCCACGGAGGGTGGCGGTGAATAGTGGCATGAAACGCCTGTCAGGGTGTCTCTCTCTCTCTCTCTGTATATCTTCATGGAAAAAATAAATACACCTTTAAAAATACTAAAATAAATACAGAGAACAGTTTCTTAAGTGACTAGCTTTTCCCCAAATGTTCTTCCAGGAAGTGCTGTAAATGGTATTTTCTAGAATGGCCATCTGGGAGGAGTAATGCCAAATTTAAGACCAGATGGATATTCATTGTTTTACATTACTGATGGAAGTTTACTAGTGAGAATATCAAAAAAGAGATGCTATGAGCCTTAGAAATTTTGCCTATGTATCAGTAAATGCTTCATCTAGTTGAAGAGAATAATCATGAGTAACAGGAGCTCTATCCAGACCCTTCTAGCTTCTTGGGGAAAAAAAATGAGACTGAGAATTTTGTCCGCAGTACCTGGACTGTAGAGATTTGAGAGCTCCCAAAAAGTGAATACGGTGCTTAGTATTGGAAGATAAATCTCAGTATTGGATTTTTAAATGCTCCAAAGCAATTCTTATTCAGGCTTAGACTACAGAATGGCCTTGTTGGCTTCTTACTGAGAAAAGGTGCATATTTTGAGCTCTCAGACAAGTATAAGATATTCTTCTTGGTTGAGTCTATAAAAATGTATTAAAGACAACTCACATCTCTATTAGGAGAACTCTACCAAGTGACAGGAACATCCCCAAACTGGAGCTTTGTAAGGCTTTGTACATTTCTGAATTCATGAATGAATTACAGCCTTTATAACCAGCCAGATTTTATAAATCTTCAAGACAACTACTTCTGGAATTAAACCCAGTCCTATGACAGCACATTTTCTTCTGGTGGTCTCATTGAATTGGGCAAAATGTTTAGGTTTTGTTTCTAAACTGGACATCAATAAGGCAATTCTATCCACCATAGCATATGTAAAATTCCATCCAGAGAATATAGATTCAGTGTGCCCCAGAATCCAAGCTATGTTAAGGCTAAATCTGAGAATAATTGCAGTAGATAATATCATTATGCCTGATTAGATTTTTTTCTGCACTCTTGATCATTGTCATGTGATGTATAATAACTACTTCCTATTTGGAGGAATAATACTCTTTGCTTCATAAAGGATAGGCTTTTTTCCCCCTTCTTACTTATTTATTATTTGGAGGAATAATACTCTTTGCTTCATAGTGGATAGGCTTTTTCCCCCCTTCTTACTTATTTATTACATTCAATCACTGTATATCATTATAGCATACCAATGAATTTTCTTATCTTGGTCCTGTGACTTGGATTAGCCAATGAAAGCCATCCAATTGGAAGCCGTGTCATTGCTCCTTTGTCCATTGCTGGCTTCCCCTATGCAATGGGAACAGCATGGCCTAAATAATGGTAGCTGTTTTAGCCTGGATTCTGGCCAGATGACAGAGAGAGCAAAGGCACACCTCAGCTGCAGCCACTGCTGCCTAAGTGCAATATGGTCAGGAAATACACCTCTTGGTTGATAGAAATATGGATACTTGCTTTACTATCAACCACAAACCTTTGCAGAACTGACTAATATAATACTGTTTTAAAATGTTAATCGTCAATGCAAAGTTATTGAGTTGCTAGTATCTTTCCATGTGGTGCTAAGTGCATTCACAAATGTAATTTTATGCTCAAAGCGTGTGTAATTTAGAATCTGGGAAATCCGAGATTGCAAACTCAGCAACATCCACGCTATAGCCCTTGTGTTTTACAGAAATACTAACATTATGAGGCAGTTTTAAAAACCAATGTGCTCAATTCTTTTGCCACAACAAACTCTTCACAATTCCTACCACTTGGATGTTCATGCTTTATGAGTGTTGTTCTGACACTCAGAGGCCCCTTTCCCCTACACTATGTATTTACACATGCAAAATTTCCGTGTCACAGATTTGAACTCAAATGCCACTTTTAGGTTAAAATTTCTGATCCTTCCGGTGGAGCAAATTTCACCATCTTCTCTGCTTTCATGCCATTTATTCTTTTACTTCACAGCATGACCTGTTTCTGCATTTCTGAATATCACTTACCATAAATACTGGAAAGAAAGTCTGTATCTTTTTTGATTTTTTTATTCCCACCTAATATAGTGAACTGTACATAAAAAATAATTACTACCAAATATAAATTTAATTTAGCTGGTCTGTAACATGATCAGTCTGCTTGTATCAAAATCCTCTTTTCTCTTAATGGCTACTTTTAATTTCTATACTACCAATTAAATTGTCTGGTAGCCAACTGGCCTATGATACGTATAGGAATATTACATAAAAATCACAGATCTTTGGTAAGACGGTCATTTTGGGTCAGTACATGGGCATGTTTAAAAAGTTCATTAAGAGTTCCAGACACCAGGCGGCCTGCAGGCCCTCCTGCCCAGGACCCGTCGCTCATCCTCTGGCCCTCCCCCACTTGCCTTTGGACTCTCTGTATTTTAGGGTTCTGAATAGAGTGAATACAGTAAAGTGGCAGGATACAAAATCAACATCCAAAAATTTATAGCATTTCTATGTATGAGCAACAAGTTGAACGAAGTAGAGCTGAAGAAAGAAATCCATTTCACCATTGCCACAAGATGTATATGATACCAGGAACCAGCAGTTAGCGTAATGGCTGTGTCGCTGGACTCCCACGTAGTTGACTGCGGTTCGCGTCCCGGACCCGGTGGCTTAAAACTCACGCCGGGCGCGTGTGCGTGCGTGCCCAAGATCCCGAGAGGAGAATGGAGGAGAAAGGATTGTGGCGTGACCATCCCCCCCTGGGGGGTGATTTCTCGCTTTCTGTCTCTATGTCTCTGTCTGTGGGCGCACGCACCCTATAGTGAAAAAACCCCCCCAAAAAAAAAAAAAAAAAAAAGATGTATACGATACCTAGGGATAAACCTAACTAAAAAGACCTTTATAAAGAAAACTATGAAAATCTTAAAAAAGATATTGAAAGCGACATAAAGTGGAAAGACATCCCATGTTCCTGAATTAGAAGAACTAACATAATCAAAACGGCAATTCTCCCCAAATTAATCTACATGTTTAATACAATTCCAATCAAAATACCAGCAGTATTCTTCATAGATCTAGAAAAGACAATCATAGAACTTGTCTGGAATCATAAAAGACCTCATATTGCAAAAGCAATCCTGCACAAGAAGAATGGAGTAGGAGGCATATCACTCCCTGATTCCAAGATATACTATAAAGCTGTGATCATCAAAACAGCATGGTATATTTATATCGACTATCTGTACTCTATGGTAGAGAGAGAAATATTGGAGGCCATAAAAGCAGTGAAAATACTTAAGGAGAATAAGACAGTGTGGAATGGGGGGGGTGAAGAAAAGAGGATACAGAAAGATAGCAAGAGAACAAATAGAGAGGCAGGACGTTAGTGGGACACAGATAAGGCTTATTACCTGTTGATGATGATGTGTATAGTATTCTCAACTGGATTGGTCTGAGAAGTATTTCATGATGGGTAAAGTCTTTTTACAAGCAAAATGAGAAATAGTGATTGACTGATTAAAAAGTAATTGGAATAATAATAACGAACAGGAAAAACAATGAAAAGATATTAAATGATGAAGTGGGGATTTTAATGTCTTGGTATTGACTGACTTGCATGGCATTCCCTTTTGAAAAGCAATGTAATACACTGTAAAGTTATATGCAATTCAATGTAATATAAACAAGATTATGATGATAATAAATAAAAATAAATTTTTAAAAAGTTCATGAAAAATAGAATAAAGCATGAGTATATTTTGGTGCAAACACTTTTTGAAATCCATGTATAGGTTTTTATAACATGTGCTTTTCATAGATTTTTAAAAAACCTCCCTCATATATCTAGTGAATTCAAGAAATGAATATTTCTGGTCATTAAATTTTTCTGTCAAATGGCAATGGTCATACACTGTACTCTAGACCCTGGGCTGCCACTATAATTGTCACAATACTCTGTTGACTGCCCTCAATACCTCTTGCTTTTAGAGTTGAGCTTTTCTCCATTGTCTCACAAGGAAAAATCTATAATGTTGTACTGGCCTGAGTGAGTACTTTACCTGACATCCCTTATACTTGAGCAGATGACAGATGGAACATGCATTTGCCCAGCCCTGGTGTTTATGTATGCTGGCCTCCTCTATCTCTGACAGCTGAAGGCTCAGAGGCCCTAATTCTAGTGTTTTATTTCATTCTCTGTTGTGTAATAACTGAACAGCACAAACTGGCTAACTTTTAAAGAATGAAGGTTTATTCAACTCAAGGGGCCACACCCGATAAGGGTCTCCTCATTGGTGAGACTTCCTACAGAGTCCCAAGATGGTGCAGGGCAACAGAGAAAGAGAACAAGATCTTGTGTTTGAGTCCCTATCTGAGTTCATGTCTCAATTTTAGTCTCACTCTCTTTCTCCTTATAAACCCCTCAGTATTCAGTCATGGGAGCTACATCCTTATGACCTTATCTAATCCTACTCACCTCCCAAAGGCTCCACCTCTTAATCCCATAGTTGGATTAAGTTTCTACCCTCTTAATACTTCCACTGCCAAGTTTCAACACAAAAACTTTTGGGGGATATATTTAAGCCAGCGCACCTAGCAAATATTACAACCTATGCATGGGTCTATGAACTACCTACACTTCAGTTTTGTTCCCCTTAATTTAATTTATTTATTCAATAAGTCATCACAGCGTGTGTAATATATAGTCTGACTGTGACATCCTACAGGCCAAATCCAGACTGAAGAAGGGTTTGGAGTTGATGTGACTAGTGCATCAAATTTAAATACTTTATCAGCTGGCGTATCTTAAAATCATAAAATATTACATAAAGAACCAAATGTCTGGTGACTCTTGAAACATCACACAGGGCCACACTGCAACTTCATTTCTGCATAGAAAAATCAACTGGAATGGAGAAATATCTGTTTTCTATCCAAATGGAGCCTATGCTTTCAGTTTGTTCCAGTCCAAAACTCTTCCTTGTGTCTGACCCTGGACATGCATTTAATGCAGGTACCATGTAAACATGTGGTTTTGTGATCCCTGCCTGTTATGTGCAAACACTGTACAGAGTGCCACAGGGAAGAGGGGTGTTTGTGGATATGCGGAGCTTTCTCTTTCACTCAGTTGTTCTCAAGCCATAGTCTGTGGAATCCCTATTATATTGCTATGGTGTCCCAAGTTCAAAATGATTTTCACAATGGAGATACTACTAGAGTTGATTTTTATTGTGTTATGTTTGCAGTGATTGTGCAAAAAGAACCGTGGTAAAACTGCCAGAACTTCAGTAGCAATCAAGGCAACAGCACCAAGCAATAACAGCAGTGATAATTGTCAGGGCTATACTTTTGTAAAATAAAAGAAATCCAGCCTCACTGGAGAATATCATTGATGAAGCAATACATTTTACTTAATAAAGTTAAGTTTTATTTCATCTTGACCCTTGAGTACACAACTCAATTATGTGACAAAATGGGATTGCACAAGAAGCACTTACTTCCATTCCATGCCAAAGTGTGATGTCTGCCTCAAAGGATAGCACTTACGTGATTGTTTGAGTTTTGAGCTGAAGTAGCTTCAATTTCTTGAAAGAATTCATAGGCAAACTAAACTCCAAGTACTGAGCAGATACAGCCTTGAAAATTATTAAGTAAGTTGTTACTGTAAAGATAATAACTAATGGTATGTTACCGACAGTGAATGCGAGCTCTCTAAAAAAAAAATAAATAAAATTGGAAAACTTGTATTTGCCACCATGATTGTGACAGCTTTTCAAAACCTAAAGATGTATTCTGAGAAGAATGTTCATAAAGTGAACAAATGTGATTTTTGATATTTTTATATTGTGTAAAATTTTGAAGAGTGAACCAGTGTTTTCCAAAAGTTTAATGCATGCTGTTACAAAATCATGCATAGTTAAAGGATATATTTTAAGACAGAACAGTGTCTTAATGCAACAATGTACAAAGGGTTAACTGATGTGTTTTAAGATCCCATGTTGTAGCCAACATTTAAGAAAATTTATTTGTCAAGGTTCAGTACAATATTAAAGAAGAATATGCACAATTATCTGAAAAGGTTATTAAAATATTCTCCCCTTTTATCTACTACATAGGTCTCTTATAAGGCTGGGTTTTCTCCACATACTTTAGCCAAAACATATGATAACAGATTAAATGCAGAAGAAGATATATGGAAATCAAATTATTTTCTATTAATCCAATCACTAAAAATACACAAAAATTTAAAACAACACCATTCTTCTCATTTTTTAAAAATTTCTGAATTATAGTAATTTTTATAAAATTTATGCAATTTGTGTTAACAGATTATTGATTATATATTAAATTCATCATTGAGTTTCTGGATGCAATGAACACCACTGTCTATAAACTACTATAAACTACATTAACAAGCTGTTTGGAGTTACACAGTATTGATAATATCATTTATCTTAATGAAATACACATTATATTGCTTATTTTATTGTCATTTCTGAGATGGAAAGAAAAATTAAATATTCTGAGTCAGAATCAATAGCAATCAGAAGATTTTAATCTTTTAAAGGCATTTATAATAACCAGGTGGATGTCACATGTAAAATGAAATTGATGAATATTCAAAAAGATACATTTTTCAGGAGTTGATTTTTATCATTAGGGAATGACTATAATTTTATTCCTTTTATATTTTGTGTACTATGTGGGTTCTTTCTGCTGAGGTAGTCACTCAGCAGAAAATTCTACATTTTAAGCATTTGAGATTACATATAATAGAAAAATACACTGAGTCATTGGGAAGGGCATGACACATTTTTGCATAGAAAAACAGAAAACTGGGTCATAAGTTTCCTGATGACCTAATATATACAGAGGGTGTTCAAAAGTTCATTAAAAATGTGTATTATAAAAAAGCATGGTTTTAAATATTTTTTAGACAAAAATGAACTCACACTTCAATTTCACTTTTTAAAGTCATCCTATACATGTCTCTGGGTGTGTGTGTGTGTGAGAGAGAGAGAAAGAGAGATATCTTTAATATATATCAGTTTCTTTGGAAAAATCATCTCTAGGATCTAAAAATAAAGTTGTAGTTTCGTGGTTTCATTTGGGCAGCTGAGGTGCATAGGCTGTATTATTGTAGTTTCCTGTCACCACTGCAACAAGTCATCACAAACTTAAGGTTTAAAAGGACCTGAACATACTATCTTAAAGTTCTCAAGCCAAAGACAGTTCTCACTGGCTAAAGTCAACATGTTGGCAGCCCAGGTTTCCTTTCTGTTTCTTTGCTTTTTCTAGCTTCTAGAAAACTCCTTTCTTTACTATTTTTTTCTTTTTCTTTCTTTTTCTTTTCTTTAATAGCAAGAGAGTGTGTGTGCCTGTCAGAGAGTGACAGAGAGGCAGGGAGAAGGGGAGAAGTAGAAAGTGCCCCTCAGTGGACATGGTCACATATCAATTCCTGCTTTTCCATTTCTCCATCCTGTTGGGATTTAGGGCAAGCACAAGGCCCAGGGTTGGGGTTCCAAGCATGGTTAGCCACGTGGGACCTGGCTCTCTTAACCATTAGGTCATAGGGTTGGCCCACTCTTTCTTCATTTTCAAGGGAAGCAATGGTGCATATCTAAGTCTTTCTTCTGTGTTCCCATGTCCCTCATATCACAGCCTGGAAAGGTTTAAAGGGCCCTTGTGATTATCAGGGAATCTAGGATTATCTCCCCATCTCAAGATCCTCCATTTATTGATGTCTGCTAAATCCCTTTGGCCCTGTAAGGGAATGCATTCAGAAGGTCCAGAAACTAGAATGCAGTCTTCTTTGGGGGACTATTATTATATGGATCACACAGTCAGATCAGATGAGGCAAACGAGCTGCTTCTTCACTAACCCTCTCTGTGCATCAAAATATTATATCATCACAGGCCTGCCGAAAGGCAAATAGTGGTTCATAAGAAATGACTAAATCCCCCGAGTATTATATAAAAGAAAGGACCTATCACTCTGAAGCCAGCTGTATGTGAGAAAAAAGTCGATGATTTGCTATTTAAAATAACTAGGCACCTATATGTGGAAGATTATTTTATAACATCGTATTTCCATTGACTTCTCCTGCTATACTTGGGGTCCTTTGTAACCAGTGACAGAATTTATCTCCCCCAACATGGGCATATTCTTTATCCTGGCTCCATACTGTCCAAAATATAAAAATGGTAACAGGAATGGGCAGCAAACTCACAGGAGGGTGCTTCGACATACTTGGGGCGTAGTGGGGGGGGCAGACAGTGATATGGTGGTGACACACGATGCTCTGCAAGGCTCGCTCTTGCAGAGAGTTCAGAGTTCAGATTCAGGGTTCACACCTGGAGACTTCTCCAAGAATTCCAGACACTCACGTGCCTGTCATACAGGACTAGCTGAAGCAGGGGAAGGACTGTGGACTGCACATTCTGTTGGAGGTGGCCATGATGGACATGCAGGAGCTCTGGGTACAGTAGGCAGTGGACTCCATGATGAAGACTGAGGACCAAGAGAACACCCAGAAGATGCAGGGCCTCTTGTTCTGGTGCATCGCTGGCTGTTGTGAGGACAGCCCGGCATCATGCAGCAGGTGCAACAGGGTACTCCCTGTGCCTCTGGTCCAAGCCTAGGCCTTGTGACCAATGAACTAGAGAAGTTTCAGGACCACCTGGCCAGGTGCATCAGGCATTGCAACAACAAAACCAAATATTACATAGACTTGGGGAACAAGGAGCCTCAAGTGCAGCGGCAGCTAGACAGCTGCATGTCCAGGTGTATGGATGACCACATGCCCCTCACCCCAACTGTGACCAAAAGATGAAGGAATCACTGTCATCTATGGGAAATAAAATTCCTTACTAGAGACCTTTGGGGCTGAGGGCAGGGATCTATTTTTAAAAAGCAGTGGAAATTTTAGTCTTTGAAGCAGTTTATGAAGAAATTAAGAGTGGCAGCAAGTTTAAGGCATATGTCACTTGCCTGTGAACACTGGTTCCTTTATCTTTGAATCCAGGAAAGTAAAATGGAAAAAAAAAAATGGTGCTAACATTTGGGACAGAAAGAGCACAAGAGAGTGTCTTAGAGCCAAAGTTTCAGGTGACAAGTGCTCGTCCTGACAGTAGGAATCTCCTTTTTATCATGTGAGAGCCCTCCAAGGAGCTAGATTCTTTTACCATCAATACACAGGTACCCACGCACTGGCTGGCTCATCTCACCTGCCTAGGACCTGGTGCAGTGTGAGGACAGATGTTTGTATTTGTTGCCAACCTTTATACCAGGAAAAGCACCACACCATTTTTATAAGGTGTAAAACGAAATTCATGAAGACAGTAATTTAGAGAGATAACATTTTGGGGGGTCTCTGATTTGCTTGGTCTTGTTTTAGGTACAAGGGCACAAAGTTGATGTAAACATGCAGTTTGGATAATGACTTTGAAACAGTTCTTTGTAGGTATCTTTTCCTGGCCATCAAGGTGTGGATATGTATTTCTTGAAATGTTTACATGTCCCGTCTTTCAGCTTGGAGACCAGGTGAAAACATGAGGAAACTGTATAGTAACAGCACACTTCCTGTAGAAGACGGATATTCCCTCATCCTGGCTGGTTGGTCTTGAAGTTGTCTATGGAGAATGAGAAGACAGTCTTCCAAGACCAGTTTCCTCTTGACAGAAAGGGGGATTTTGATTGAGGTATGTGCTGGTATCCAAGAACGAACAGTGAAAGAGGAGCAGTTGGTTACTGAAGAGAGTTGGGAAGTACTAAATTTTGAGCACCTGGTTTTCATAAGCTAGCATGGATGAAAGCCTAAACTTAGAACAGCTTACTTAGCCTCCTGAGTTAATGGAGTCCTACTGAGACAATACCCTGGCCACAGGAGCGTCGAGGGGAAAAAAAATAAGCGACTTGGATAGGAGGAGCTGGGAATCTCTTATGGCAAAGAAGGGGCAGGCCCCCATTACCAAATACCATTTTTGCCTGGGACCTTTATAACATGCAGCTTCCTGCCTCAGCATAGCATCTTGTCCTCTTGATAAGGACCTTGTTGTCTTTTTGTCAGATAATTACTTGACATGGTAATGTAAGTTTCAAGGCTGTGATATATTTTCCTAGTGGTTTGGCTTTAGAAATGTAAAGTTTGATCTTCCCTCCAAACAAACAGGGCCAGTTGGTGGCACAGTAGTTAAGGTGCTGCACTTCCACATGGTCAACTACCATTCAAGTCCCAGACCTGGCAGCTTGTTTTATCACTTTCCCTTTCTCTCTCTCTCTCTGTCTCTCTGGTCAAATTAAATGATAATAATAACAACAAATAAATCAAATAATCCTTTAAAAACAACAAAAAAGAAACAAAACAAAGACCCTACTGGAGGTGCTCTCTATCTTTCTGATTCATGGAAGAGATGAAATAAACTTTTTAGAAGTTTACCCAAAAAAGTGGAATTAAAATATGAGTATATTTTGGTACAAATGGGAATTCCTGCATAGCTTTTTCATAATACGCATTTTCATGAACTTTTCAAACATCAAACACATTAACGGACTACCCTCACCTCCTCCCACATACACACTAATAAAATTTGACCCTATCAAAATGTCAATATTTTTCATTTCAATTAGAGTTGCACTTAACATTTATGGCATGGTTTTAACCCAGTTGATCAATGATAGCAGACTGTATCCCAAGACACTGAAGACCCACCCTATAGTAGACAGAGCTAGGACTTTGGGGATTATGCAGTGACAGCCACATGCATCTTCATGTATCATTTCCCGTCCTGTCACTGTTTATGTACACTGTGTGGTATGGACCAGTCGTATGTGCACAATAGGAAGGTAATAGCTGGTGTGGTGATGATAGAACTGGGGATAATTCTATGAAAGAAAAAACAAGAAACTTCTACTGTCTCCAGGTGCATTTCTCATCTCCTCTTGCAAACAGCTCCTTCTGCGACACCATTTGAGGCCAATGATTAGACTTAATCTGTATACCATGCCCTCCTGGGGGGGTGTGGCCTCTGCAGTGGACGTCGGGGTCCTGAAGATAAATAATCAGAGCCAAGAGGTTTGACTGTCAAAACAATGGGATTTTTTGTCATCTAATATAGAAATACAAATGGAAGTTATTTTAAAACATGGCCCTTCTCTTTCCTTCTGCATGACAAGTATGAAAGCTTCACTCAGGCACCCTAAAAAACCTCTGGGGGACCCCACTGTGGCAGAGCAGTTCAGGTGACACCCTGCAAGGCTGGGGTGGGTCACAGGTGCAAATCTCTGCCTATGTCTTTTTCTCATGAAATAAATACACAAAGTTAGAAAAAGAATTTTCATGGAACCTGCATTCCTCTGACTGAGAATTTCACAAAAATGAAATGGCTATCTCTGGAGGATGGGTTTCATGTCACTCAAGATGTTCAAAATACAGCTGAAAGACCACTTTCCTGGATATTGTTAGGGTTTCTACATGACATTAAGGCTTTTCTATGCAATCTCATTTTAATGAAAACTGCTGTCTACAAGCTAGTTTTAGCAGCAATAACACAAATACTATACAATTTAGACTTAATTTAGTTGTGAAAAAATGTCTTATTAAGCAAATGTCAGATCGAGTTGACATACAACCGAAAATGAATCGTAGACCTAAATGGAAAAACAAAATCCATCAAATTTAAAGAAAAAAAAATAGAAGATTTTTGTGACCTTACATCAGGCAATGATTTCTTACCACACACAGCAAAAATAAATGAATAAATAAACAAATTAGACTTTAGTGACAAAATTTAAGACCTTTTCTCTTCATCAGGCACTTTTTAAAAAATATTTTTTTAAAAAAAGACACAGAATGGGTGAAAGTATTTTCAGTGTATCTGACAGAGTAATTGTATCCAGATAATGTAAAGAACTTTTACAACTGAATAAGAGGACAAAAATAAATAAATAAATAAATACAGTAACAAATACTTCACCAGAGAAGATGTAAGAGTGTCCAGTACATGAAAAGATAGTTGGCTTCAGTAGTAATTAAGACAATATAAATTTAAACTGTGAGATACCATTTCTGCTTAAAATAATGGCTAAAGTGAAATACTCGCAATCTAAGTGTTGGTGAGACTTTGGGGCAGGGGGCAGGGAAAGGAGGCAGGAAATGTAACAAGGCCAGGATTATGGTTAGAACAGTGATTAGTACCATAAGGAAAAAAAGAAAACATAAAATGTAGCATATGGAGAAGAAAATGCAGAATATATATATATATAGATATAGATATAGATACATATATACACATACATATAGTCTTTCTTAATCCAGAAATAGGATCTGGTAATATTCTTACCTTGTGTTGGATCCTAATCCTCTTTGAACTCTAATAAGAGCTACACACATCTTTCTCTAAAAAGTACACAAATATACAAAATGTTATTCTATTCCTTTTATTTTTGTTCAAAACTGTATTATTTAAATTTTGAATTTTTACAAAATATTAATAGTCTGCATGAAAATATTTTTGAATGAAGCTGGCTTAAATATTTTTAATATACTCTCAAGGAATATACCATGAATAATTTTCAAAGACTCATTTGATTTTAGGTAGAAGAATGGGTTTAAAAATACCTTACTAGGGGCCAGGAGATGGTATGATGGTTAAGGTGCTGGACTTCCACATAGCCGATTGTGGTTTAAGTCCCAAATCTAGTGGTTTGCTTTCTCACTTTCCCTCTCTCCTTCTCACTTTCCCTCTCTCTCTCTCTCTTTCTCTCTCTTTCTGTCTGTCTTTCCCTGGTGACTTTGCATACCCTGTAGCAAACTTAAATATAATAATAATTATAAGTAAAATTAAATCTTTTTTTTGTAGAGGTTTTTGCTGCAGGGTTTGTGCTCTCACTAGAGAGACAGAGAGAGACTGAAAGAGAGAAATCACCCCCTGGGGGGATGGCCATGTCGCAATCCCTTCTCTTCCATTCTCCTCTAGGGATCGTGGGCACACACGCACCCGGCGTGAGTATAAGCCACTGGGTCCGGGACTCAAACAGCGGTCGACTACATGGGAGTTCAGCGACATAGCCATTACACTAACTGCTGGTCCCAGTCTTTTTTTTTTTTTTTTTTTTTTTTTGAGAGAGAGAGAGATTTTCACCTTAGGGTGCATGTACTCACCAGAGAGAAAGAGAGAGACAGAGACAGTAAGAGGGAAAGTGAGAAATCACCCCTCAAGCGGGGATGGCCACACCACAATCAGTTCTCCATTCTCCTCCGAGGATCTTGGACATACACATACATGCACCTGGCATGAGTTTCAAGCTACCAGGTTCTGGCTTGAACCATAGTCAGCCATGTGGGATTTAGTGATGTAACTACACCATCTGCTGGCCCATTAATATTAATAATAATTCTTTAAAAAAATAGCTTACTGAAGAAATTCCACTCCTAGGTATTTAATAAAGAAAAAAATGAAAACATACATCCATTAAAATGTGTGTGCAATCACATTCATATTATCTTTATAAATAAAAGTCACTAAACTAGAAACAAATATCTATCAATAGGTGAATTGGTAACAAATACGGTATATCCATACAGTAAAATACTGATCTGCAGTAACAGGGAACTGCTGATGTATATAACCCCTCTCCCTCCAAAAAATCTCAAAAATATGCTGACTGAAAGAATCCAGACAAAATCTCACTGTATCTCCTTAAACACACAGTGCCCACACACTGGAGCTTGTTTTATAATATAACAAAATCTGGTAAATAATATGTTTACATCCCTAGGTATGAAAACGTGTGCTATTTGTCATCTAGTTACACAGTACGTTTTGCTCTTTTGCATATTTACTGGTCTATTTCTCTTTCTATCTATCTATGTTGTATTGGAATCATGTTGTATACACAAAATAATGGTGAGAAAACTGTATTAAAGGAAAACTAGATTTATTCTTAATCTTTTTAAGAAAATATTTTTTAAAAGAACAAACTACTTTCCCCCCTCTGGTTTGCACCTGGAGAAACAATATAACATGTTAGTTAGTAAGTGCTCTAGGTTACTAATGAGTCAGAAATAAAGTCAGAAACTTAATTTCCATTCTGTTGATTTTAACAGTGTTATCTAATTCCCAGAGACTTAATATAAAACTTTAACCAAGTCTCTTGTAGGTAATAATGTTTCTTCAAAGCTTCTAAATAGTTTTTTCTCTAGGGGCAAACAGGCATATCTCTATCCATTTAATAATAATTATAAATCGGGCAAAAGAAATAGCCCTGATAGTACTATTTTCGATCTCAAAAATATATTGACATGAATTTCACATTTAACATTTGCGTGTAAGTCAATTTCATCAATACAAGTCCTGGTCTCAAACCAGCATTTAAATTAATACTCCATGGTATATTGTTAGTAATAGTTAGAAAACCATGAAGCTTCAGTGGCCTCATTAAAAGGGCACACTTACATTTTTATTGTAAATTGTAGCAGTTTCACAGAAAATAGCCTTGCTAAACACTAAAACTCAAGTTATTTGAACTGACCCTGGGTTTGTTTGCTAGGGCTGCTTTAACGAAGAATAACATATGCACGGAGTGGCTTAAACTACAGAAATTTCTTTTCTCACAGTTCTAAAGGCCAGAAGTCCTAGATTAAATGCTGACGAGTTTGGTTCCTTGTGAGGGAGAGGCTGTTTCATGACTCCTTCCTAGTTTATGGTGGTTTGTTGGAAATCTTTGGTGTTCCTTAGCTTGTGGAAGCTTCTTGCCTGTCTCCATGTTCATCTTCACCTGTCATCCTCCCTATGTATATATGCGAGCTAAATTTCCCTCTGTGTGAGAACCTCAGTCATACCTGATTAGGGTCACCCTACCCCAGTACCACATCTTAAGTTATTATATCTGCAATGACCCTAAGTTCCAAATACAGCGACCTTCTGAGGTACAGGCAAGGACTTGAACACATGAATCTGGGGGAAACACCACCCCACCCCATATAGCCCCAGACGGCCTTCCTGGCTTCCTCTGTGGATACCCTCATTTGTGTACATCTCAGTCATCTGTCCAGGTGCTCCTTCTAAAATAAAAAAGATTGGGAACTCCTAGGATACTGCTCACCCACTGCTTCCTAGGACCATGTTTGGACCTAACTTGGTAGAACTGAGCTCAGTAAGACCATCCCGGAGGACTGCAAACAAGGAAGCATCTGACTGAGGCCATAGGGAGTGCTCCACATGGCTGGATCCCTCCATTTCCACAGTCCTGAGATACCAGCTGTCCATGCTCAACCCAAACCTTCGAGGGCAGGAAGAAATTCCCTTCCTCAATAGGAAGGAGCAAGGATAAGCTCGAGTGGCACGGGACCTAGGGTCAAAGAGCAAGATGGCAGCCCCAGGGCTAAGGTCCCTGCCCCATACACCTGCCCCTTCTTAGCCCCATCCTCCAGCAGAGGAACACACAGACAACCAGGCCTTACATGATCTATGTTTGCCCTTCTGCCTTCATCTCTCATCTCACCCCTCCTTCAAAACGAACTGAAGTTCTTTGTGTATCTGGACCGCAACATGGTGTCTTGGCCTGTCCTTTGTGTCTGTACCCTGGTCATCCCCACCACTGCCACTTCACTTGGGTTACACCTATTCTTACTCTCAGTTGAGATGTCCTTCCCTAACAGCACCTTATTTTTTAAATTTTTCTTATTTATTTTTAAATGTTCTTACATTTAATCACGTCTTTATAGTATACATTTCCTTTACAACACAAATACCATGCATGTCAGTCAAGACAACGATATTACCATATACATTATCATCAGCAAATAGCTTCTCTTTTTTTATCAAATAAGCATGCTATTACCAGTTTTTTTCTTCCCTTTTCCCCTCTGTTCCTTCCATACTAAAATTTTTTTTTCAAGTTTTATTGATTCACAAAAGATTTTTTTAATTTTTAAATTTATTTATTATCTTCATAATCTTGTTTATATTACATTGAATCACATATAACTTTACAGTGTATCACATTTCTTTTTTCAAAAGGAATACCATGCATATCAGTCAATACAGAGACATTAAAATCCCCATTTCATCATCCAATAGCTTTTCATTATTTTTCCTGATCATCATTATCATTATTATTATTCCAATTATTTTTTAAACAATCCATCACTATTTCTCATTTTGCTTGTAAAAAGGCTTTATAAGACATGAAATACTTCTCAAACCAATCCAGTTGAGAAAACTATACACATCATCATCAACAGGTAATAAACCATATCTATGTCCTACTACTGTCATGCCTCTCTATTCTCTTGCTATCTTTCTCTATACTCTTCTCTTCTCCCACCCCATTCCACACTATCTTATCCTCATTAACTATTTTCACTGCTTTTATGTCCTCCAATATTTTGCTCTCTACCATGGAGTGCAGATAGTCGGTATATATTAAGTGGATACATAGAGTATCTTTCTTTCATATCTTTGCTTACTTCACCCAGCAATAGATCCTCCATATCTGACCAATTTCTATCAAAACAAAAGATCTTAAAGTATGGACAAAGCTAAAATCTAGTGACAAGTGCACTGAGATATTTTTTTTTCTCTCTACATTCCCCTTTTACTAGAGAAGTATAAAGTGACTTATTTGGGAAAAAAAAACCCTAGGTTAATCTCAATTTGGTCTGCTATTTGCACAAAGCCCCCTAAGAATTCAATTTCTGATGCGAGGCAACAGATACTATTGTGTTATTGAACTTATGCAAATAAACATCTGCAACAAAATAAGAATGCTTACAAATATTTTCCAGTTACAAAGGGATCAGAAAGGGAGAGAAGTTTGTTTCAATAAAAAACTTTTTTTTAACAGATTGCTGAACCTATCAACAACTCAAAAGAAACAATTTTTTAAATCTGAGACAAAACATAGAAGAAAATCAGTAAAGTCATAGAATTCTACTTCACCAGTTCAGTCTCATATAATCTCTCTTTTGTTGATTTTGCAGTGTTACTGTGGTCTGGCCTTTCCATTAACATTCAACATTATTACTGATATTTCAGAACTTGTTCCTACCATTAAGTTGACCTTTTTCTTCATCATTTCTTGTTCACTTATTTGTCTGTCTATCTGTCTTTAGTTTTCCTGGTATAATACTCCCTTTAGAACTTCTTGAAAAGCTTGTCTGGTGTTGGTAAATTCTTTCAGGTATTGTTTATCTGAGAATGTTTTTGTCTTTTCTTCCCATATAAAGTATAACTTTGCCAGATATAATATTTTTGGTTGAAATTGTTTTTCACTTTGAATTGTTTTCACTTTGAGTATATTTTCCCATTCTTTCCTTGCTTGCATTGTTTCTGATGAGAGGTCCAATGTTAGCCTGATGGAATATTTTTTGGAAGTAACATTTTTCTCTTGCCAATTTTAGAATCTTGTCTGTGTTTTTGGTCAGTCTGGTTATGAGGTGCCTTGAAGCAGATCTTCTTGGGTTGATTCTATGTGGGGTTCTTTGTAT
Source organism: Tupaia belangeri chinensis (assembly GCF_000334495.1). Lineage (NCBI taxonomy): Eukaryota > Metazoa > Chordata > Mammalia > Scandentia > Tupaiidae > Tupaia > Tupaia belangeri. The sequence goes on along the minus strand of NW_006159850.1, from coordinate 11,298,611 downwards.
TTCTTGGGTCTGGATATTTGAATGCCTCCCTAGGTTTGGAAAGTTTTCTTCCAGGATTTCATGGAATAGATGATCAAGGCCCTGATTAGTTTCTTCACCTTCTGGGATACAGATTATCTGGAAGTTTGAGCATCTAATGATATCTAGTATTTCTCATATTATTGCTCTCATTTTTTAGGTATTTTCTCAGTCTTTTTGGTGAAATTTTCTAGGTCAGAGATTATGTCTTCTACATCTACTTTTAATATTGTCAAAGGAAGTTTTGATTTCCTGCATTATAGCTTTCATCTCTAACAGTTCCATTTGATTCTTTTTTATGGTTTGTATTTCCTCGTTCAGATTGTGGAAGAACTTCCTCATCTCCTGGAACTCATTGTCTCTTTTGTCCTGCATTTTCTGGAGTTCATTGTTTCTCATCTCTTGCATCTCTGTTAGCTTTGTCACTATTAATATCTTAAATTATCTGTCATTTCTACAAGTTTCATTGTACTGCCTGTGGATGATGAAGGGCTGTTCTTTCCCCTTGGGGGGAGAGATATTTTCTTCATTTCCCATATTTTTTCTGTCTCTGTGGTGGTTTCTGGTCATATGATGGACTATACATTACTTGCTACCTTCTTGAAGTTATTTCTGAGTGTTAGAGGCATGCAGAAAGAGATGACCTGCAATTTCTGCAGTTCTGTTTCCCTGATCCTCACCAAGCAACCTGCACATTTGTCAGTGGAACTGGATATTATTACCAAGGCCTCACAGTTTCAAGGGAATAGGAACATCTGGGCTGAGCCATGGAATTTCAACTTAGAATATAGAGGTCTGTAGGAGGAGATGAGCCACACTCACTGTAGCTCTGTATTTCTCCCAGCTGCTCACTTTGCAGACTATCTTCTCTGATTTTTAGTTGTTTGGTGGTATATCACGTTTGGCTAGTTTGTTAGAGATTTCTGCTACTGTAAGCTCATATGCTTCACTTTACTGTGAGGTACTTCTATGCCTATTTATCCTCTACTACTGTGTTTTGCAACATGGAATCCACAGAAAGGAATTTCCATTTAGATGTATAAAGATGAGTTTCTCCCTTTCTGTACCAGTTCAGTAGGAGTTGAGGTTTTCTATGACCTGAAAAATATTCAGATGTTTTGCTTCTGTGCCCCTAGACCTGCCTAGACACTCAATGTGTGGAAGATGAGAAGCAAGGTGAGAAAGTCAGATAAAAAGAAATGAAACAAAGGGATAAAGACCAAAAAAAGGAGACAAAACAAAACAATGAAAAGGGGAAAAAATCTTTTATAGGGCAGAGGCTTTCTGGTTAAAGAGGCAGAGCTAGGTCCACCTCAGATACACATGGATTCTGAAATTAGCAAGAGACAGTACCTACATATTTTTAAAAAAACAGATACAGAAAAAGGGAGAGGGAGAGAGAGAGACAGAGACAGAGACAGAAAGCAGAGACCACCCTACCTAGCTCTTTGCTGGGTGTTGGGCTGAAAGGAGAGCTTTAGGGCAGAGGTTTTCCGGTTAAAGGGGCAGGGCGAGGCCCACCTCAGATGCACATGGATTCTGGCTTTTTTCTGTGTGTTGGGTTGGCTCTAACAGTACCTTGAACTTACTTTTTCATAATAAGTGTGCCTGGAGGCTGCCTGGCCACTTGTTTGAACCTTCACCTGTGCATAAGCTCTATGAGGACAGACGGTCAGAATCCTGCCTTCATCCATTTGCTCCAGTACCCAGCATAGGTGTGGACAATTCTGACTGCTGAACAAAAATGTGTTGACAAAGAAAGTGAATGCACTGCATAAGCAGATGGCTTTGAGCACATAGTTTCAGATAACTTGATGATTTTTGTTTTTAACTTAGTGTTCTGTCAAAATTCCACAATTTTGTTTACTTTTAAAAAGTTCTTCTTGGGACCAGCAGTTAGCGTAATGGCTATGTTGCTGGAATCCCATCTAGTCAAATGCTGTTCAAGTCCCAGACCTGGTGGCTTAAACTCATGCCATGTGTGTGTGCGTGTGCATGCTCAAGAACCTGAGAGGAGAATGGAGGAGAAAGGATTGCAGTGTGGCCATCCTTCCTGGGTGGTGATTTCTCACTTTCTGTCTCTCCATCTCTCTCTGTCTTTGTGGCGAGTGCCTGTGCCCTATAGCAAAAACCTCTCAAAAAAAAAAAAGTTCTTCTTTTTAAATGTATTTATTTCTTCCATGAGCTTGAAGGAGCTCCTTCAACAGGATGTCTTCACCATGATACATCGCCAGCCTCACTCAGCCCTAAACGAGGGGCACAGGTATGCCTGGTGTACTCACGTAGATCTACAGACATGAATTTCGAACCTTCCCGAGTAGGTCAGCCTTACGGAGTATATTGTGTTTCACTGCTGTGCCACAACCCAGTCCCTTCCCACCATGTTGTTCAAACACCCTGTTTGATGGAGTCTTTCTTCACAGGTAAATGTCAACCCATAACTAGTCTCCAGGTGTCAGAATTGAAAACTGACTTAGAGACCATGCAGGTGATGACACCTCTACATTTAAACCAACAGAAAGTTCAGAGAGGTGACATGACCTGTCCAAGTCCAGCCAGCTCTTTGGCAGAGTGGATCTAGAATCTGCCCCTTGACTTGGGGCTGTGCTCTTCCTGGTTAGCAATGTCTAACTGTGTTTCAGAAAACTGAAAAACGCATGTATGGTTCTCAAGCCCACTTGGTCCTCTGTGAGGTCCAGGCGAAAGCCATGCTTCTGACTTCTGCTGATTTTATCTTATATCTACAGTCTCCCTTGCCTTAAAATAAACTACTCAGAACTGTGGCCCAGACACATACACTTCTAATAACATTCAAATAATGCAATTCAAACTATTTTCCCAATCCTCAACTCTTGCTTTCACTGCCTTAGGCTTCCTTTAAATGCATCTATTTTTCTGTGATTCCAACAGGAATTTTTCCATCTCTAGACTGCACAACTAGCCCCATGTGCATGTTTATATCCATGTGCAATCAATCATAGTTTGTTCTTTTTCAAATAGTTTTCTTTTTAAAGACCCAAAGCAATTTTGCACATTTTTCCTGAGATCGAAGTTTTGAATGGCTGGTTCAAATTAACTGGTCACTTAGGAAGGAAATTAACAATTTCTCTGATTGCAGAGCAAGGTTTTCTTTTTTCATTGTAATTGCCTTTTTTAACATTTTATTTTTATTTATCTATTGTGATTTTTCAAGCTGCCAGGTCCAGGACCCAAACCAGTTGGCCATGTGGGAATCCAACACTCCAACCACCACACCACCTGCTGGCCCAGATGACAATTGATATTATTTTATCCTTAATACAAAAGCATTCTAGGGCTATCAAATTACAAAAAAAGGAGTTCAATAATTATTTTTTAATGAATTTCTGATATATAGCATAGGAAAAGGATATCTGAGAAAATGGCTCTAGTAGAAAAGCAAAAAGTTGAATGGGGCCCTACAATAAGATACAGTTGTTATCAGCAATACATTATGTTTGTGCAATATGGTGGTCAAACTCATGTGCATCCCATGCAATATAGATGAAGGCTTAACATTCAACTACATTGTAAACCAATAAAAATATTACCAATGTTTCCAAGCAGAGACTCTGTGAAATAGGAACTTGTAAAACTTTTGAGTTTCTGGAATTTTTGGCATTTACAGTTGTACTTCTATGATCTGGATTTGAGGTCTATTTCATGTTGGGTAAATTCTCTTCACAAGCTAAATGATGTATAGCGACGGAATATATGAAAAATAATAACAATGATAAAAAATTAAATGTTTATAAAAGTGTATCAGTAAGTACTTGTTTAAGTCAGAACAATAGAAGAATGACGAGGTACCTTCTAAGCTAGAGCAGAGAATCCACTGGAATGAAGGAGTCATGAGCACAAAGTAAAGCTAGTAAAAAAAAAAAGGACCTAGGTCGACCAATACTGCTTCCCCCCGAAACTATAAACAGAAATCTCATTTGTAGTGAGTAGGATGGAATCACTCAATTACTCACTGCTCAGCTTTGCTCTAGGAGATCCCATGTTCATTGGCTTCTTCTTGGAGTTTACAGATTTTAATCCTAGGTTTTAAAGGTTTTTTTTAAAAAATGTTATTCCAAGAATGAAAGAGACAGAGAGACAGTATTCCTATCAGGATCTTGATGCCACAGTCCACTTCCTGTCTCAGCTAGTCCCAGATTATGGGAATACACATGCTCAGCATTCTCAGGGATGTTTCCAGACATGAACCCAGAACCCTCCCAGGTGGATCCGCTCCACAGAATATTGCATTTTATTGCTGAGCCACTATCTGGTCCCTTCACCTTAATTTTTACATATATTTCTCTACTAGTAAAATATGGTTAAAGTGTATTTGAATACCTAAGTTATAATACAGTCTCCCTCATTTCTGTACATTGAAATTAATGCATATTTAACCTATCTTTTCAATTCTCACATATTTGTTATCATTAAAAGAAAACCATTTAACTAAATGGTTAGTTGTTTCATTCTGTCTAATGAAGTTGGCTGTGCATGCTACAAATTATTGGTTCCACTGTATTTTGTAAAGCAAAGATGATGTTATTTAATACATGACTGAGACAAATCACTCTCCCTCAAAGAAAATGAAAACCCAAAGTTTTTTTATCTAAAATTTATGGAGCTTGGAGGCCAAGTAAGGACACCAATGCTGCTAACATATGACTCACCCTATGCCAGAGGGGGAAAAAATCAAATTTAAAGGTTTTTTGTTATAGTGTACATGTGCTTGCCAGATATACAGAGAGAGACAGTGAGAAGAAAGTGATAAATCCCCCCCCCCCCCCCCAGGGGGGATGGCCGTGCTGCAATCCCTTCTCCTCCATTCTTTTTCCAGAATCTTGGGCATGCTCACACACACACACACCATGATTTTCAAGCCTCCAGGTCCAAGACTTGAACCTTATTTGGCCATATGGGAGTCCAGCACCATTACCACTACACTACCTGCTGCTTAAAGAGAAAAAAACAGATGGTGCAATGGTTATTCCAATATGTAAACTTGCTTTTTGACTTGTGATGTGATAGATTAGATTTGCCTGTTTGGAAACTTGATCTAAAAGGACTTTATATGACTATACACTCTTTTTTAAACTTGATTTTTCTCTCTCATCAAAACATATGTAAAAATCAGTCTATTCTGTTGCCTTGTAAAAGTGATTTGCTCTTGGGAACCAGCAGTTAGCGTAATGGCTATGTCGCTGGACTCCCACATAGTCAACTGTGGTTTGCGTCCTGGACCCGGTGGCTTAAAACTCATGCTGGGCGCGTGTGCGTGTGTGCCCAAGATCCCGAGAGGAGAATGGAGGAGAAGGGATTGTGGCGTGACCATCCCCCCTGGCGGGTGATTTCTCGCTTTCTGTCTCTATGTCTTTCTCTGTCTGGTGAGCGCACGTGCCCTATAGCAAAAATCTCTCAAAAAAAAAAAAAAAAGAAAGAAAGAAAGAAAGAAAGAATGAAAAAAAAGAAAGAAAGAAAACTGATTTGCTCTTTTTCATTACTGCGTAATATTCCACTGGATAAATGTACCACAATCTATCCATTGTGGTGTTGATAAACGTATGGGTTGCTTTCAGTTTTAAGCTATCACAAATATTCCGTGAATATTCTTGCGTGCATGCACATGCACAGGTGTTGTTTTTGTGTTTTGTTTGTTTTAAATAGGGTCTCACCCTGTCATAGTCCTGGCTCAGCCTCCTAAGTAGCTGAGGCCACAGGTGCATGCCACCACACCTGGCTTTCTCAGAGAAGCTCTAGACTCAAGCCTAGGCCCCCCGTGTTGCCTCAGCCTGCCGGCAGCAGCATCCACCATGCACAGCTGTGGCTAAGCTCCTTGGACATTCTTACCCATGTTTCTTACTTTAGCCATTCTGGTGTGGGCACCTAGGGTTCTCATGTTACGACTTTACTTCTTGTTGGCTCACCGTAAAGAATATTGGACACATTTTACATATTTGTTGATTATTTAGATGTCCTCAGTTATAAAGTACCTACCTAAGCTCCTTGTACATTTTTTAAAGAATTACTTACTTAATTTTATTTATTCTTTCATATATTTTAATTTGACCAAAGACACACACACACACAGAGAAAGAAAATGACAAAACAAGCCGTCAGTTCCGGGACTCAAACTGTGGTCGGCCGTGTGGGAGTGTCCAGCACCTCAACCACCATGCCACCCACTGCTCCCCCATGTACATTTCTTAAGAATTTGCCAGAGGCCACCTACACTTGCCAGAGAAAAACAAGAGAGAGAGGGAAAGTGATAAGACACCTCCCAGGTGAACAGACATGCTGCAATCCCTTCTCCTCCATCTTTTTCTCCTCCCAATATCTTGGACATGCATGCACAAATACCCAGAGTGTTTTTGAAACTACTAGGTCTAAGATTTGAATCACAAAGCCAGCCATGTGGGATCCAACACCTTAGTCACCAGGCCGTGGGCTGGCTCCTTTTGTGCATTTTTAAAGATTCTCCTTTTTCTTATTATTTTGTAGGAATTATTTACATACTTTGAGTGTAGGTCCTTTGGCAGATAAATGCATCACCATGTGGCTTACCCATTCAGGCTCTCAGTGACATTCTCTGATCAACGTTCTTTTTTTAAATTTTTTTTAATTTATTTTTTTATTTTACTTTATTTTATACATTCAATCACATTATTTAGCTTACAAAATGGATATTTCAACAGGTGAACATTTCTCCCTAGTACTGTTGATAAAACTTTAAAATATCTTCAATAGATATAGCACAGTTTATCAACTTTCCTTTCCACATCCAATTATAAAAATTGTTTACCTACTCCAAGGTCATTAACATATCTTCCTGTGCTTTCTTCTATAACCTTTATTGTCATGTCTTTCAAAAAGGCCACATTTTATCTGTAGGTTTTGTGGTGGGGAGGTATTTTAATAACAAGCACTAATAAATGCTAGAATGTTAGTCATTGTAAGAAAAGTCGGGAAACAGAGACCGAGACAAATATTCTCTCTCTTGCTTTTCTTTATGCAAACATAAGAAGCAAAGCAGTTGTCAGGGGCGGCAGGGGAGAGATGCTTCAGCATGAGTATACGCAAATGGTGCTATTCCAAAGTCCTGGCCAATGGTTCTTTAAACCCTCTGGAGACCTCCGTGTAGCAATTCTCTAGAGGCTCATACTTCTTCCTCTCTGAGATGCCAGTTGCATGTTTCTAGAAGTTTCTGTTCAATTAGGAGCCAAAGGCGAAGAAAAGGTAAGACCAAGAATGACTGTGATATCAAGATTTTTTGCAAGGAAAAATAAATAATCCTCTTTAACTGAGCATTGAGATTTTCTGCAAACTCTTGTACTAAGACATCCTCTTACTTCTTTATAAAATAATAGTAATAATAATAAAAGTATAAAGACTTTTAGAGGTGAACCAGTTACATTATAATCAGAGCATCCTGATACTCCTGGGATTTTTGTAGCACAAATATTTTAAACAAAGGCAGGTAAAATACATGACCCTGTGGGTGACTGGAAAGCAGCCCCTGAAATACACCATGAGGAACTTACAAACTGAGAGCTAGAAAGCCGTGAGAAGAGTCCTTGGCATGTCTTCTAATTCTTACAGAACTTTGTCCTGCAGTCTACTGATTTTTTTCCCCTTACAAATATGGCTTGTCACAAGTTTGCGGTTGGTTCCTTTCAGATAAGGTGCTCCTTAGAATTTCCTTTTTTGCCTTCAAAGTTCAAAAAATGTTTATTTCTATGCTCTGAAAATTGGTGATGTGGCCACACTCACCATCTATCTGTGCTTACAGGAAATGGAGCGAGACTATTATGAAGTGTGAAAGGGGGATTATTACCAGCAATAATGCAAATGAATTTTGTTAGTGCTTGACTGATGGCAGTGTCCCGCCTAGTGAAGAGGGACCTGGGAAATAACCCCTTGCTGGACCCTGACAGGCATTACAGATTGCTTTGCACGTGACGGCAGCTAATCATAGGTGTTGAGGGGAAATAGCTGCCAGACAGTCCTAATAATGACACTAAATCAAACGTACTTTAGTATCTTAGTGATGATGATGAAAGGGAAACAGACCCCTGAATATGAAGAACGTGATTAGTTATACAATACTGGTAAAACTACGCTGGATAAACCATCTGACACCAAGGCTTTAAAACCTGCAGCGTGAATAGGAGGGAAAAACTGACTAAGTAAATCATCAAAACACAAACAGACACTTATTTTATGGTCCTCTGGTCTGCGTGCTTTCAACTCTTCTGTTAAACATTTTGCTCAGCTGGAAAAAAGAACTGAATGGTGAGACCTGCCTTGGCCGTGAGATGTTATCTCCAGAATTTTCAGCACCAGCCACATGGAAGCTTGGCTGGCCCTGTGGGCCAGTGCCTGATAACCGCCATCGGAGAGGAGGTCTTCAGATGTCACCATCATGAAACAGTCCCCACCTGCTTGCTTTGTCTGCCTCTGTGTCTTTCTACTTCGAAGTTCACACCACGGAAAATGGTGGGATCTGTTCTGAAGATTATCTGCCTGCCAGAGAAGCTGCCTGGATTCCAAACTCTGAGCGTCTTGGATCAAAGTTTCCACGGACTTCCTTATTTGTGGTACCAATTTAACGCAGAGAGAAAAACCCAGAAGCAAAGCCAAGACTGCCTAGTTTGCGACTGGAAGATGGGAGAAAGAAGAACGTGATTTTCATGTCGATTTCAAGTATGTTCTGTAGAGGTCCCTTTAATAAGGCATGAGTCAAAAGCAATCATTCCTGATTTCCAAAGACAAATTTAAATGGCCTTTAATTTCTCAATTTTTAGAATTTCAGAACTGCATGGTGATCATAGAATGTTAGGATAATAAATCTAAACACAGACTATAACGAGGCTGTTACTTTTGTGCTCCCTGTTACTTTTGTGCTCCCTCGTTTGGGACACCGTCTCCCCTTCTCACAGCATATTAAGCTTCCTCCCAATGGTAAGGTATCTGTAAATTCGCCACAAATCTCTCTCTTTTCCTTTTCTTGGTTTAAATTTTCTAGAGGGCATGTGTGCGTACCAGAACAGGGTAGGAGGAGAAAGCACTCTCCAATGGAATGTATTCCTGCCATAATCCCTTTTCTTCCACTTCACCATCTCCTCAGGAGCTGGAGACCACACAGACAGAACCAGTGTGCTTTCCAACCTGCCCTGCCAGGCCCAGGATTCAGACTGTGGCTGGCCATGTGGGATCCGGCTCCCTTAAACACTAGGCAAAGGGGCCAGCCTGAATCTCTTTTCTTCTTCATGCTCCAGGAACAATTTGCAGATTCCCTTCTCTTCCCTTGTGACCACCTTCTCAGGTGGCCAGTGGGAGGGTTAATTTTATGTGGTAACTTGGCTAAGCTAATTATATATATATTATATATACTCTACACTATATAGTTATATATATATATATATATATATATATATAAAACTATATAACTATTTACAATACTATATATCATATAACTATAACAATATATCCTATTAGCTTTTTTTTTGAGAGATTATTGCTATAGGGCACATGTGCTTGCCAGAGAGACAGAAATTAAGAAATCACCCCCTAGGAAGGATGGCCATAGCATAATCCCTTCCCCCTCAATTCTCCTCTCAAGATTTTGGGCATGCATGCACACATACCTGGCATGTGTTCTTTTTTTCCTTTTTTTTTAGAGAGATTTTTGCTATAGGGCACATGTGCTCACTGGAAAGACAAAGAGAAACAGAGAAACAGGAAGCAAGAATCATCCCCCCAGGAGGGATGGCCATACTGCAATCCCTTCACCTCCATTCTCCTCTTGGGGTTTTGGGCATACTCACAGACAGGCCTGATGTGAGTTTCAAGTCTCTGGATCCAGGACTTGAACCACCATTTTTGTAAGTCCAGCAACATAAACATGCCATCTGCTGGCGTCCCAGCCTTATTAGTTGTATTTATCTGAATAACCTTGACTAATACAGCTAGTAAGACAAATCAAAAAACACAGCAACAAAGCTCAGAATGGTTAATTTAGTAGCACTGGCAGAACTTGGACATGGGCACAGGCCTTTTAACCTCAAATCAGTGCTCTGTCCTGAGCTTTACTTTACCGCATCTTCATCTTTTTTTTTTTAAGAGAGATTTCTTGCCATAGGGCATATGCTCTTGTCAGAGAGACAGAAAGCAAGAAATTACCCCTCCAGTGGGGGGATGGATACACCGCAATCCCTTCTCCTCCATTCTCTTTTTGGGATTTTGGGCATGCATACACACACACCCAATGTGAGTTTTAAGCCTCCAGGTCAAGGACTCAAACTGCAGTCAACTACATGGGAGTCCAGCGACATAGCCATAATGTCATCCTCTGGTCCCAACTGCCTCATCTTCACATGTGATACAGCAGTTATTTTATTTTATTTCACTTTATTACTTTTATTTTTGCTAGAGGACATAAACACTAAAGAGAGACAGAAAGAGAAGGAGAGAGGGGAAAGTAGCCTCCATGAATGGTCACATTGAGATCCCTTCTGCATTTCTCCCTCCTTTGGGGGTTTTGGACATGCACACATGTGTGTCCCTGTGTTTCTCAGGACTGATCTGGAACTGAAACTGGCATGTGGGAGCTTGCTAGCCCCAGCAATTATCATTTTCAGAAACACCATCCCTACCCTACATCACACCCAACAATTTACTTTTTAAAAAAGCTTATTTATTTCTTTATGAAAGAGAGACAGAGTGAGAGAAAGCACCCTCTACAGGGCCTCATTGCTCCAGGACCCTCTTCCCCCCACCCTCCAGCTAGTCAGGATCTTGGGTGCACACACATTCCCTCAGAGAGTTTCCAACCAACCTGGGATGCAAACCCGAGGTTGGCCACGGGGCTTCTAGCACTGCAGGTAAGCAGGCCATTGCTGAAGTCACAGACCTAGGCCACAGCTATAAATCATGCCTATAGATAATCATTTGCCATTAATTAAAATTAAATACACCAACTCAGATTTTCCCTGGTACCAAAACCAATGTTTCTCCCTAAGCACCTCATAATATAATTGTTTTTTCTCTAATACTATTCTGTGTGGAGAAGCTGTTGAGCACAGTTACTGATATTTAGTGTGAGTTTTTATGTTGTTGTTGTATCCAATTGACTTTTCTCTTCAGTGCCAAGTAAAGCTTTAAAATAAAGATTTTAACCTCCCCATAAATACTCAGAATTCCTTCTGGGTCCTCAGACTGAAAGTGAGGAAGCAGGATACTGCTTTGTAGAGAAAGTGCGTAACTTCCTTGGCTGCCACTCAGGTCACAGCCTGGGCAGGACCTCAGCCCAGCTGTTTTGAGATGGCTTTCATGGCCCAGATGGAGTAGGCCTGTTTGTTCACCCCGTGGGCCAGCATGTAAGAGTTCCCTGAGACAAATGAATTGCATTTTCTGTGGTGTTTGCACATTTAGAACAATTGTTTCTCTAGGTTTTCTAGAACTAGAGATGATACAACATCCCCATTGGTGAGACAAGGGCTATTTGTCAACACAGGAAGGTGCTTCTTCACCCAGACTGTTTTCCCTGACACGTCCTGTGTCCATTCACCATTTAGACCATTCATCTCTCTTACCACAAGAAGTCGAATTCCACAAGTTCTACTTTCACACATCCCTAAATCTCCATAGTTTTCTTTGTTCATACTGTTGCTTGCCACCTTAAAAAATAAATAGGTAAACCCCATTTTTTCAGTTCTGTGCCTTTTCCTAGCACAAATAAGCTCTTTCTTTAGCCATTTTTCTATGCCCTCGAAGGTTCCTTGTTCTTCTCAAACTTTGCCTCCAAAAAGAAGTTACATAATATTCTACATCTATTTGACTTACTCAGCCAGAGCAGCATCTAATACCTGTTAGAATAATCCCTTCAATAAGTGCAATGTCTTAAAGCTTCAAATATAAAAATAGCAGCACTGAACAATTCACAAATCTTGAAACATGCTTGTTTCCACGAGGGCAGGCAGGTCTCAGAGTGCCGGTCAGGTCACGAGATACGTGTGATGGAGGGAAGGCCAGCAGCACAGACTAGTTCACTAGGCCCCAAACCTTCAGACTCTGTTCTACCTCCCAAGCTCAGTGCCTCACCAGGCGACCGAACACAGACATATTGCAAAGTGTGTTCCAACAACAATCAATTTAGAACAGGAGAGGGGTCTTCTTGCGTAGGTATCTCAAGGGAGACAGCGTCTGTGTAGTCATAGGCAAGCCAAGGGTGAGATTCACAGATCAGAACCCACAAGTGTCACAAGGAAAAGCCAGGCTAAGTCCAGAGTGTGGCAGTTCAGAATGGTGTGTTACAGAGGTGCATGTGTGGACCAATTACTGCCTCCAAAGTTTCACAAACTGTGCTGGCCCATCAAATCTGTCAGATTACCTCCAGAGAGCATAATGGAGTCCAGACCATAGACTTTACACCATTAACTTCTTTGCCAATTCTGCTTAGTTGTCATCTACTCAGTACCCAATCGCTAGACACCTGAGTTTCTTATACCCTCCATGTTCAGGGTCATGCAGACGTCAAGTTCAAATGCACAAGCACAAGAGTTGGCACGTTAGTCCTTTCTCTTTTTTTAACTTTTTAAATTTCATTTTCTCTTTTACATTCAATCACATTATTTGTCTTATAAACTGACTATTGCAACATGTGAACATTTCCCCTTAGTCCAGTTGATAAAACTATGAAAGTATCTTCAACAGATAGTAACATTTCTTTGTCTCATTAATGCTTTGCCTCTCTTTTTCTTCTAAATATCCTTCCTCAGACTCTACTCTTTCACACACACTATATCTGTTATTTACATCCATTTACTGTGTTTCTACATCCTTTAGTCAGTCAGTTTCAGTCAAAGAGTGCAGACACTCAGTATATATTAAGTGGGGACATAGTATGTCTCTCCTTCATAGCCTGGCTTGTTTCACTCAGCAGTAAATCTTCCATATTCTTCCACTTTCCATCAAAAGGCAAGGTTTTGTTGTTTTTTATGGCTGAATAGTATTCCATAGAGTATATGTGCCACAATTTTTCAATCCATTCATCTGCTTGTGGGCATTTGGGTTGGTTCCATGTTTTAGCAATTGTGAATAGTGCCACAATAAACATCGATGTACAAGCACTTTTCTGATGAAGAATTCTTCTGTCCTTTGGGTAGATACCAAGGAGTGGGATTGCTGGATCGTATGGTAGTTCTAGTCCCTTCTTCTACCATATTTGTTTTCCAAATTATTAATAGCAACAGATTCTTCTAACATATTTGTTTTCCAAATTATTAATAGCAACAGAGAAACTGCATACCCTATGGTAGTGTGGGAGTGAAATGAATAACACAGGCTTTGGCCACAGAGCTGGAGGGAAATCTTCATTCTGCATTTAGTTGTTTAGGAAAATTAATGGATCTTGCTAAGCTTCACTTTCCCCATCTGAAAAGTGGAGATCAAAACTAACCCATGAGATGGTTCCTGGAATTAAATGGATTCATGTATGAAAACCACTCAGCACAACTGGTGGAGCAGAATAAGCACTCAACAAAGGATATCTGCTCTTGCTGTAATGATTTACACAACTATTTTAATCCAAATGTACAGATACATTAGTGTAACAAGGAGGGAAAGAAAATGAGGAGAAGGAATAAAAGGAGGAAGCAAAGAGACAAAGGGAAAAAATCAAAGAAGAAATACTCACCAGGGAAGGAATAATAGGTAGATTAAAAAGAGAGAGAGAGAGAAATAGAACCTTTGGGGGCTGGACAACTCATTCTCTTCAGAATTTCTCCAATTTGGTCCTGATTGCAGCATCAGAAATTTCTGGAATAGTAAGGGGTGAGCTTATTTTTAAATGCAGATTCCTGGCCCAACCTCAGTGGCACAGCCAGTAGTGTACCAGATTGTGGAGGTCGAAGCTACATGTTGACTATGGTTCAAGTCTCTGACTCATCTACCTGAGAACACACTGGGTGCATACATTCATTCCCAGGATTCTGGCAGACTGGAGGACTTGTCAAGGGGATCATATCATGACTAGGCCCCATGAAGGATCTCTCTCTTTCCTCCTCTCCCCTTCTCTTTGTGCCATATCATGAATGACTTTTTTAAAATTACAAATGCAGATTCTCAAGTGCACTCCAGACTCACTAAAATATTCTAGTCCTTTCTGTTGCTAATAACAAAAATACATGGGCTTGGGTAATGTATAAAAAAGGAGGTTTCTTCAGTTCATGGTTTGAAGGTCCAAGATCCAGTGACTGCATCTGATGAGGGTCTTCCCTGTGGACAGCACGGTGAAAGGCCGAAGTATGTGCATAGCAAAGGATGCCCCTGCCTCATTTCTTCTCCTCATAAACCTCTTAGGGTTCAACCATGCCCCACCTTGATACCCAATCACTTTCCAAAGACCCCACCTCTTACTATCATAAACAAATCAAGTACGTTTATAATACAACTAAATTCTAATCCATTAATTTAGGGGGACACATTCAAATCATAGCATGAGTCCAAATCAGTGGGTGTTGAAAGCAGGGAACCTGCCTATTCACCACATCCACAGGTCAATTCTTAGGCACAGACAAGTCTGAAATACCCTTAAAAACTGTCATAGTCCTTCACAAATTATACAGGATATAGTCGGAAATCAGAATATCCCTGGAAGCTACCCCGCCCCTGCTTCAAAATGCAAATGACTACCCCTATTGCCTGGACCCATGGACACTCTACAATTTGTCCAGAAATCTATTTGAAACAAAGATGGCACCCTGGAGATAAAAACAGGCCATTGGCTGGAGGATATTCAGGTCTTGGTAGCGTCTTGAAAACACTGTGTGTGTCACCTAGATTTAGTATAATGTATACATCAGCTGTGCATGCTACGACCTCTTCCCTTCCCTCTAGTACCTGGAAGGGGGTGGCCAGTTCTACCAAGGGTGTCCTTCCTGGCCATGTGAAGTGAAGAGGCTTTCTACTAGGGACCTTCCCTAGTAAATGAATACCAAAGAACTAAAGCCACTCAATAATGATGAAGATGCTTCTGGAATGGGAGGAAGTGTATGGAGATGAGCATCTCAGGCAGTGGCAGGGGAGGTTTGGGTTTTTTTTATTCCCCTCCTTTTTTGT
>NW_006159850.1:11256360-11283285 GCF_000334495.1 Tupaia belangeri chinensis | reverse complement strand
CAGGAATGCTTTGGCTTTCTTAGACTCCTCTCCTTTCTTGTATATTGAAGCCGAACCCTAAAAAGAAAAGTATGGGGTGGGATAATGAGCAAAGCACCCTAATTCCCACAGTGACTGCAAGAAGCCTCAGAGCAAGCACCTGACATCTCTATTTTACATGCTTAGCAGTGCCCTTAAGAAAAGCTGGGCAAAGGAGAAAAACCATGAGGGATAGGTAGAGAAGGGAGACAAAGAAGGGAGACATTTTCCAAAGGGATTGTGAGTTTCACTGCATGTAAAGGCACACTTATAGCCAAAATAAAACACCACATAAGTTGAGTTTAAGGATATAATTACTTTACAGTTTTATGTTAAAGAAAAGAGGATCTGTAAACCTGGTAGAACTTATTTATATCAAATAAGCATGAATAACTTTTAAAATGTGACTTAATCTCTCCACTTCCTTAAGAATATTTATTTTGCCATAAGGAGAACTCTATGCAAAATTATTTTATACACAGACACATGTTCATACATATATAATTTTTTGAAATATGATCTTAATTCTAAAATAGTCACTGTCTTAAAAGATACAACAAAATTTGCAATCAAATACATACAAAATTGGTTGGTATATTTTTACCAAGTCAGATAGAAGCACTATGGTAAATTAAACAAAGAATGAGCATCCTTCACAGTAAAACAATATCAAAAGTTCTCCATCAGGAAAATTCCTGAGTTTACTTTATCACTGTATCACTCAGAGTCAAGCAGATGTCAGTTCTTTCAACTGCTATTTTATCTCTAGCTTGTCCTTTGCTTCTAACTTTCTAATGATCTTCTTTGACACAATAAAGTATGAAGATAGTCAAATGTGTTGAGATGTTCTTTTATGGCTTTCACTTTTAATAACATGCTTAGAAGGGTTTTTCCCACCCCTCAAATATAGAGCCAAGTCTATGTCATTTCTGAATGTCTTTGAGTTCTGTCTCCTTTCCTTTATTTCCTGCAGCATTCCACAGAGACATCCTTTGAGACAGAATTTTGCAATGCAGTATAAACCTAGAAACACAGCTGCTTTGGAGAATATTGCTAATACCACGTCACCCTCTGGTTTTAGCAGGTGTTGGAAGGGTCAACTTGTCATGACAAATAGACACTCACCCTGTCAATCAGCAGGTATTCCTAGACCAGCTAGTCTCTGGAAAACACAAGGGCAGAGGAAGGGAAAGGGGGCAAGAAAGGGACAACTGACTCAGTTCCTATTCTGTGGATATGAAAGTTAAATGGGGAAGTAAAATACAGATGCATGAAATAAATGTTTAAAAATATCTCTGTTAGGGAGTTGAAAGATTACCCTCCAAAAGATATGTTCAAATCCTAACCTTCGTTTCTGTGAATATTGTCTTATTTGGAAACAGGGTCTTTGCAAATGTATTCAAAGTAAGGGAAGGTCATACTGAATTAGGGTGAGCCCTAAATCCAATAAACGGTGACTTTGTAAGAGAAGGAAGAGGGATTAAGGCTATCCAGAGGGATGAAGGCCATGTGAAGATAGAGTGGAGATCAAATCATGTTGTCATAAGCCAAGAAGTGCCAGAAGCTGGGAAGGCAAAGAAGAGTTCCCTTTAGGGCCTTCAGAAATGTGGCCCTGCTGATACCATGATGTTGTACTTCTGGTCTCTGGAGCTATGAGTGTGCAAATGTCTGCTGTTTTAAGCCACCCAGGTTGTGATAGTTTGTTATGGTAACCTTGGGAAACCAAGTAAGCATTCCTTCCTCCTATTTAATAATTCTTCTGGTATTTTAATTTTTTCTAAGGATACATTTGTGTGTACTAGGGTGATCCACTACTGGAATTTAGAGGATTTCTGTATCAAGACAGCAAAGTATATTCATATTTCTTAATCCCCACTGCTCCAGACTCTTAACAAAGAAAATCAAACATAAGAATGGAAAATCTCAGAGGCATATGTAACCCAAGATACAAAACAAAGAACTGTTGAAATCAGAAATGAACCAAAACTCCAACATGGCTCTGTTTAGATCCATCTGGGGTCTCTAGGAGTGGCTGGTCTCCAGGGGTGATGTCTAACCTCCAGAAATGTAAGGTAATAAAGTTGTGTTGTTTGAGCCACTATGCTTGTGGTATTTGTTACGGAAGAATTAGAATAGGAATACATTTGGCAACTGTCAAAGGAGGTCCAACACAACTACAGTTGGACACCCATTGGAATCTGTGCTGCTAGTGCCACGAAGGAAGAAGGGACACAGATGCAACCTATACAAAGCCACTTCTGGCTCTGAGGATGACTTCGTCATGACCCTCACAGCCTCTAAAATAGTAACTCCAGATGGTCACAAGATGCCTGGAGAGAGAAAGGCAGCCTGGAAGCACCCAGAGAAGTCAACTGAGAAATCTACAGAGGAGAGGTTGAGCAACAGACAAGAAGGGATTAGAGAGGGAAAAAATGTGAAAACAAAACAAACTTCCTACACATGATATGCTTACAATCTGAGATTCTAAAACCACATGAAGAAATGTAATGCTAAGAAAGATAGCCAACACAACCAGTACTCCAAATACATATTCGCTCCTGGTGACATTTGTTTTAACAGAATTGTTGGAAGAAACTTTAAATGTGTTGAAATAGTTCATGGTGCTAAAAGTACTTCAAAAAAGGATACAGAAGCATAACCAATCAGGAATAAATTAATATAGTCATTAATACGAAACATGAATTATAGAAGATAAACTCAAGTGTGGTCAGAGTTGGAAGTAGCTCTCAAGAAGGAACCCCTGCAAAATAGCAATGTAGCACAGGAAGGCAAAGTCCCTTAACATAAATCAGTTCCAAAGATGAATATGCACTTAAGTTTGCATATTTGCATGTTTGTGTATTATATAGTTTTAATTTTTCAGAAGCAAGCAGGGTCTGAGATTGATGCTTTCCTGGTAACAATATCTTTCTCATAGAAGAACACAGTTTTCCCAGAAGAAGATATTGGAATTGGGATCTTGTAGTCATGACGAATCTCAAATTTGAGGCTCCTTAACTCTAACACCTATCAAAAGAGCTTGGAATTTGCAAAGTTAAAAGACAAGAAAAGCTGTTATTTTCCTACTTCTTGCTATTCATCCTTCTATGAGACAGTGAGTTAGCAGTGCCTTAATTATTGACTGAATGAAAGGTATTAGAGAGTTAAAAAAATAAGGATAAAAAGTGATAGAAATACAAAGGGAAAAATATAGCATCTTGAAACTAGTATGTGGCCACACTAGCATTATGAATACAGAAATCCATTCATTTAAAAGATTCATTTATTTTTAGATGGCCAATTATATCTTATAGTTTCTCTTGAGAACCAGTAGACAAATTATCTTGAAGAGAATTTTGCTTGTTGGGTTCTGCAGTTCAATAAGTCAGAAGAGCCCTGAGCGCACCCAGAATCCTAACACTTCTCATAGGAGAATGTCCTGGACATACTCTAATAAATTAATTTTCTAGTTCTGGCTCTGCCACCAGCTACTTTGCTTTCTTTGGATTAATGACACCACATCTGAAAATGTTGGGATTAGACTAGACATTCCCTTGCATCTTTTATCTCTCTTAGTTCTCCAATTTTTTATTATTCTGTTTCACAGCAATATTAAAATATTCTACATCCCTGAAGTCTTCTTATGTATGATTTATTAGCATGTGGATTGAAAGAGAAGGATATAGCAGAATTCCAAAAATAAACTGCAATTAAAATAAGGGATTATTGATGTTCTCACCATACCATACAATATATGCTCAGACAAGACTAGAGAAGTATACATTTTCTATTGTTATTAATGATTGAGTACTACATACCTCCAAGAAATGCTCCAAAACTGCAGAAATATATTATTGTAACTATGTATTGTAAGCCACGTCAAAGAACAGAAAGGCACGTTTTAGTTAGCATTAAGTTTTAAATATTGTTCCATTATTTTGCCTTAATCAATATAAATTGAAAACGGATTCGTCTAATTCAGTTCAAGAAGCTAGGAAGGGATTCAGAAGGCTAATTGCAGGTCCCCTGGGCATTGAGAGAAAAATAAAGCATGAACAGTCTTCTGTCAATGATGCCAAGGCACATACTGAAACTGAGACTCACTGAAAAACCTGAAAGTAGGTGCAGTTCTCAGGGCATGTGGACTCAAGAGACCCTATCATTGGGTCCAAGGAGCACAGCAGAAAAATAAGGAAAGTTCTCTATAGTTTTGAGAAATAAGGAGAAAAGGTGGGTGGTGTCACAATAGTAATGTAACTGGATCCATTTGGGAAAGGTGCTGGGTTCATGTCCCAGGACATTCCTAAGCATGCAATGTAATGCTGTCAGGGGGCACATGTCTCTAAATCTCTCTCTCTCTCTCTTCCTTCCTCTGTGTCTCTTTCTCTCATGGAATAAATAAGTCAATAAACTTAAAAAAATGACAAGCAAAGAATATCAGTAGCTAAGAATATCATTGGTTAGTAACGGTATAAGAGCTGTTGTCTTAAATACAATGCAGTTACTCAATGACTGATGAGCATGTGGATTTTCTTATATCTAGTCTTAAAATCACATAGTGTTGCATACATTTATTAAAATTACATTTGTAGGGGGCAGCAGATGGCAGTTAATGTTGCTAAACTCCCACATGGCTGAACGCAGTTCAGGTCCCAGACCTGGTGGCTTAAAACTCACACTGGGTGCATGTGTGTGTGTGTGCCCAAGGTCCTTGGAGGAGAAGGAATTGCAGCATGTTCATCATTCCTAGGGATGATTTCTCACTTTCCCTCTCACTGTCTCTGTCTTTCTCTTTCTCTCTCTGGCAAGTACACACACCTTAAGGTAAAAACCTCAAAAAAAAGTTACATTTATAGCCAAATACATATTCTATAATAATTTATTACTGAGTAACAAATTACCCAAAAATATGACTTAAAACAATAATAATAAAGG
Organism: Tupaia belangeri chinensis; assembly: GCF_000334495.1. Lineage (NCBI taxonomy): Eukaryota > Metazoa > Chordata > Mammalia > Scandentia > Tupaiidae > Tupaia > Tupaia belangeri. The sequence continues at coordinate 11,278,332 of NW_006159850.1, read as the reverse complement.
ACCAGCAGATGGCATAATGGTAACATTGCTGGACTCCCATGTAGTTGACCAGTTCCAGTCCCAGACCCAGTGGCTTAAAACTCACACCAGGCACATGTGCATGCATACCCAAAATCCCAAGAGGAGACTGGGATTGAAGAGAGGGGATTGTGGCGTGGCCATTCCCCCAGGGGGGGATTTCTTGCTTTCTGTCTCTCAGGCAAGCACATGTACCCTATAGCAAAAATCTTTCTTAAAAAATAATAATAATAATTTCTATTACTAATGAATCTGGTATTGACTAGAAAGTTATTGTTCAGGTTCTCTCCATGGCCATAGAAAGTAGGTGCTGGGTCACCGCGAAGGCATCTTTACTCACATATCTGGTCCCTAGGCTGGGAAGACTTAAATAAGTGGGACAGGAATGTGTGAGGCTCTGTAGGCATCCTTCTCTACATGCGGTCACTCCAAGTGGTCTGTCCACATGGCAGCCTCAGAGTAGCCAGACTTCCTAAACCATGGCACAAGACGCCCAGAGTGTATCACAGAGAAACCAGTGAAAACAACATGACTTTATTAGACTAGGCTTGAAAATCATTTAGCATCATTTCTGCCAAGTTCCTTTCACAGTGGTAGTCACAAAAGTCCATCCAAATTTGGGACCAGCAGTTGGCATAATGGCTGTGTCACTGGACTATGTAGTGAATCGGTGTTTGAGTCCTGAATTCGGTGACTTAAACTCATCCTGGGTGCATGTGCGTGTGTGCCCAAGATCCCAAGAGGAGCATGGAGGAGAAGGGGTTGTGGCATGGGGATGATTTCTCGCTTTCTGTCTCTCTGTTTCTGTCTTTCTGGCAAGTGCATGAGCCCTATAGCAACAATCTATCAAAAAATAAATAAATAATTAATTAAAAAGTCTATCCAAGTTCAAAGGAATAGATTTCCCTTCTTGATAAAGAAATGTCAAAGCCCTGGAAGAGCATATGGAACAGAAAATATTGCTGCAGCCATCCCTGTAAAATACAGTCTGCTGAAAGCTGGTTAGAATGGGAAGACCCCAGTGATTTTAAGAAATTGCTTTTAGATTATTGGGAGAAAATGAAGACTTTGGCATTATATTAGTTTCCATTGTTGGAATGGTAAATTGTCATAAACATGGTTTAAAATATCAAAAGTTTGCTATCTTGTAGTTCCACAGTTCCCAAGTCTGGTGTGAATCTTACTGGACTCAAATCAAGATGTCACCAGGGCTGTGCTCCTTCCTGGAAGCTGCAGAGAACTGTCATCCTTGCTCCCTCAGATTGTTGCTGGCATTCATTTCTTTGAGGTTGTAGGACTGAGCACCCCACTCCCTTACTTTTGCTAGGTGAGGCCTAGTCCCAAGTCCCAGAGCCACCTGAATCCTTTGGCTCACAGCTCCCCTGCTCCATCTTCAAAACAAGCAATGGTGAATTTTACTCATCCTCTCGCTTCACCTCTCCTGTCTTCTGCTATCACACACACACACCCCCTCCCCAGTTGATCCTTGGTGGAGAAAATTCTCTGCTTTTAAGAACTTATGTGATTAGATTGAGCCCATGTTGGAAGTCCTGGGTAGCCCCCTCCCCCCATCTCAGGGTCTGTGACCGGATTCACATCTTCAGAGTTCCTGCTGTCATGTAAGGTAACATACTCTGGGGCCAGGACTCAACCATCTCTAGGAACTGTAATTCTGCCACCAGGGGCATAATATGTTTGCAAAAAGAGATTGTGGTGTTGGAATTAAAGAAATTAATGGGGCCAGCAAGTGGTGTGGTGGTTAAGGGCATTGGATTCCCACATGACCAATCATGGTTTGAGTTCCAAACTTGGTAGCTTGCTTTCTCCCCTTTCTGTCTCTCTCTGGTCAAATTAAAATACTACTACTAATAATAATAACCAATGGAGTTAAATAAATAAATAACTTTAAAAAAAGAAAGAAAGAAAGAAATTGGAGCTGAAAGTTGGTGATTTTGGGGACTCTGTAAAATGGCTCACACCTGCTAAGCACATCCATTTAAACACATGATTTTCCTTTTTACCTGTGCTCAGAAACCTAAGATTACAAAGTGCATGCCCTTAAGTTCATGAGCGTTTGGTCAGGGAAAAGTGCTTATCACTAAAATTTAATTAACTTTATCGCACATGCAATTTTTAATAAAGGTTACGTGGTTTCTAAAACCAGACTAACCCAGCAGTAACAAATTAGAAGTGGAAAATACCAATCAACAGTGGCAAGTGGCATCTGGCAACAAAGAAAAAGTCCAAAAATTATGACACATAAATTATCTACTGCAGATACGTAGACACCAATGGTAACCCTAGTCATTTGTTACACGGACAGACATTGCTGTGCTGCTGAATACACTATATGTCATGGAGAAGTAACTAAGTTATACACAGAATATTCTTTGTATGAGTTCATAACAGATTATAGAAAAGGTTACACCATTTCAAAAGGCTAACTTAAAAGGAAAAAATAAAAGACCGGGTGCATTTGTAGTGTACTGGACATGTTGGCAAATTGGACTATTTCCACCTGTCCTGCTGAGAAGGAAATGGACCATGAGACCACCCTCCCTGGACATATGTTCGCATGGTGGGAAGCATGACCTGCACTGGGCAGATTAACATCTCTCCTGGAGCAGGCCTCTGAGCATGGAGAGAATTAAGCTGTCCCTCAAGAGAATTAAGCTGTCCCTCAACACAGGCCTGAGTCCTAGCAGCAGCCAGTCTGACCTCACACCCTGCAGAGAACGCGGGAGTGCTTTCTGTTGTGAAGTTCCTAGTACCCTTCTAATCATTTCATTTATTAATCTATTCTGGCCTAACCCACTTGCAATGAATTTCTCTTCCTTGTGACCAAACAATTTATCACTAAGCCAAACAGGCAAAATCTCACTCATCTAAAAAAACTATTCAGCTATCAGAAAGGATCGATTCTCCGATGACTCCAGATGGCTGTCAAGTTCTGTATTACATGTGGTTTACCAAAGTGCATTTTGTTCAATATAAGTGTGTTTCAATAAACTATCCAAGCTTTGATTAGAAGAATATGGTTTTCCACCTCGGTAACTGGGTTTTCATAAAACAGATGTCTATAATTTCATTTCATATATGACCCAATAATAGAATTTGATCAAAATGAGTTGAAATACAGTGCTTTTCAAATAATATGCTTATAATTGGTTTTACTATATCTGAACACACACCTTCCCGATGCTAAGAAATGAAATCATCATAGGAATCATAGATTTCCAAGAAAGTCTCTCAGTTTGTTTTTACCAATTCATCTATATTTTTAGGAAAAGAATAAATCACATTAGCAGTATATTAGTAGACAATGGGAATCATTCCTGGGGGAAAAAATCATCAGCAAGGTTAGAATATCAAGGTTTTTAAGTTCAACATTAGTTAAGGTCAAGGCAAGAATATGGAGTCTACCTCAGGTAACTGAACAGACAGAAATGAATATGGGGCACCAGGAACAACAATGTCGGAGGATTTACACAGGCAGCTGGGGAACAGAGGCGAGCTGGAGACCAGCATGGCAGTTGGGTTTGCACTATACCCTGCAGGGCTCAAGAGACCAAGGAAACAAGAACCAGGCCAGATCTGGCATTAGAACTGCAGAGAAGACATAGCTACAGCTGAAGAAGCCACAGGAGGAGGACGGAAAGAGGAAGACAAACCTGGCTGTTTGCACTAACTGCAGGTCATTTGCAAAGAAGAACCCCTGAAAACTGAACAGATCAGAGAAGAGCTGGGAAAAGGTTCTAAGGACAAACAGGCGAATATCCATCATGATGATTGTACAGATTCTTACACCTTAAAAAACACATTACACCTTCTGGTTGTCTGAGTAGCACCTTGGCGGGTGGCAAGAATAAGTGCCTTATGAAGGGCAGCAAAAAGGGAGCCAAGAAGAAAGTGGTTGATCCATTTTCTAAAAAAGATTGGGATGGTGTGAAAGCACCTGCTATGTTCAACATAAGGAATATTGGGAAGACACTGGTTACCGGGACTCAAGGAACCAAAATTGCATCTGACAACCTTAAGGGCCGTGTGTTTGAAATGAGCCTTGCAGATCTGCAGAATGACGAAGTCGCATTTAGGAAATTCAAGCTAATTACTGAGGATGTTCAGGGCAAAAACCACCTGACTGACTTCCATGGCATGGATCTCATTCATGACAAAATGTGTTCCATGGTCAAAAAATGGCAGACCACGATTAAAGCTCATGTCGATGTCAAGACTACCAATGGTTACTTGCTTCATCTCTTCTGCATCGGGTTTAAAAAAGGCAACAATCAGATACGGAAGACCTCTTATGCCCAGCATCAGCAGGTCCGCCAAATCCAGAAGAAGATGATGGAAATCATGACCTGGGAGGTGCAGACAAATGACTTGAAAGAAGTGGTCACTAAACTGATTCCAGACAGCATCGGAAAAGACATAGAAAAGGCCTGCCAGTCCATCTACTCTCTCCACCATGTCTTTGTCAGAAAAATAAAAATGCTGATGAAGCCCAAGTTTGAATTGGGAAAACTCACAGAGCTTCATGGTGAAGGTAGTAGCTCTGGAAAAACTACTGGGGATGAGACGGGCGCCAAAGTTGAACGAGCTGATGGATATGAACCAAAGTTCAGACTTTTACTAGTGACAAATAAAAAGTCCTGTTTCTGACAGTTTTTAAAAAAACAAACAAAACACATTACAGGGGTCAACAGGTGTCATGGTAGTTAAGGTGCTGGACTTCCACATGGCAGATCCTGGTTGGGGTCCCAGACCTAGTGGCTTGCTTTCTCATTCTCTCTCTCTCTCTCACCCTGTAGCAAATTAAAATCATAATCATAAATTAAATAAACAATTCTTTAAACACACACACATTATAATGTGTGGAATAATGGAGGCAACTGCTTCTAGAACAGAACAGTATTCCAGCTAAAAATCACGTAACTACCTCCAAAGACTTTGTGGTGGTATACAAGTACAGACACCTAAAACACACAAGATAATCCAGAAGTCAAATAGAGAAATCAATAGAGATTGTTTCCTATTGCCCTCTGGCATACAAGTCCAAAGCCAGGGCTTACCACCCTGTTCCTATTATATTTGCTCACAGAGCAAATATAATAATAATTGTTGCCATGATTGTTAGAGTATTCTCTATATTCAGTATATATTAATGATCATTGCTGATATTCATAAGATATGGTAAAAAACATTATGGGTACCTGCCAAAACTCACGCCATCCTCTTTGACGGTTTGCAGCTTTATGATTTGGGTAGGTACAACTGCAGCCCTAGCTGCGCGGCTGGATCACCATATAGCTGAGTCATTCAGGGAAACTCCATCAATCTTACTGAAGTGAGTCAGCCACAGGGGCAGTTCAGGTGGAGCCTGGGATGGTGCATTCAAATTGTATTCAATAATTATAAAAATGAAATTCAACTCCATTCTCAGAGGGGAACAAGCAATCTTATGCGATGCCTCAAGTCCTTCTTTTATTTATTTATTTATTTATTTATTTATTTATTTTTTTGGAGAGGTTTTTGCTATAGGGCACATGCACTCGCCAGACTGACAGAGAGAGACAGAGAGATAGAAAGCGAGAAGTCACCCCCCAGAGGGGATGGCCATGCTGCAATCCCTTCTCCATTCTCCTCTCAGAATCTTGGGCATGCACACACACGTGCCCGGAATGAATTTAAGCCACCAGATCCGGCACTCAAACCATGGTCGATTATGTGGGAACACAGCGACATAGCCATTACACTAACTGCTGGTCCCTCAAGTCCTTCTTAGCTCATCCCCTGATTAGGAAAAAAATCAGCACAGAAACAAAGCCTAACACCTCTTGGTAACAGAAGGGATCAAAAACCAACTGGATCCCAGAAAAATTAATGACAAGTCCTGATCAAATTGTGCCTGAATTCCATTACTTCCCAACATTTCAACTATGTAAGTCAATTGATCCCCTAGATTCTTTTTTTTTTTTTTGAAGAGGTTTTTGTTTGTTTGTTTGTTTGTTTTGCTATAGGGCGCATGCACTCGCCAGACAGACAGACAGAGACAGAGAAATAGAAAGCGAGAAATCACCCCCCCAGGGGGGATGGCCACGCCACAATCCCTTCTCCTCCATTCTCCTCTAAGGATCTTGGGCATGGACGCACATGCACCCGGCGTGAGTTTAAGCCACCGGGTCCAGTACTCAAACCGTGGTCGACTACGTGGGAGTCCAGTGACATAGCCATTATGCTAACTGCTGGGCCCTATTCTTTACAGCAATTAGAGATTGCTCTTATCTGTTTTTTTTTTTTTTTTCATTAGTAATCAAAAACAAAATACTAGGGGCCAGCAGGTGGCGTCGTGGTTAAGGTGCTGGATTCCCACATAGCCAACAGTGGTTCAAGTCCCAGATCTGGCGACTTAGAAATCACAACAAATGAATAGATAAATAAATATATTTTAAAAAAATACTGAAGCTTTTACTACTTACTTTACAAGGGCTATTTCACTAAATTCTGCTGAAAGTTCAGCAAAGTAGGTTTATTACTGCCTACATTTTATATTTGAGGAAAGTGAGGCATGCAATTTGCCCAGATTTTTACAGTCTGTAGAATAGAGTTTGAATTCGTTGGTCTGACTTTACAGCCTATGCTTACCCACAGCACTGCAGATTCCCTGTAACCACCTTGCTGCACCCAGACATTTCTTTAATGGATAACTCTGTAGGCCTTCAACTTTGAGAGAGACTTTTTTTATTATTAAATGATTTTATAAAGCCCAAAACAGCAGCCAGACAGTGATGCAATAGTGCAACGTGGTGCTTTTCGAGGCCCACCCATCTGGGAGTATTCTGGGTTTCTGTTTGGAGACCTCTCAATGTACACTGGGCACATGTGTGCCTTGATCCAGAGCTGGACTGTGGTGTCTAGATCCTGTTGTGAGTGCTTTCTCTCTGTCTCTGTGTCTCTTTTGCTCATGAAACAAAAATAATAATAAATGAAAACAAAATACAACAGCAGGTTACAGAATGTTCAAATGTACATAATCAGACTCAAACTAAAGATAATTCCATTTAGTAGATTTATCTAAACAAATCATTCAGGCACCTTAATATCAATAAACCATCTTGACCACAGAGATTAAAATATTATACCTTAAATACTTCAGGGACCAGCAGGTGGCATGGTGGTTAAAGTGCTGGACTCCCACATGACTAACCTCAGTTCAAGTCCCAGACCTGGTGACTTCTTGTTCTCTCTCTCTCTCTCTCTCTCTCTCTCTCTCATTGTGTCTCTCTGGTGAGCACATGTGCCCTATAGTAAATTTTAAGAATAAATAAATAAACTTTAAAAAAAAGACCCTTGAAAAAACTTTGCCATAGAACACATGTGCTCATTGGAGAGAAACAGAGAGAAAGAAAGCACTCCCCATGGGAATGGTCACATTTCAATCTCTTCATTTCTCCCTCCTTTTGGGATTTTGGGCAAGCATGCACATTTACCTGAAGTATTTTTAAGCCACCAGTCCTGGGACTTGAACCATGTAACCATCCATGTAATCCAGCTATCTAACCACCAGGCCATAGGTTGGCCCAAGAAATACTTATTAAAGAAAAGTAAATAGAAATGGCTCTCACTAGAGCAACCTATTTTATTTTAAAAACTGGGGAGCAGTGTTGATTTTAATGAAAAAACATGATCATAAAATTTAGAGTTCTCTAAGGGCGTGATTCCTTAACTTAGACAGATGGCTTTCTAAACAGATTTTAGTCTAAGTACTTGAAAGTTACTCCTACATAAAAGTTTTTTGGCAACATACCATATGTATTATTCGTATGTAAGTACACATACACACTTGTAATTCTATATATGCACCCATAAGTATGTAAATGCAGACAATGTATATATATTATGTGTAGTAGTATGTGATTATACATATACATGAAATATGTGTTATATGTGTTAACTATCCTTATTCTTTAAATAGATATAACTTCCTTTCTCCTCCATTCTCCTCTGGGGATCCTGGGCGTGAGTTTTAAGCTACCAGGTCTGGGACGTGAACCACGGTAGACTACATGGGAGTCCAATGACATAGCCATAATGCTAACTGCTGGTCCCAAACTTTTTTATTTTTCTATAGTAACAATATCTTTTCTTGAAATCAAGTAAATGTTTCATCTACTCACTGGAGTCTTACAATATCCCCTCTACAAAAGCATATACCACCTCCCATGGACACAAAGTCTCCTATAAAGCCAAGTACAAGATCATTCAACTAAATGGACCACATGTTTAGACTCCCAAGGTTTCCCCAGCCCTCTCCCCCAGTAGTTAAATTCCTTAGGGGCATGGGGGACTGAGACAGGCCATTGCTTCACCATGCAGCACTGTGCTACCCCACTGGTCTTCTTACTGCTGGGATCTGGAGAATGTACTACCAAAAACCAACCCTTCAGTGCCTTCTGGTTAACAATCGTATATTTCCTCTTGGAAAATGTCTCTGTCTCAGAAACCAGGTAGTAGCTATTCTTGGCAGATTTTTTTTTTCCTTTTGCCCTATGGATGGTATTTTGACTCTATTGTGTGTCTGCTTTCCCTAAAGAGAATGCACAGAGTCTATACTGAATCTTTCAGAAAGAGAAAAATGTAGAAGCTTCTGGTTGGTCTTGGTAAGCTTGGCCCTAAAAATAGGAAGCCATAACAGTAGGTTTCATATTGATGTTTCTTCCGTTTAAAGAAGTAGTAACATTTTTAGCCCACTACGCCCACGGAATACTCTCTAAGCAAATGTTAGTAAGAAGAGAACCTTTCTTTTTCTTTTTTTTTCTTTTTAATTTTTATTTTTTATTATCATCATAATCTTCTTTATATTACATTGGATTACATATAACTTTACAGTGTATTACATTGCTTTTTCAGAAGGGAATGCCATGCATGGCAGTCAATACAGAGACATTAATCTCCCTGCTTCATCATTCAATAACTTTTCTATGTTTTTTCCCAATCATTATTGTTATTATTCTAATTATTTTTTAAAACAGTCAATCACTATTTCTCATTTTGCTTGTAAAAAGACTTTACCCATCATGAAATAGGCAGGACATTAGTGAGAAACAGATACAGCTTATTACTTGTTGATGATGACATGTATAGTGTTCTCAGCCCGTTTTCTATCACTGGCCTGTTTTAGGATAGAATGACCATCCTGAGAGTAGGTCAGGTCATCTCTTGAATTTAAAGGCCCTGACCCAAGGCACCCACTTGGTGGGTAAATTTTCTCTTAGGTAAACATATTACATGGACAGAAGTGAATCTTTAAAGAAATTTGACACAAGACAGACAAGTGTTGAAAGATATCCTAAGTAGAGGGTCAGTAAAAGCCTAGGTATGTAATTATGGAAAGAGTAAGATCATGACCTGGTGGTTAAGGCTCTGGACTCCCACAAGGCCTATCACGGTTTGAGTCCTGGACCTGGCAGCTTGCTTTCTCTTTTAGCCCACTACGCCCACGGAATACTCTCTAAGCAAATGTTAGTAAGAAGAGAACCTTTCTTTTTCTTTTTTTTTCTTTTTAATTTTTATTTTTTATTATCATCATAATCTTCTTTATATTACATTGGATTACATATAACTTTACAGTGTATTACATTGCTTTTTCAGAAGGGAATGCCATGCATGGCAGTCAATACAGAGACATTAATCTCCCTGCTTCATCATTCAATAACTTTTCTATGTTTTTTCCCAATCATTATTGTTATTATTCTAATTATTTTTTAAAACAGTCAATCACTATTTCTCATTTTGCTTGTAAAAAGACTTTACCCATCATGAAATAGGCAGGACATTAGTGAGAAACAGATACAGCTTATTACTTGTTGATGATGACATGTATAGTGTTCTCAGCCCGTTTTCTATCACTGGCCTGTTTTAGGATAGAATGACCATCCTGAGAGTAGGTCAGGTCATCTCTTGAATTTAAAGGCCCTGACCCAAGGCACCCACTTGGTGGGTAAATTTTCTCTTAGGTAAACATATTACATGGACAGAAGTGAATCTTTAAAGAAATTTGACACAAGACAGACAAGTGTTGAAAGATATCCTAAGTAGAGGGTCAGTAAAAGCCTAGGTATGTAATTATGGAAAGAGTAAGATCATGACCTGGTGGTTAAGGCTCTGGACTCCCACAAGGCCTATCACGGTTTGAGTCCTGGACCTGGCAGCTTGCTTTCTCACTTTCCCTCTCTCTGTCACTGGTGAGCACACAGGCCTTATAGGACATTAGAAAAATAGAAATAAATGAATAATTCTTTTAAAAAAGAGTACGATCACTCAGGTGTCACATGGAGACTGGTATCAAAGCAGGAGTCTGGACCGTGGAGTCAAACAGATCTGATCTGACACCTGTATTTGCTGCCTGTATGTCGCTGCGCAGCAGAGAACTCTTTCAGCAATTGCTATGCTTTGGTGTCCTTGGTTTAAAAATAGGACTGATACCTATCTCAAGGCATTAGTATAAATCCCCAGTAAATTGGACTCGTCAGTCCCCCCTCTTCCAAACACACACCTCCCCTTCATTTACCTCTCTACCTGAAAGCACAGAGCTGTGTTTTCAAGAATAAAGTTCTTACACCCCACATTTATTAAAAAAAAAAAAAATCTCTTCCTACAGCTGGCAAAACTCTACGAATGGCACTCATGATTCCAGACTTTAATCCTTGGAAGCCACAGAAAAGATGACTATCGCTCTCAGTGTTGCTTTTGCGTAGCACAGCAGAGCGGCTGTGTTGCACCATATGGCTCTGCTGACGGAGACAGAGCGGTTACCTGGGGCTATTGCAGGGGTCCTTATAAGCTAGCAGCTTTCCCATCTGCTGGAGAAAAATGGTCAGATTTAAAGTGTGAGAAGGACTCACCACATTGTTGCTGGCTGGGAGATAGAGGGGGCTGTATGAGAAGGAAGGTGGGTGGTTTTAAGGAACTGAGAGAAGCCTCCCAGCTAGAGAGCAAGAAGTCCTCCTTCCTCTCCTGCAAGGGCCTGAATCTTCCCAGCAACTCGAATGAGCATACCTTAGTCCATTGGTGCTGCTAGAACAGAAAATCAAAGGCTGGTAATTTATGACAAACATTTATTTCTCATATTTCTGGAGACTGAGAAGTCCAAGATCAAGGCTCTGCCATCTCCTGAGGGTCTTCTTGCTACATCCTCAGAGAGGCAGAGAACCAACTACCTCCATCAAACACCTTTATCAGGACATCGAATCCCAATAGCAACCTAGTCATCTCTTAAAGACTCCACCTCTTAACATTCTAAAATTGGGACCAGCGGATGGCATAATGGTTACCATTGCCGGACTCCCACGTAGTAGACTGCAGTTCAAGTCTCAGACTCAGACCCAGTGTCTTAACACTCACAGTGGGTAGTAGGCATGTCTGCCAAAGATTCCAAGAGGAGAATGGGGGGAAGGGATTGTGGCATGGCCATCCGCATTGGGAGATGATTTCTCATATTCTGTCTGTCTCTCTTCTCTCTCTCCCTGGCAAGCACATGCTCCCTATAGCAAAAATCTCTCTCTCTAAAAAAACCGGCAACACCTGAGTTTCAGAGGTGACACATTCAAATCACAGCAACTTTTGAGAGTGAATCAGAAATTCCAGCTGAGCTCTGCCGGTCTCCTGGAATAGTTAGATAAGAAAATCCTAACCTTAAGCCACTACATTTTTGGTAACATGTTCTACATGAATAGGAAATTGATACAGTGAGATGGAGGGAGGGAAGGAGAAAGAGGAAGAATGAGCAAATGGAGCAAAATCAGTGAATCTGGGTGAAGGGTATATTTATTTGTATCATTCTTGTAATTTTTCTGTAAATTTGAAGTTCTATCAAAATTTAAAGTTACAGATAATGAAAGCATAGGGTAAGATAGAACACTTTGGCATCTGTGTAACTGCTAATTATCTCTCCTTTAAAATGTTTAGAGTTGGGACCAGCAGTTACCATAATGGCTATGTCACTGAACTCCCATGTAGTCGACTGTGGTTTGGGTCCTGGACTCGGTGGCTTAAACTCATGCCGGGCACATGTGTGTGTGTGCCTGAGATCCTGAGAGGAGAATGGAGGAGAAGGGATTACAGTGTGGCCATCCCCCCTGGGGGGTTGATTTCTCACTTTCTGTCTCTCTATTTTTCTGGTGAGTGCACGTGCCATGCCCTATAGCAAAAACCTCTCCAAAAAATAAAAAACTGTTTAGAGTTGTCTGCTATGGGCAATCTTCAATGAGAAGACAGATATTCAGTATCTGCCATAACAAATCCTCAGGTCTCTTCCAGACAGTCTGAGGCCAAAAGAAGGCTTCTATTTTTAATTTTAGCATGAATATTTCTCTAAAAAAAAAGTTTGAATCTAATTATAGAAGGGTTATGACTCCTATCACAGATATTCCAGGGCCAGGAATCTAAGGGTACTACTTTGTCCAAATGCTGAATATAGGCATATCAAGAAACGCACGATGGTTTCCTTGGTGATATCTAAAAACACAGTTGTTTGATCGCAAGATCATTTGTATATGACACAAAGAAATCTTTAGAGAGCAATTCATTGGGTTTTCAATGCAAAATCCCCCAAATTAGTAGAGACGCAATAATGCTAACACCTAGTCCTTTCATCAGTAGCTTTCAGTGGTCCTTCTGACCAGAGCACATCAAACGTGGATAAGCAGACTCTGTTTGCTATTGATTTTCCTGCTCTGTACTTACTCGGAAATACATTTGAGGGAGTCTAGAAATAAATCATACGTTGCTGGAGTTATATTTTAAAATATCCTACAGGTTCATTTTCTGTGTTTCTTCTGTCAATTATCTCAGTTCTGCAGTTTTCATTAAGCTTCTTAGATTAATTTTCATCCCCATACCTTCTGTCAATAGTACCCTAAGATATTTTGACATTGATTATCAACATCAATTTCAGTTTGATGCCATCTGTTAGGCACTGCGGGACTTCACGTCTTGTCTTTCCTTTCTTTTTTCTTCCTAAGCTCATTTGCATTCCTGTATCTCCTGACATGTTTAAACATTATGATGCTACAACACATTTCAGAAAGACAAAAATCAGACATAGACTTAATAAGGTACTCCTCTGTCCATGGAAAACTATCTCCCTAGCTTATTATAACTCCTCAGTGTCCAGAGGACTAAAACCAAAGACTCGTTGAATAGCTCTTGGCTCTTTAGGGCTGCAACCTGTGATATGCAGAGAAAGACTCGGCCTTCTCTCAAGGGAGAGCTTTCCATATTTGGACAGTGATAATGATTTCTTAGAACAGTCTCCCCTGTGTGGATATAAATCTGCATCTCTATAGTTTCTCATCATCCCTTGTTTAGACTTTTCATGTCCACATGGGTTAAAATGATTCCGTCTTCCAAATGACAGCTCTTCTAATATATCAAGACACCCTACTCCCTCTCAGTCCTCAGTGCCTCTCTTTCCAGGTGAGGAATACTAGGATTTTCAAAATGCTCACCTGTGCCTCGTCATCCTCTTCTGAACTCCACTTAGCATCATGCTGAGACAGTGGACAATACAAATCCCTCTTGTCATTTCTTTATTTTTAATTTTTTAAATTATTTAATTTTATTTATTCATGTATTTTAATTTAACCAGAGAGAGACAGAGGGAGAGAGAAAGCAAGTGAGAAAGCAAGCCGCCAGGTCCAGGACTCCAACCCTGGTTGGCCATGTGGGAGTGTCCAGCACCTTAACCACCACGCCACCTGCTGGTCTCCCCCCTCCCCCCTTGTCATTTCTAAAGGACATACTACACTAGAATGGAGCAATGTTTGTACCTGGGGAGGGTGGTGTATATGAGAGGGTATTCAAAAAGCTCAAGGAAAATGAAAACATGGATTTCAAAATGTTTTAGCACCAAAATAAACTTGTACTTTAACTTCAATTTTCTTATTAACTTCTTGACGTTCCTGTGTGTATGTGTTTATGCACATATACAATATATGGTTGCCCACTGTTACAGAACACAGTAACATTCCAGAAAAAGAAAACAAAGTATAATTTTCTTCAGATTATTACTTTGTCCTCCCTATGATTGAGACATTTGTATCCTCTCTCTATAAAAATTAGCCAAGTTCACACTTCAGTCCTTATAGTATGTTGTTGGAAGAGTGTCTTAGTCTGGTTTAGAGGAGAGAGTGTTACATTTCTACTAAAGTGTTATTCTGTCTCTACAAACATCCAAATGCCATCAGAGAAATTTTCAAATTTGATTTCAGCTGAAATAACTGATACACTATCATTACTAATTCTGCAGTTACTAAGTTTTTTTTTTTTAAGAGGTTTTTTGCTATAGGGCACATGCGCTCGCCAGACAGATAGAGAGAGACAGAGAGACAGACAAAGAGAAATCACCCCCCAGGGAGGATGGCCACGCCACAATCCCTTCTCCTCCATTCTCCTCTCAGGATCTTGGGCACGTGCGCACACGTGCCCGGCGTGAGTTTTAAGCCGCCGGGTCCAGGACACGAACTGCGGTCGACTACAGGGGAGTCCAGTGACATAGCCATTACACTAACTGCTGGTCCCTGTGGTTACTAAGTTTTATCAGGTATTCATCTGAAGCCATTGCTTTATAGTTACAAGGACATACTTAAGAACTATTTTATCCAGCAGTCAATTTATTCACATGGGAGTGCAAGTACACTTATTTTTACTTGTTCTCTGAAGGAATTAACCATCTTAAAATTGGTGGAGGCCATCAGGTGGTGTGGTGGTTAAGGTGCTCGATCCCACGCAGCCAACTCCGCAGTTCGTGTCCCAGACCCAGCTGCTTAAAATCACACCAGGTGTGTGTGTGTGCCCAAAATCCTGAGAAGAGAATAGAGGAGAAGGGATTGTGACATGACCTTTTCTGTGGGAAGTGATTTCTCATTTTCCTTGTCTTTGTCTGTCTCTGTCTCTCTCTGACAAGTGCATATGCCCTATGGGGAAAAATCTGGGGAAAAATTGGCATATTAGTACTCAAAAACTCAGCTATTTGATAGGTGACCCCTGTCATAGGCTAAATTGATGGTACCTACCGTTTTAGTCCTAAAGTTACAATTTTGCTATATTCTGCAATTCTATTTTATTACAGCTAATAGACCTGCAAGTGTTCTAGGACTTCAGATATCAGGGTACCTCAATACTGTGTGACAATAAGTAATAATATTGCCAGAGAGACAGCAAGAGAGAAAGTGAGAAGTCATCCCCGGGAGGGATGGCCATGCCGCAATCCCTTCTATTTCATTCTCCTCCCAGGATTTCGAGCAGGCACACATGCAATCCCGGCATGA
The DNA here is from genome assembly GCF_000334495.1 of Tupaia belangeri chinensis. Lineage (NCBI taxonomy): Eukaryota > Metazoa > Chordata > Mammalia > Scandentia > Tupaiidae > Tupaia > Tupaia belangeri. The sequence goes on along the minus strand of NW_006159850.1, from coordinate 11,262,982 downwards.
TTTTCAAGCTGCTGGGTCTCGGACTCTAACTGCAGTCAACCATGTGGGAGTCCAGCGCCTTAACCAACTGCACCATCTGCTGGTCCCAATATATTCATGCTTAATCCTGTCATATACAGAATCTGAGCAAAGGAAAATATCATGTTATTTCAGGAAACATTTTATAGTTTAACCATCCTAAGGTGGAGAGCCGTAATTCTCATTTCCTGGTAGACAATGAAGCAGCATTACTCACGGAACATAAATGGAATTTTTAGCTGCATTTGAGCTGCTTATGCGCTTTGGGACAAGGGGAAATTTTGTTTTAGATGCTATTGTCATTCCCCACATTCTGAATTTTTAAAAAACTGTTCATATGCTTTGTGAAAGAAGACCTAGTTGCCCTCAAATGTGTACTTTACAATTTTGATATAATAGAAAAATTAAAAAATGAACGTGTCTGCCAAATACAAATGTTCTTCACCTACAACAAAATGAAAATCACCATTACAGCTAGTTCTGCTTAGAAACTCCATTTATTTGCAGAGTTGCTACTCTCTCCCTAATGTCTCTCTGTGGCTGTGACCAGCTGTTCTTGTGACTTAACTGTTCGATAGGAAAAGACCTGGAAATAAATTACTTCCACAGGGAAGCATGTTGCACCATTTGTTAAAGAAGCAGCAGAAGAGGAAAAAGAGGAAAGAGGAAGAACAAGAAAGGGGAGAAGGGTATGAAGGGCTGCACATACACGATTTTACTAGTTCATTTTTAGAAATATCATCGAGATGTCACATATCTAGAAAATGTAACTTTTATCAAACTTTTCATAAACTTTGTATAGAAATACTGTCATCAGCCTTCCTTGTTTTTTATTTTTAATTTGATCCAATATGAATGCTGTGGTTGACCAGCTATTTTGTTTTTCAGTCTTCGGCTCTAAAACTGTATATGACTGTGAAGTAAATCTCCAAGAAATGCATTGTGAAAAGCTGTCAAGTTTTCTATTTTGAACCTATGCTGAACCCCTTGCTCCCTGATACTGAGACACCAATCCACTTCCTCTGTATTACTTTCTTAGAGTGACGATTCCAAAAATAGAACATAAAGGGCACAGACAGACCAGATGGCAAAGGAAATCAACTCTATGATATGCAGGCCTCGGATTCCAGAGCTTATTTCAGGTGTGGTATGTAGCATCATATACTGCAAAACCAGTATCATGTGATTTCATTCTCCTAAACACACACACATTTATGCGGAGTGTGCCCACAAATGATATCATCGTTGGAAAATGTCAAGAAATAGTCATAGCAGATTGCTGATGGTAGTTTCTTCTAGGGATTGGAAATGAAAAGAAGGCAAAAATACATTATTGCTCCATTATTTTTATCAATGTTTCACTTTTAAAACCAAAGAAAAAGTAAAGCAAAAAGCAAAATAACTTATGTTGTTACTGATGGCCTTTTAAAAAGTATTTTATCGGCATATAATAGATGTACCTACTTGTGGGGATACGATGTGGTTTTTTTTCAGTATAAGAATACAATAGAGTGGTGATTAAATCAGGATAATAAGCACACTCATTGCTTCAACCATTTGTCATTACTTGTGTTTGGAACATTCAAAAGCCTTCCTACTAGTTACTTTGAGATATGGGGAAATGGCAATTTATATTTTCCCACTGTGTTTGATAACTATAACTTGTTCCTCCTATCTGCATTTTTTAAAGGTTTTTGTTATAGGGCACATGCACTATAACAGAGAGAGATCTCTGAGATACCGTGAGAGGGAAAGTGAGAAATCTCCCCCAGGGGGATGTCCATACTGCAGTCTCTGCTCCTCCACTCTCCTCATGGTGTATTCACAGGTGTTAGGTTTGATTTTCGGGTCACCGGGTCTGGGATTTGAACTGTGGTCAGCCATGTGGGAGTCCAGTGTTGTAACCACTATGCCACGTGCTGGCCCCTCTCTCTGCAATTTTACTTTCATTAATCAACGTCCTTCTATCCCCTTCCTCCACTCTGCATCATTCCTAACCTCCAGCAGTCACTCTCTGAGGCCAAGTTTTTCCATTTCCACACATGAGGGAGATCATATGGTATTTATCTTTCTGTGCCTGGCTTATTTAACTAAACAACAGACCCTCCAGGCTTGTCATTGTCAAATGGTGGTGTTTTATTTGTTATAATAGGTGGATAGTGTTTCTTTTTGTATACATATCACATTGTCTTTACTCATCCATCCGCTGATGGACACTTAGGTTGATTTTATAGGGTATTGTGAATAACATTTCAATAAATATTGGGATACGTGTGTCTTTATGATATATTTATTTACTTTTTTGGATATATGCCTCATAGTGGGATTTCTGGATCATATGGAAGTTTTATTTTTAGTTTATCAGGGAAACTCCAATCTGTTTTTTATAATGGCTACACTAATTTACATTCTCACCAACACTGTAAAAGAGTGCTTCTTTCTCTGAATCCTCACTAGCATTCATTATTTTTTAATCTTCTTGATAATAGCTATTCTAGCTGGGATGAGATAATATATAATTGTGGTTTTGATTTGCATTTCCTTAATGATTAGTAACATTGAGCATTTTTTTCAATTTTTTGGCACTTGCTTATCTTCTTTTGGGAACTGTTTATTCAGGTCATTTACCCATTTTTAATTGGGTATTTATTTATTTGCCACTGAGCTGTTTGAGTTCTGATTATTAATTTTTTTTTGTCAAATGGATGGTATGTAAATATTTTCTTCCATCCTGTAAATTATCTCTTCACTTTGTTCATGTTCCCTTATTGTGCAGAGGCTTTTACATTCTTTTTAAAATTCCATTTGTCTATTTTTGCTTTTGTCGCCTGTACTTTTGAGGTTGTGTTTATGAGCTTTTAGCCCATATCAGTGTCCTGAATTGTTTCCTCTGAGTTGTCTTCTAGTAGCTTATTAGTTTCAAGTTTTATGTTTGAGTCTTTTTGAAGTAGGGACCAGTATTTGGCATAATGGCTATGTCGCTGGACTCCCATTTAGTTGACCACGGTTTGAGTCCCAGACCCTATGGCTTAAACTCATTCTGGGCATGTCTGTGTGCATGCCCAAGATTCTGAGAGGAGAATAGAGGAGAAGGGATTGCAGTGTGGCCATCCCCCTGGGGTGGGGGGGGGGGGTGATTTCTCACTTCCTGTCTCTCTATCTCTCTCTGTCTCTCTGGTGAGCACAAGTGCCCTATAGCAAAAACCTCTCAAAAAAAAAAGTAATAGACAAATACAGTAAAGTTGCAAGATAAAAAATCAGCATACAAAAATTACTTAGCATTTTTATACGCTCATAACAAAATAGCTGAAAAAGACATTAAAAAACCAATACCATTTTCAATAGCTACAATGAAAATAAAATACCTAGGCATGAATTTAACCAAGGAATCAAAAGATCTCTATAATCAAAACTTTAAACCACTGATGAAAGAAATTGAAGAAGACACACACACACAAAAATGGAAAGATGACAGATGGCATAGTGGTTAAGGTGGTGGATCATATACAGCTGACTTTGTAATTTGAACCCTAGACTCAGTGACTTGAAAAATACAAATAATGAATGTACATGTCTGTCCAAAATCCCAAGAGGAAAATGGAGGAGAAGAGATTGTGGCATGGCCATACCCTCTTGAGTGTGATTTCTTACTTTCCCTCTTCCTCTGTCTGTCTTCAGAAAGCATGTGCTACCTATGGCATAAATCTCAATGACAACAACCAAAAAGTAAAGACATTCCATGTTCATGAATTGAAAGAGTCAGTATTGCCACAATTTTTTAAACTACCAAAAGCTGACTATTGATTCAATGTGATACCTATAATAATACCAATGACATTCTTCACAAAAATAGAAAACACAATCGTAAAATTTGTATAGAATCACAAAAGACCTCTAATGGCGAAAGCACTCCTGAGCAAAATGGAAGCATCATACTACCAGATTTCAAAATATACTCTAAAACTATAGTAACAAAAACAGCATGGTACTGGCAAAAGAACAGACACATAGACCAGCGGAACAGAAGAGAGAATCCATTAATACATCCACATACATACTGCCAGTTGATTTTTGACAAAGATGCCATGATCATTCACTGGGGCAAAGAAAGTGTCTTCACTGGACTTCCATAAACAGAAGTAGACTGATCTTTTTAAATGAAAATTTCACTTGTGATTGATAACGATATCATCATGCCTGGGTCTAAGATTCTATGGCTGACCACGTGCTCTCTCTTGATCATTTTTCAAGTTTCTTGTGACAGATTTCTACATTTGATACGATAGATATTTTCATTTAATTGATTAGTACAATGGCTTTAAACAAAATCCATTAACAGGTTTGAAACATTGTTATATGGGGATGCAGTAGCAAGGAATTAAACCCAGGCCTTCTGAAACTAATGAACAATTATTTCTTCCATTAGGTTGTCAGGAAAATCAGGACGTACTTTTCTGTTTTCCTATGCAAAAATGCTAATGTCATGACTTTCCTGCCAACTTAATAAATCCTGTCTCCAAAATAAAACAATCAATTTTGCTGGTTGCATTTAACTCAGAAAAGGGCTCAAAGAGCACTGAAAATGTTCCAAGAAACAAAATTAAGTCAACGTGTGTTTCAAAAATATTTTTGAAGAAGCACCATAGACTAAAGTGGAATAAATCCAGATCATCACTTCTCAAGTTCTGACGCTGACCAAGTGTTTTACAAATTCAGTGTATTTGAAGAAGGCAGCCACTTCAGCCAACTTGAGTACTTTCATAAGCTTCCATGATTTATTTGTATTTGTATTTACTATTATTATCCTTCTTTACTTCTTCTTATTTTAGGATAGGAATGTATTTAAAGTAGTTTACTTGTTTTTTCAACTTATGTTATTATCTTGAGTCTTCTTTGCTTTGCCCTTTGCCCTGCAATTAGACTTTCAATCACACAAAGATTTATTATGCCTTCACTGTCTAATTACTCACTGTGTAATTTGTTTGTCTGTGACTACTCTGAAATAATCATAGCACATTAATTGCTTTACCTGGATAATAGATAGTAGCAACAGCATATTGTGATTAGAGGATCACTCAAATTTATTATATATCAAATATATCTTGAACACCAACTGGCATTTTCATGATGGCACAAGTATAAATGCTCTGTAAGTCTCTGCTCTCAGAGAAACATGGGAGCCAATAACATAAATTAAGTAATTATTTGTGATGTAGCAGGTGCCAAGGAAAATACCAAAATAATAAAATAAGTACATATTTATGGCATGCTTCTTTGACACTTGATCCAATGCAAAAAAAAAAAGAGAGAGAGAGAGAGAGAAAGAAAAAAAAGGAAAGAGCGAGTGAGAAAAGTTATTGTCTGCCTCATGTCTACTAATCACAGTGAGTGAGGTTCAAAGGCATACATACATTTCAATAAAACATCATCCCTGTTTTCAAGGAATGTAGTTAAATTGGTGCCAAAGATACAGAGGAGAGCATTTTAAGAAAGCAAAGTCATTCCTCTGATAGGGATAAATGAGGATGTTTTGAATGTGAAGTAACTGGTGGTTAGAGAACCACCTTGGGGAGGTGACTTTCTGGGGGATCATACTTGAGCAGAAGCCGTAGAGATGAGTACAGATTAGACAAGCAGCATTAGTGAATAGAGGAAACTCCTGAAAAAAGCAAATTTTCCTCTAGGAACATTCTAGATCTTTTTACTGCCAGCATCAAGTTTAGAAAGTCTACTTCTTCAGACTCAATAATAAATGAATAAATGAGTAATTTTTAGAAATTCAAGTTGATATATGAAAATGTTATCTCACTTTGAGTTTTAAGATGGAAATACAGAACTCTTCATTTTAGTCATAACACTACTGTCGAAGAGGCTGAGGAGAAGCTAGGGCTGCAGTCTTAAAGAAAGCAGATTATAACCCTATGGAGGCCGGAAACCAACAAGCAAGAGATCTGAAAATATTCTTTCCAATCCCAACGTCTTACACAAATCTTATAGCTTAAAGTTATCTAGTGAAGATTAGCAAAGTAGATTCAATAATAAGCTGTCCCTAAAAAATGAAATATTTAAGTAGCAAGCTAAATTTAAAAAGGAAATCACAAACACAGTTTATTTGACCAAGGTTGTTGAAAAATTTATTTCAGGCTGAAGAGTTAAATATCTATAGTGTTCAAATTTAGCCATGCTGTTTGAAGAACTAGATTTTAAACAAGTCATATTCAGTCATACCATGCTATTTTAGAGCTGTGGAAGTGATAAACATCATTTCGCAGAGAATTTGAATATCATTTGCTCAACAAATTATCACTTTAATCTTTCTGAATTTTTTTTGTCATATTACAAAAATGTAAAAAGCAGAATTTATTAATATAATCAATTCTAGATTTAGCTAGATTAATGTCCCTAGATTTTAATAATCACTAAAATGTTTTAGTGCTCCCATTAAAATCTCTTAGCTCTATTTTGGCATTACAAAATAATAGTAAGATTTTGCAGAAGTTGCCAACCAATATGGAAATTTAGTATATGAAACAGTCTTCTTGTCAAAGCAGTAGAGAAAAGAATAATTATTTTTTTAAATGTTACTGGGATAATTGCTTAGTGC
>NW_006159850.1:11240947-11256343 GCF_000334495.1 Tupaia belangeri chinensis | reverse complement strand
AAAAACTAAAATAAAAATATATAGATGTCAGAAGAAAGCATGAATGAACTCTTCAGTAAGCAAGAACTAGAAAAAGCTGTGGCTCAAAGTCTGGAAATAGAATGTGAAAATTTGAATGAATTTACCCAGGTAAAAAAAATATCATGTGTTAAAAATACTAGAGGAAATTTTCAAAAAAAAAGAAAAACTGGGATAATATTTGCAATATCTATCAGACTAACAGGTTCATATTCTTAATATATAAAGAGCGCCTAAAAATAGAGAACATCCTAAGAGAAGAATAGGCTAGAATGCCAGGCACAGAAAGCTTCTAGAAAAACTAATGCAAATTATCCTCAAAAATAAAGATGCTTGGGACCAGCAGTTAGCGTAATGGCTATGTCGCTGGACTCCCACATAGTCGACCACAGTTCGTGTCCCAGACCCGGTGACTTAAAACTCACGCCAGGCGCATGTGTGTGCGAGCCCACGATCCTGAGAGGAGAACGAAGGAGAAGGGATTGCGGCATGGCCATCCCCCCGGGGGGCGATTTCTCGCTTTCTGTCTCTCTGTCTCTCTCTGTCTGTCTGGCAAGCGCAGGCGCCCTATAGCAAAAACCTCTCAAAAAAAATTTAGGAAATATAAATGTTGATAGGAATTAAAAATGGCGCAACACATATTCCCCTAACCCTATAAAGGGGAGTATAGCAATACATTGCTGTAACAATTGCATAGACATTTAATTTTGTGATTTGACTCCTTAGTGAGATCGAATTAGCTTTTTTTAAATCAACTGCTGCTGTGAAGCCACTTGACAAAGCTTAAACATAAGTCTGAAGGGATCCAACCGTTTCCAGGTAACTGAAATCCCTAAAAGTCAAAAGCAAAGTGAAACAGATAAACCTATCAGAGTGATTGCTTAACAACTCAGACAGTATTTATTTCAAGTGAATTTAAAGCATGACAATTTGACTAGTGGGTTATATCCTTAGGATAAAAGCAAAGTGAAGAAACCTTACATCAGAAAGGCCTCCTAGAAATAGTGAGGAGAGGGGCCAGCAGATGGTGTAGTGGTTAGAGCACTGGACTCCCACATGGCCAGCTGAGTCCGAGTCCCAGACCCAGTGGCTGGAAACTGAGGATGGGTGCGAGGGGCATGCGTGTCCAAAATCCAGAGAGGAGAATGAATGGAGGAGAAGGGACTGAGTCATGACCATCTCCCTGGGAAGTGATTTCTTGTTTCTCTCTCTCCCTCTCTCCCTCTCTCCTTCCCTCCCTCCCTTCCCTCCTTCTCCCTTTCTCTCTCTCTATCTCTCTCACTTTCTCTACAGTGAGCATACACTCTCTATAGCAAAAATTTCTATAAAAAGGAAGAAGAGAAGTGAGTAGAGGCTGGGAATGATAGCAGGGTGTGTGGTGAGAGATACTGGTTAACAGAAACAAAATTTCAGACAAGTAAGAGGAATAATTTCCAGTGTTATAAAGTACAGTAGGGTGACTATAAGTTTACAGCAATATACTGTCTACCTCAGTAGCTAAAAACAAAGGTTTTGAATGTTCATAACACAAAATAATGACAAATAGTTGAATCAACAGATATACTCTTAGTCTGATTTAATCATTAGATCATTACACATTGTATTCTTGTGCTGGAAAATTATATTGTATCCTAAAAAATATGTATAATTATTACATGTCAATTAAGAAAAGAAAGCTTAAATTGATTTGGAGTACTATTGATAGTTTTGATACTGCTAGTCTGAAACTATCGTATATACACATTAACATGTACACACTCATACACACCTAGGAGGATAAAGAAATGAGGAATGATATTAAACAAAATTCAATTGTAAAATATGTACAAATAGTAAATCAAAGATGTTAAAGCCTTACAATTCTCAATTTAAATTAGAATTATCAGTGTAGGCATAAAATGTTTTCTCCTTGGAAAAAAAAATGCAAAATCATATACTAGGTACATCCATTGAAGAAGCCTGGAAATAATGACTTTCTCCAAAAGCAGTGAGTCCCCTCCACCGAGTTTGGGTCTAAATATCTTTCCCACTAAAATATACAAGGACACTTAGAATAAATAGTTGATTCTAGTTCTGGGACAGGAAATGTCAGGAAGAATCTAGAATATTTTACATCAGAACCCAAATGTGCTATCAAAGATGTGATGACTTCGCAACAAAAACAATAACTGCAATGGATGTCTTCCTTCAGTTCTTGCCAAAACAGGACCCTAAGTTTCATCAAGCTCTTAGATTTGCCTTCAGTTTATATGACACCCAGGGAACACAGGAACATGCTAAATAAAGCCATGAGATTATAATCACTCAAACTCAGAATGTAGAAAATTGCACAGGCCTAACAATCTGGAGTCTTAAAAACCTACAGGGAAAAGAACCATGGTGGGTGGCATGGGGGTTAAGGCAGCTAAAACCCACATGGCCTGTCTGTGTAGTTCAAGTTCTGGACCAGGGTCATATGTAGGTCATGGTTAGAAGGAGACTTTTTTTTTTTTTAACAGAGTTTTTTGCTATAGGGTGCATGCGCTCACCAGAGAGACAGAGAGAGAAAGAGAGACAGAAAGTAAAAAATCACCCCCAGGAGGGATGGCCACACTGCAATCCCTTCTCCTCCATTCTCCTCTCAGGATCTTGGGCACGCACGCACACATGCTTGGCATGAGTTTAAGCACTGGGCCTGGGAGTCGAGCCACAGTCGACTACATAAGAGTCCAGTGACATAGCCATTACGTCAACTGCTCGTCCCAGAAGGAGGCTATTTTATACCAGACATTATGGCAGGAAAGAAGACATAGTCCCCGGCCTCAAGGAACATAAAATTTAGATAGGAAAGGCCAGGTGGTAGCATAGCAATAAATCACAAGTGTTCTGCAAGGCAGTCCCACTTGGGAAGGTATCTAGTTCAAGTTGGGAGACCTTGAGCATGCCCGCCATCCACTTGCCCATGATCCAGGGTGGCTGAAAACCGGGAATTGATCAGTGTTAAGACCTTGTTGAGAGCTCTCTCTCTCTCCCCATCTCTGTCTCTGCCTTCCTCACTCATGGAAGAAATAAACTTAAAAATAACAAAAATCTACATGGGAGTAGAAAGAGTTTGGGGGTGGAACTTATTCTATCTCTGAAGTATTCCTCCATTCTGAACTTGACATTCCCTGAACATGGGCCATGTGTCGCATGATCTAGTCACAATGGGCTACTCAGCTCAGCCAAGACTGAGAAAACACACATTCATTTTTATTTTAGTTTAATTCATTTAAATTAAAAGACCAGTACCCATGAAAAAAATTACAGAGAAATAAATGTTTGGAGCGCCTCTATATAAATACATACCTAAAGACATATAAGTCAAATGTAATGGATTTATCTGAGTTCAATTACTAGAAGTATTTTAAATATAATCAGAACAACTTGAGTGTGTGACTCTACTTTCCAGCTATAGCTAAAGAATTCTTAATACAGATCAAGTGTTTCCAAAGACAGTTCAGTCTAAACATTGAGATGTACTGCGATGATGAAATAGACACTATGACTGAAGACTTACTACAAAAGAAATCATTTGAAGTAAATGACTGTATTTTATAAAATTAAATGTTATATTGAAATGATAATATTTGTATAAACCAGTTAAATAGAAGGTATTATTTAATTAACTTTCTTTTTTACTATATTAATGTTGCTATTCAAAATTTTAAAATTGTAGAACCTACCCCCACAACACAGTGGTTGAGCCCTATCCACAGAGAGCTGGACCCCCATGACTGACCTGGGTTTGAATCCTGGCCTTGGTGGCTTGAAATCCTGGCCCCAGTGGCTTGAAAACCTGCTGAGTACGTGTGCACAGGTGCCAAAAACCTGACCAGATGGAGAAATAAAAATAAAAGTATTGTGTAGTGAGTTTGTCCAATTTAAGGTACTTACCCTCTCTCTCTTCTCTCTCTCTCTCTGTGCGTGTGTGCGTGTGTGTGTGTGTGTGTGTGTGTGTGTGTGTGTCTGGTAAGTATATATGCCTTCTGGCAATTAATTATTAATGTTTTAAAGTATTAATGTAAGTTTATTCCTTTTTCTTTCCTCCAGCGTTTACTGAATATTCTGTGTCAGGCTCTATTCAATAAAGTACATGGTTCCTACCATTAAGGAACTTGAAGTCTAGGGTGAAAGTCTAGACATTTAAATAAATAAACAATGATCATTTATTCTGATAAATGCTAGAACATTTTCTATCCAAGAGTAAATGTTATAGTAACCTGTAAATTACATATATACTGTCTAACAAAAACCATAATTCAAGACAAATTTTAAAATTGGAGTTATTATATAAGACTCACATGGTACACTATCTTTTTTCCAAAGATGCCACTCACTTCATGGACCCTGCATGATTGCTTCTGTCAGGATTCCTTGCTGAGCTGGCTGACCTGGCTAGAAATCCTGAGTGTACCTACCATCCTCGGTGCCTCTGTGCTGACTAAGAAGAAATGGGGACAGACATGGCTTCCCAGGTAACATGAGCAGTAAATCTTGATTTGATTTTGGCCTGTTTCCTGTTGCCACATGATCTAATCTTTCCAGAGTGATAATGATTCATCTACCTCTGTCTATCCGCGTACCTACCTAACCTCTCAGTCCCTACCACAGGTCAGGCTCATTATTCTCTCGTGGCATACTTTTCTGCCATCAACCACTGAGTATATTTTCTTTTAAAAAGTAGTCTTAACTTGTTTTGAGATTTTTTTTTTCACTTTACCTTTGTTAAATCTAATTGATCCCCTGCATCCAAGCTTTACTGTGTGCTGGGGCAGCATAGACATTTCTGCTGCAATCATGCAGGGCCGGGACTCAAGTGAGGAAAGGGAGTCGCTTAGGACATACTTCATGCAGTGTCACACTCAACAGCTGTAACCTAAACTATAGAGAGTTTATTAGTATTGAAAACCCAGGTGTCAGATATGGGATAAAAAGAAGTCAGGCTGGAATGGTAGAGGTCTTGTGGAGGTCTTGTATGTCCTGGTATGGATCAGACGCCATATCCAAAGTGCAGTGTGTGCCTGAGAGGGGTGTGGTTTCAGATGGGGGAGTTGCACCAACTGCAAAGAGCATGGCAAGGCGTCCAGCAAAGAGAGAAAAAGGGTGGACTCTTTCATCCATGGGGGGAACAGTAAACATAGAAGAAAAGATTACTTAAGAGGCTAAATGTGAAGGGTTGAGAGGATGAGAAAGGAATCAAGACAGGGGGATCAAGAGGACCCCATGTTTCTGCTCGGACCCCATAATACAGGAAACGCCACTCACTGAGATGGGGCTTTCACGGGTCATGGAGGCTGCATGCAGATCTTGAAGCCCTAAGGAGTACATGTGGAAATGTGCAGATGCCCTGAGACCCTACGGGACTGGTTTCCAGACAGTTTCTAAATTATGAATAAAAGCTTGTATCCAGCGACTTTGATACCTGAGAGATGACCAGAGGTGAGAATCATCACGAACCTTCTAACTTGACTATTTTGAAAGACACACTTAAAAATCCTAACTCTCGGAATACTCCACCGAGAAGGGAAGAGTTGACAGGGGGCCATGGCAGCCCCCGTCAGCCACCACCTGTACGTCCTTCCACAGTACGGAAGTCAGCATGGACAGCTTAGCAAGGCATCTATAGCAATGAGTCCTCCGGACTCAGTTGAGGACTATGGAGGTAGAGGTGGGGGCTGTTACAGAGCAAGGAGAAGCAGCAACCTTTGGACAAACTGCGGAGATAGACAGAATTTTGAAGATGAACGCAGTCCCCTGTGAAGAGCACACACTATTAGTCATGTTAAATTGCCAAGGTACATTATCAGCACGAGCCCACAGCTGCCCGTCTCAGCGCCAGGGAATGTTATTTTTACTCTTACAGTTACAGCAAGACTCTAATTACTGAAACTGCCGATGTCACCTTAATTACAGTTTTATTTAATGATCACATTGGGCACGGCTGTATGATGTGGAATTTTTTAAAGTAAAAGATGGCAGAGAAGTGGAGGCGGAGGAGGACTTCGCTCCCAACATATTATCATTCAGCTCATTGGGAGGCATGCACTTAAGAGAAGCTGGCAAGGAGCGCCAGGTCACAGGGAATGCTGGCATGTAAATGTGGAATGCGTTATTTAAAAAGGTAAGAAAATAGCGCAATTTAAAAATGCAAGTTCATGTTTTCCAGCCAGTCGTTGTTGGAAATAATAATCATTTATAATTGCATTGATTGGTCACCGAAATCTATTAGAAACACAACCAACTTGTGTAGGAAAGTCCTTGTACATGCTGAGGATGGGCATCTTTTTAAATGCCCGCTGTATGACAGAATGAAGCAAACGCTGGGAACTTGTGATTAGATCGTGGGACTAAGTGGCAAAGGCTTACATTAACTGCCTATAAACAGCTGGGCACTAAACAGTCAGGAAATGGTGTGAGTGACTTGCGTGATTATAGCCAGATGTGGTTAGTCAAAACAAGACTTTTTATTCTAATCGAGCCGTGAAAGATCCAAAATGGAATTCACCTGAGAAAGTGCATCTTTCTTCTCTTTCATTCTAATGGCAATGAGTGTGAAGCACACAAAGGTTGGGATTTTCCCAAATTGCCCAGTGAATTAGTGTCAGAGCTGAGGGAATCATCCAGGGGCTCTGAGAGTCCAGGCTAGCAGGGCCAGACCTGGAGCAGTCTTCAGACAAAGGAAACAGAGAGGGTGATAGAGGGGGCAAATGCAGAGACATCCACAGGCACGTGGTGTCTCCAACATGCCGAAAGGCTAGGCACGTGCATGTGTCATGGTTTGTCATGTAAATAAAGGAGAACAACAGCGGATGCAAGAAACCTTAGAAAATTAGGGTAGTGAGAAAAGTGCACTGTGATATTTTATGGAAAGGTACCTTCCTGAATTTCAAGAGACAGTCAGGGGGCCTGCAGGTGATGTGGTGGTTAAGGTGCTGGACTCCACATGACCGATAGCAATTTGAGTCCAGATTGGGTGGCTTCCTCTCTCTCTCTCTCTCTCTCTCTCTCTCTTTCTCTGGTGAGTCCTCTAACAAATTTTTAAAGTAATTATAGTAAATAAAATAAAATAAATAATCCTTTAAAGAGAGACAATCAAAAGCCATTTCAAAATGGTAAAAAAACGAAAGCACTTTACATGATCATAATTTATTTTGTTGGTAAATCTTGTTTTTCCAAATAGGACACATTAAAGGTGGAAAAGCTGGAGCCATGAGAAATCCGAAAATAGGCCTGTTCCTGACAACTGGATATGCGATTGGGAAGGGAAGAGAAACAGCAGGTTTCTCAGCACTGCATGAGACCTGAAGATGCTGTTCAGTATCCAAAGATGAGAAACTTTTATTAATCTAAAACTCAACTCTGTAAGTCAAGTAAACTTTTTGTAGTGGACATTTGAATTGATCCAAGCTCAAAAATACCCCATGTTCTCACTCATAGAAGGTACTTGAAAAAGTTCATAGAAAAATTATATTAAAGTACAAGTTTATTTTGGTGCAAAAAGTTTTCAAATTCATACTTAGTTATTTTCATCATAATAATCATCTTTCATTAACTTTTTGAAGACATCCCCCAATTGTCCTGATGTGGGAGCTATAAAACTTGACCTCAAAGAAGTAGGGAGTAGGAGAATGGATATTAGGGACCAGCAGTTGACACAACAGCTATGTTACTGGACTCCCATGTAGTTGACCGCAGTTCAAGTGCTGGACCTGGTGGCTTTAACTCACGCCAGGCACGTGTGCATGTGTGCCCAAGATCATGAGAGGAGAATGAAGGAGAAGGGATTGTGGCTTGGCCATCCCCTAGGGGGGGATTTTTTGCTTTCTGTCTCTCTGTCTTTCTGGCGAGCTCATGTGCCCTATAACAAAAACCTCTCCCCAAAAAAAGAAAGAATGGATACTAAAAGTTACAAAGTCTAGGCAGTAGGGGTAGGAAAAGGTTGGTTAATGGATACAAACTTACAATTAGATAAATGTAATATATTCTAGTGCTCTATAGCATAGTAGAGTGATTATATATTTCAAGAAAATTAGAAGAGAGAATTGTAACTGCCAGAAGGTGAATATGTTCATCAGAGAGAAAATGAGTACTTCCCAATGGGTCATGGTCACGCCACAATCCCTTCTCCTTTGTTCCTCCATCTTGTCAGGATTTGGGGCATACATCCACACATATTCATTGTGTTCCTAAAGTCTCCTGGTGGAAATTTGAACCATAGTTGGCCATGAGGGCTCCAGCTCCCTTAACCACTAGGCTATTGGGCCAACTGAGAGGAGAGAACTTTAACTGCTCTCAATGACAAAGTAACCATAGATGTTTGATGTGAAGAATATATTATTTACCCTGATCTCATGATAACACATTTATTCATACACCAAAAATCCCATAGTATACCCCATACTCATGTACAGTTATTGTGTCAATTACAGCCTAGCCATGGTGGTACAGATGGTAGGACACCACTCCACAATGCTGAAACCATATGGGATGCCTGGGTTTGAATCTCAGGTTGACCTGAACAGTCCAGGCACACACAGAGCCTATCATCCTGGCTGGGTGGAATGGACCTCAGTATGGGAAGGCTCTGTGCTCCCCTCCCCACTGTCTCTCTTTCTTTCACTCTCTCTCATGATATTAAAACAGAAACTTTACACATAATGATAATAAAATTAAGAAATACATTTTGTTTTAGATGGCAGTAGGTCTTCTAGGTGGGTATATCATGTAAAGAACAAAAATTCAATGATAACATTGATGGTCAAGGCCAGATACAGAAAAGAGAAAGAGAAAAGGGCTTATATTGAATATAAAAATTAGCTCCAAATACTTGCATTCCTATACCCAGCAAAAATATAGAATGTCAAAGCCTAACTTGGTCAAATAGAGAAAAAGTGTTTTGGTCAAAATGTAATTTATTTTACACTAGTAGCTTTTAAAAATTGGAAAATAATAAGATCCTTTCCTACACTAATCTGGTACTAAAGAATCATTCTCAAGATTATCAGAATGGCCTGTAGCTCCAAGAGGCTAATGTTACTCTTTATGGGACATAAAGCTGCCTTAGCATCAGGCTTATTGCAGAAGGCAGCTTGAAGAGCCATATTTGCCCTGCTTAAGCCTTTAAAAACTTATAAAAATAGCAAGTGCATCTCATCTGGCTCTACTGAAATAACATCCCTGAAAAGAAAAAGCATTTCAACGAGTCTGAAAAACAAATGCCTCCCCAGAGATCAGGCCTCTCTTTGTAGGGAAGACTTTTTGTCAAAGCTCTTGGGGAGTTTTATGTAGAACCAGATGGGGCAAATTTTTCCTTTTATTGCCTTCACCTCTAATTGATGGGTATCCAGAGAGAGCCTGTCTCATAAAGTGCATGAAACCGTCTTCATCCACATTCCTTTGAGTTCTTTTCAAGAGGTTTATTTTCCAGAACTCAACTCCATTGACAAGAGTGGAATCAATGCAATTAAAATGAACAAATCGCTTTACAAATCACCATCTCTAATTTCTACAATGAGCCTCCTCTTAAAATCCACGAGGGCTCTTATGGCCTTCTACTTTTCTCCATGGAATTCAAATCACTGCACATTCCTGAAAATGTAGATAAGTTGGACATAAATCCAACCTTTAGGATCAATGTAAGAAACGACTCTTCAAATCCAACCTTCATCCCCTAATCCTACCTTTGAGGACTAATTTTGCCCCCAAAACATTTCAGTCTTCCACCTCTGTTTTCACTAATTGCTTGATTTGCACTTCCTTCAGCCTTGATGTCCAAGTCACCCTTTAAAGGAGGTATAAGTAATATTCAAGGAAACTTCCAAGTTAACACAGAAATGCAGAGATGGAGCAGGTGCCATCTATGTCCAGATCACTTACTGCATTGCACTCCTCACTGCAGTGCATGTCAACATTGTCCTATTGACCCTGCCCATCCTCAGCTCCTGCATTGGAAGACTGAGTGAAAGGGTGGATAGAGGGATGGACAGGAGTTGGAGGATAAATATCCCATCTTCATTATCCCTTAGTTGGATAATTCTGAGGTCTGTCACAGAATCCTGTTGTTTCCTAACAGGACTCAGCTTCCACAGCTCAGTGGCAAATCGCACCATGAACATAACATCTCTCTACCTCACTTCTCTTTATCCTTCTTGAAATTAGCTTCCTGAAATTACCTCCCAAATAGACTACTTCCAGCTAAGGTCTACTTTGTGGTAAACTAATAGTTTATTACAACCGAAGTCCATGGAAATTTTGTCAAGAAACAAACAGATCAGAGAAAATAGAGCCTGGTTCTCCACATCACTCCCCTAATAATGGAATCTTGAACAGGTAAGAAGCATCCAGCCTATTATGGAGAATAAGTGCATGTGCTCACCTATAAGCTTGCTCTCTTATCACCAGAGAAGATTCTGGTGGGTGGAACTGGAATGCTATGCTGTGTGCTCTATCCATCCCTTTCTTCTGTCCATCTGTCAGAGTTAATCTAAACAGACCATGCACACGTTCTTGTACAAATCAATATCAAATGTTTTCATGATAGTAGAAAATATTTTCGATGGGACACAGAACAAATTAGTTTGATATTCAGATTATTCTTCCTGGAACCTACTGTATTACCAACTTTCATAGAAGCTCATCTATAAATGAGAGAATTTGAAATAGGAAAATTTATATTAGTTGCCATTTTATATTTGCATAAATTAAACAAAATGTAGGTAAAGTCTGGGCCAATACCCTTTACAGGTATGGAAGCAAGTATTTTCAAAATCTCTAAACTGCCAAACAGTGGCATGTGTCTGTAAATCCCAGTGATTTGGGAGGCTGAGACGGGAGAATCAGGACAGAGGAGACCCTGTCTTTAAATATAAATGTATAAAGGAGGGACCAGCAGATAGCATAATGGTTACATTGCTGAACTCCTATGTAGTCAACTGCGGTTCAAGCCCTGGACCAGAGGCTTAAAACTCATGCCAGGCACGTGTGCATGGGTGCACAAGAAGGGATTGTGGTGTGGTCATTCTCCCTGGGGAGTTATTTCTTCCTTTCTGTCTCTGTCTCTCTGGAGAGTGCAAGCGTCGTATAGCAAAAATCTCTCTTAAATAGAAAATAGAGAGAGAGAGAGAGACCGGCAAACGATGTAATTGTTACATTGCTGGACTTCCACATGGCCTAACATGGTTCGAGTCCTAGACCCAGTGGCTTGAAAATCACACTGGGCATGTATGTGCAAAGGTGTAAAATCTCAAGAGGAGAATGGAGGAGGAGAGACTGTGGTGTGGTCATCCCTCTGGGGGGGGTGATTTCTCACTTTGTGTCACTCTGTCTCTCTTTAGCTCTCCAGCAAGCACACATGCCCTATAGCAAAAAATCTCTCTCCAAAATAAAATTAAAACGTGTGTGTGTGTGTGTGTGTGTAATTCCCCAGAAGTTAACATGAAACTGGGAATCTCTCTAAACCAGTCTTCCTTAGATAGGAAAGTTTTGGGGGCATTGCTTGTCATCCCCATCTGGAGTTTTACTATTGATCACGAAAACTAGGTGGGCTTAAGCAGAATGGACGGCTGGTCATTTCCATGCCAACCCCTGAGTATGCCCTCGTCCCTTAACAACTGAGCTTGATGCTTCCAGCTATGACTCTTTCCTCCAACTCTTTCCACTCTGGCTGAACTTCACAATCAAAGTGAAATTTATCTGCTTAATTTAATACCTGCTTTGCTCAATTCATTTATCAATGTTTGGCCGATTTCTTTCCAAGTGGCAGATACTTGGGCGTAAATATTTTCTATTCCACATGTAAGATGTAGCCCCGGGTAACTTCCATCAGAGATGGCATTAAGCTATGCGAAATGATGGAGTGTTTTCCTTCACATTACCTTCCTCCAGGTAAACTACTCTGTAGATTAGGAACTGGTTTTCCCTGATTTATTTTTGAAGGTTACTCCATACTCCTTTACACAGTACTTTTCCATGAATTATGCATGCTGCTAAGGTTCAACACCCAGCAAAGGCAGTAGACTATAATTTCTTCTCTTGTAATTTACATTATACCACCATAAATGACTTAAGCTTCTAAATTTTTCATCCAGAAGACACAGCTTATGCTCAAATGGGAGGTTTCTGAGTCACTTGATATTACCGCAGGTGAGTACCATTAATTTTATTTTGAATTTGTTATTTCCATATGTTCTAATTATAAACCTCATATGCATATTGAAACATAAACATGTAAAATCCGTATTGACTCCAAAATATAAAACATCTAAAGCATGAGCATTACCTATTTCTTTTTTACTGGAGGCAACAGAGTTGAGAAAACAAAAAAGAGATTGTGAATGGAAAAAGTGCTGACAAGAATCTGAATGCTCAAGATGTTAGTTTTAATCAACAGTTAAAATTGCCCTGGTTCGTTCATCAAGGATACCTAGAGATCATTTGGTTTAGCTTTTCTCTCTTTATTGCTTCCATGAGCTGTTTTCTTCTTTGCTTTTTGCCCTCCACTTTCCTTTTATGTCCATGTAATCTCTTCCTTTAGTTTTTAAAATTGTAGGCCAAAATAGCGGAAAGACTTCGTGCATCCCCAAACCAGGGCTCCTCAAAGTGTAATCACCTGACCAGTACCATCACCCAGTTCCCTTCCCACTCAGCTAAACCAGAAGCTCTGGGGGTGGAGTCCAAGTTCTGTTGCAGTCTGTCCTCCAGGGAAGTTCTTCCCAAACCTGTCTGTAAGAGATACTTCCTATGCACTACCTCTCACTCTCTGCTGCTCCTTTACCCAGCAGCTGTTTGCCAGATGACCACTTCCTACAGGCAACAATACCTGGCCTCATCTGCCATACTCAATTTTCGCCTTTTCCTCTGGGCTCCAGCCTTCTGGGACACAGGTAAAGATCAGTTTCCCCTCGTATTTCCACAATCTGTATAGGGGTGTAAGGGTGACTCATGCCCTACAGGGCAGGTGTTGGCTAGTTGGGATGAGAGCTAACAGACAAGTGTTTTCTGCAGCCACCCCTTGAAGAAAGGCACAGTCTGAATGACTTCTGTAAGGGGATGGCCGGCCTCGAAACTGGCCTGTTATTGATCCCCCTTCCTTCTCGGTTTCACTCCCTTGTCGGCCTTCCCTGAGATCTCTTCCTCAAATAAAACTCCAGCATGTGAGCAGGGTGGAAGAAATCTAGCCAAGGTGGGGGGAAACTTCATTTTAAACTTGAAACAACTGACAATTATTGGTATTTCTATTTAGGTGA
Source organism: Tupaia belangeri chinensis (assembly GCF_000334495.1). Classification (NCBI taxonomy): domain Eukaryota; kingdom Metazoa; phylum Chordata; class Mammalia; order Scandentia; family Tupaiidae; genus Tupaia; species Tupaia belangeri. The sequence continues at coordinate 11,243,060 of NW_006159850.1, read as the reverse complement.
GCCTACTGGGAGGAACTGGGAAAGTCCTTTAAAAAAGAAAAGGCAGTTCAATGATTTTTGCTTACAATTGCAGGGATTTGCTGGTTTTTCACTTCTCTTGAGCGGTGTTTAAAGTGAGCATTCTGTTTTTCAGTAGATCAAATAGAGAAAGTGACATAGTTTTAGTCACTTTCTTCAGTAACTGCTGAAACATTTTTGGTGTCTATTTATGAAAAGAGGTGAATCTTCCTAATTCAACAGAGAATAGGGGTTTAAGTAATTGTGTGATATAATTTATGACTCATTAGCTCCCTGAAGCATTAACTTCCATAAGAGTATTTTTTGTGTGTTTATGTGTGTGAGTGTGTGTGTGTGTGCGTGTAGATCACCCAGACTTCCTACTCTTCAAAAGAAAGTAAATTCCAGTAAAAATTGAACTAAACTAAGAAGCAAAGAAAAAAAGGGGGAGGGGGTAAAAATCTTGCTATTAACTTAATGCATCATGAAAATGACTTCCCCTAAGTGTGTTTTGTGCCTTATTTTCTAACATCTGCAGAATTATTACAATAATAAGCTTCTTAGAAAAGAAAATATTTTTCTGTTCTGAAAATTATTTTGCCCTCAATCATAAATATTGCTTCAAAATTCCTATTTACAATCTCCTTTATGAAGTTATTTCTCTAAGTACCTTTTCAACCCACACATCATGCAGATGTTTTAAACTCATCATAATTGAAAGCATTGTGTTCAAATCTGTAAAATAGTTCTGCTAAGGTAACACCCCATCATATATGTTGCTTTATTACTTTTGCTTTGCAAATTTCTATACATTTTATATTTGAAATATACATGTAGCCCTAAAAGAATCATATTTAAATGACATTTCTGGTTTAGCAATATATTTGAATGAAATAGTTGCATAAAATACATGTTTATCATTAATTTATAAAGAGAAAAATATGCAATTTATCTTTATGAAGAAAAGATATTTTGTTTAAATGAAGTGGGCATAGAGTATGCATTTCTAATAAGTCCAAATTTTCTTCTTTTTTCATGAAGGATACTTTACTCTTGCAATATAATCCTTAAATGTTAGCATTAAAGGTTTTGGATTGCAATTTTAAAGTTACAGAAAAATACAATCATTGGGACCAGCAGATGGTATAATGTTTACATTGCTGGACTCCCAAGTAGTTGACCACAATTTGAGTTCTGGACCTGGTGGCTTCAAACTCATGCCAGGCACATGTGCATGTATGCCCAAAATCCCCAAGAAGAGAATGGAGGAGAAGGGATTGTGGCATGGCCACCTCTCTGGGGTGTGTGAGTAGATTATTTCTCATTTTCTGTGTCTGTCTCTCTGGTGAGTGGACACACCCTACAGCAAAAATCTCTCTAAAATTTTTTTAAAATATTAATGCTTTAAATCTTGTTCCTACATTTTTTTAATCTTAAAGAACTTTATTATTAATTTTCAACTCAAATACTATTCTTTGGTGGCATCACCCAAAGATTCTAAAATGTTCTTTTTTAAAATTTTTTATTAATTTATTTATTTTACATACTTTCATTGAACATCACCACAGCATACTAAATGCAATTTTCCAGGAGAATACACTATAAAGTTGCTTAATCATACATGTTATTGTCAACAAATAATTCCATTTCTTGTGTCTTATGTGTGTGTGTGTGTGTGTGTGTGTGTGTGTGTATTTCCCCCTATTTCTCATTCTGCCATTTCCCATCCTCCTCCCACTCTGTCTCTGGTATCTGCAGTTGCTTTCCATTCCTTTATTCTTTCCCACATTGTATTGATTCACAAAATATCTTAATTAATCTAAATACTTTCAATAGTAAGTTCAGCTGATATAGACATATCTGTGAACAAAAGTTGACTTTAGGCATGAAACTCTGGGGTAGAATCAATGTACTATAAAATAGCACATAGCTGAGGCCATAGCTTACTGTGGTTACTAAATAGGTATTTTTAAAATACATTTTTTTTTATTTTAAGAAAGGCAATTTTAGCTTTAATAAATCAAAATGAAAAAAAAAAAGTTAAGAGAACTTTGCTTAATACTTTGAAGCCAGGAAACAGGTTAGGATTCTGTTTGAATAGTAGGTACATGGACCT